>NC_072732.1:17273603-17611293 GCF_026930045.1 Uloborus diversus | reverse complement strand
AACTCATAAGGAATCTGGGGTTGAAGGGTGTGTAGTTAAGTCGTGTAATTCCGTTCTGAAGTTCTTAAATTCCCTCAAGTTTATTTCAAATCTTAGTTGTAACCAGTAACACTGTAAAATCAGTTACAAGTTATCTCTTTTGTCTGTTGATTATCATTCCTAGTCTTCTTAGCTTCAGTAAAAATCATTCACTTTAAGTAGATAGATTTTTTACTTTTCTTTCGATCACATTCTTAAAACGAAAATCCCCTAACGTTTCGATTAAGTTGAATTGCCGAAGAATATGAAAATGTATGTTGACGTAAAAATGTAATTTCTGTTAATTTTTAAATGATTAACTTTCATTTAATCCGATGCTCGTATAAATTATAAATTGGGTTTCATACACGAAAATTAGCTTTTATTTTAATGTTTTAGGATACTTTTATGATAAAATGAGATCGTTTCCATATATCGACACTTCTATATATCAAAATTTTTTTCCGGCAATTTGCTACTTCGATATATAGAGGTCCAACTGTACTATCAAAGCATCAAATATTTAATTAATAGTCACTTGAATAAAATAAAAAAAAAAACTTATCGTTAAGCACGGGACATTTTTTGAGAATTGCCCTGATGAGGAATTTATGGTTGAGATACGATAAATCTGTTATCTTATTATTATTTTTAATTCAAGCGTTCTACTAGTTTGTTTCAATTTCGAACCGATATAACCCTTACATTTCTTGGTTTCCTTTAAAACATCTATCTACAAATTCAGATTAAAATATAATAAATTGATGAATCTGCTTCAAAATCAGAAATCAAATCAGCAAATATGGAAAACCCTCAGCAGATATGGATTCACTCCTAGTAAATGGGCAAGCTCTAGGTGGCGTCCTTTCAATTAGATCTGTTTTCTGCAAGGACAAATTGGACACTTAAGAGGATCCCCACTGATTTGGATGTCCCCGAATCCTGCTATTAAAATCAGTTCTTGTGCTGTGTTTGTTGACTATTCTACCATTTGGTACGATCTTGTTTCTAACTATGAACATATATACAACGTCTCATGCTGCTATTTATCAATAAAGTTCAAAATATTTCAATAAATTTTTGAGAATACATTTGCAACTTTACATTACACAATTTGGACCATAATATATATTTTGCTCAGGGCCTCCGGAGTGGAAATCGGACCCTGCTCGCCATCAAAGCCGATCAAGTTGTTCAAGCTACCGTAAATAGGCTTGTAAGTGACCACATTTCGTGCATTTCTTTTGATAAGGGGCAAAATGCCGAAGGCAAAAAGTGTTTCGAATGTAGCTTAGTGCAGTCCTCTTCTTAGCACCTAATGAACTATGCGGGTCTTGACAGGGATGAGGTGACACCTGTCCATACTCCTCACTTTGATTTCGATTTTTTGAAGACTTTTAGAATTGTGTACTTGGTCTAGCTTGATACTAGATAATGCGGAGTTAGTCAACAATACTAACAATGGCTTCAAGTAGGGAGAAAGGCAAAATATATTTTTCTTTTCAAGGTTCACATGGTCTACCTTAGGGCCGTTTTCATGGACACTTTCCACCCCAGAAAAAACCTGCTTTTCACCGCATTCCGGTTATTTGCGGGGTTTATGTGGAATCTTTCTACTCCTGCTAGCTTCTGGAGTGAAAGCGGTGTTTTTACCCAGAATGCATTACGCGAAACAAGTTCGTCTACTAGCCGCTAAGGATGCTGGGTAAAAACCGCTTTCTCTAGTACAATGGGAGAACCTCTTTTCACATGGAAACGGGGAATTTTTCAATCATTTTTTTGTGGAGGCAGAGTGGGGATTTACCGGGTCGAAAAGTTTGTTGTGAACGCGGCTCTTGAGACTAAATCATGTGGAGTAAGGCAACAGCAATAACAATGGATGCAATGTTGAAGAAGGCAAAATACTTTTCTCTAGACTCACATGATCTAATATGAGATTAGATAGTGTGCAGTGAGTCAACAACAATAGCAATGGATGCAATTAGGGCAGGAAATCAGAATACTTTTTTCTTCTCTAAACTCACAAGATATTGCTTGAGAATAGATCATTGGGAGTAAGTCAACAACAATGTCAATGAAATCAATCGGATAGAAAGAAAAAAAGTACTTTTTTAAGTGTATTAACACTCAATGTAGATAGCTACTGTTTGACCGCGGATTGTATGTAATTTGGCAATGTGCCAAGTAAAGATTATTCCATCTGAATGAATCTAGCAGGGAAGAGAGAAAATAAGGATGGGATTTTGATGCACGTGTTTTATAATGTCACTAGTGTGCCTTATTCATTTATTGCATTCTCTAAATTAAAATAAAGAAAACCAAAAATAGTTACCATGGAAACAACAAAAAGAAAAGAAAATATTTTTATTTCGTTCAGGAACGTAAAAAGTAAAAGGGTAAGCTCAAAATTTTGTTGTGAATAAATAAATCAATTAATTTTTGCCATGAGAATATAGATCGAATATACTTTAGATTAAAAACATGTTGCTGAGAGCAAATTTTCATTTTTACAAAACTAAGGCCAAATGATAGAGAGGCAAAAGTGCACATCTGTAACAAACCAACTATCATCCCTATAAACTAATAGATACGTCCATTTCCGCCTATATACCGGATATTTGCTTTTCCATGTAATCGATGGTCGGACAGTACTCTCGTGAGAAAATTTCGGTGCTGTATACAGTGCATAGGATGAGGAAGGTTCCTGTCAGTTATAATCTTATATCTTTAAACGAGCAATTCTTGTGGGTATATATATATTTCTTATAAACGGCTCTAACGATTTGGATGAAATTTTGGATTTAATTGTAGTTTTGCATTCTAAGTTCATCTACATCAGTGTTTTTTCTGTAAAAACGCGATTTTTTTTTTACAAAAAACAGTTTTTTAATATAAAGTCAAATTGAGTTAAGCCTTGAAGTAAACTGTGAGTTGACGCATCAGGCAGACGATTTGCAACCATAACAATGAAAATTTGTCGTCGATGTAAGGCTTTTTTTCTTTTTTAAGTGAAATTATTGCTTGACCATCCTATTTCATTTTATTTTATTTATTTATTTTCTTTTTACACTTCAAATAGTTTAACATGTTTTTTAAATCACGCATCTAAATTTTATTTCGGAGAAGCGTATGTCTTGAGATTCTATATGTTTTGTTAAGTCAGTTGTTATCATTTGTTGGAATGGTTTGTGGATCATCAGTTTTGATGGACATCATGCTGTATGTAGCATTTTCTGGCGTAAAAACTAAAAGTACTTATTCAAAAAGAAAATCTCGATTGGGATAAAATCGTGAAAGGCATCTTAGTATGAAAGGAAATATTCGGTTAAAAACCGATTTCACCATAGCAAAACTAAGGTCAAAATATTTTAATTACTGACAAGAAAATTGTATAGTGGAAACAAACGTAACAGATAGTTTGAAGCAAAAAGTGGATTTAATTACATTCAGAATCTTCTTTGTTTGGTACTTTAGTGTTATAAGAAGGTCGAGTACATAATATTTCGTTAACGTGAAGCTTTTCAAGAATTTTTGGAAGAGTATTGAACCTTAAAAAAACACACTTTGACAAAAAATAATTCTTTTAAAGCCGAGCGAGGCTCGGTCGTCCAGGTACTGAGTATAATGTGAGAAGGGATGAGAAGCGTGGATAGATACTGGTACAAATAGTCGAAAAATGCATGAGCCAGATCACGTTTTGTAATAATTATGAATCACGTGATAGCTGGTGTTATGACGCTGCAGCAACATGTGTTAAACTTTACTAAATGGGACAATCTGTATAAAAATATTGGACATGCAGTGATTTATTGTGGATGACAACGAAGAGTGGGTAGTGATCAAATATATCCAAATTTTAAAAAGAAAATCAAACACTTGAAAAAAATCAGCAGTGAAAATTGATTTCACATTGATACGTTGCAGAATTTGTTTCTAGTTCCACCGTGAAAAAGGGATTGATTTTTTGTAAAAGATTTTAATAATGTATCATAATCTTCTATCGAACTGTCTTTATCATGACTTTTAAAGAGCTAAGTTTTTTTATTTCGTAAAAATGTGCTACATGTCTACAGCTGGCAAAACTACGAAGAGGATATCGCATTTGGGCATCAAAAGAAGTAACTTGCTGCTATAAAGTCCCGGATTAAAAAAAAAAAACAGAGCTGTTTTACAGGCCCAATCTAACTGGTTAAATCACCTTAGTGGTGTGTACAGAAGACTGGTTTGTCTTTACTAATAATAAAGCTGAAAGTCTCTCTGTCTGGATGTCCGGAGGATGTCTGGATGTCTGTAGGATGTTTGGATCTCTGTGACGCGCATAGCGCCTAGACCGTTCGGCCGATTTTCATGAAATTTGGCACAAAGTTAGTTTGTAGCATGGGGTGTGCACCTCGAAGCGATTTTTCGAAATTTCGACGTGGTTCTTTTTTCATTCCAATTTTAAGAACAAAATTATCACAAGATGGACGAGTAAATTACGAAATTATCATAACGTGGAACCATAACATGAGCACAGGCCAATTGGCGAGATACGAAATTATCATAACGTGGAACCGTAACACGGGTACAAGCCAATTGGCGAGAAAATTCACCATACATTATTTGTAAATATACAGGCGAACCAAAAGACCTATTAATTTTTCTATTACGGGCAAAGCCGTGCTGGTACCACTAGTAATATAATAAAGGGATTTATTAGTAGGAAGGCTTGAAGCTATATATGCAGTTAGTGCAATTCGAGGATGGAAGGACTTCATATGGACTTGTCTAGTTGTTACCATCGGCTTTTGCTTTTGGGAGGAATTTGGTAGGTTTCATTCCGGTTGCATGGAGTACCTGAAAGAGTAGTAGGGTCCGCGGTAGCCCAAGTCCAGCTACACTGAGAGTCAGAAATTTAGCTGATGTTTGAAAATTAATATTGGTAAAAGGGAAAGTTGCCTCGTGTAAGTTTGAATGACCTCTTTTTTTGCATTATGTTACATGTACAATTGAAAGATTATTTAATTAAAACACACTAGCTGCGTTACCCGGCTTTGCCCGGTCTACCTTGAAAATAAAAATTGTGTCAAGTGACGTATATTCAACAATCAGGCGTAAAAAATAAATTTAAAAAAAAACATCATGATTTCCCTTCCAAACAATGACGACAGATATTAAAATATTTTTAGGAAATTAAATCCAGAAAGATGGATTTAAAATGCGTAACCATGGAAACACAAAATAAAATAAGTTTAATGAATTAAAATGCGAAAGAAAATGGTTCACAATTTTAGTGGAATCGAGATTTCTGAAACTTGATTTAAAAAGACTTGTAACTTTTTTTCCTTTCGAGATAAAAGCTTATTTTTTCGACCGAAGGTCGAGTTAGATCTTTAGTAAAAAAGGTCGCTTTTTCCAATGGCGTCAAAAAGAAAGCTGTGGGACAATTCCTTCACTTTTTATTGATTTATTTAATGAAGAAAGAAGTGCCTAAATTTCAGCTAAGCCTAAAAAAATTCGAGCTACAAACGAAAATAACTCCCTCCGTAATACAGTTAGAGCATTGAAACAAATTGCGTAGGACGCGGAAAATTCTACCCTTTCTAACGATATGTAATATTAATATATGCAAGTAATTTTTCACTCCCATATTTGAGAATTTATGTGAAAATTGGACGTAAATTGGAATAAAAAAAGAACTATTCATCGAATTTTATTCGAACTGGTCTGGAAACCTTCTCAGGATTTAAAGGAACAAACGGTGAAAATTTCAGTGAAATCGTCCGGGTAGTTCTCGAGTTTTGCGAGTTCAAACACACAGACGCTTTTTGGGGACTTCATTTTATTCTATGTAGAGATTAGCATATGTTGGAACTGATTTTTCTTCGCCAAAATTCAGGCAAAGATTGAACTTGTTAGCGAGCAATATTTTTGTAATTCATGAAATGCATGTTGATTTCCTCCTCAGAAAAGGTTATTATATTTTTGTAAAAATATTCATAACATTTTTAATTTAATTGAAAGTTAGAGATAAGACATAAATCATGAGAACAAGTAATGACACGGCCCTTTTTTTTGAAATTAGTGTAGTAGAAGAGCATTTTAAAGTTGTATATTTCTATTGTTGTCGTTTCTAATCCTCTGGATGTCTGACGGAGTCAGACAAGATCCAGTAAATTATTGACCCTCAAAAAAACAAGGACAAGAAGAGGGGAGGCATATAAGTTTTCTTTGGGAAGACGCAAGCAGTCCAGGATGTGTTCGGCTGAGACCTGCAGAAACCTGCACTTGGAGCAAACCGCAAAAGTTTATCTGCCCTCAAAGAACGAGAGACTCATAGTATGTCAGCTATTTCTTGAAGGATGTTATCATTTCCGAGATATATTTCAGAGGATATTGTAGCCAGAGCCGTGTCCAAGGGGAGGGTTTTAGGGGTTAAACCCCTCCCATTGAAAAAGAAATCAATGAATCATTAAACGATTTTCCAAAACGTATTTTAAGTTTTAATTAATTTTAGAGTTAAACTCTGATACAGTATTCACCCTCTTTAATATTTCCCCATCTTTAACAATTAACATTTTCCTCAATTGTAGGATTCCCAAGCACCTTCGCTTCTAAGTGCTTGAAAAAATTAACGATGGAGGAATGGCTGAAGAGTTCGGCAATGCTGTAAGCATGCAGGGGAAAATTATTTAAAAGAATATTAGACAATGATGTAGCCAAAAAAAAAAAACACTTAGGGACAGGGAAAATGGTTACTTTGCTTACTATTAGGTTTTTTATGGTACGTCTTTAGTGTTGGATGAATTAGTCGTTTCACACATTACAAAAATGTTTCTATGCGAAACAGCAATTTTTTTTAATAAAATTTTTGTTTTCATTAAATTCCTGTTCAATGTTATTTGATGGAAAAACAAAAGAAAAAAAAAGAAACTAACATTAGGTGGCATAAAAGGAATATGTGTGACTTTTTTTCCGCTTTTACAAAATGTTCAACCGTACAAATAAGATTTCTTTTAAAAAAACATATGAAACGTTTAAAAAAAGCCTAGTTATCGAACTAAAATTAACTATTCAACACGTATAGTTAGTTTTCCTTTGACAACGTACGTTACAAAGGCAAAAAGTTTCAACCCTTCCCTTTATGAAATCCTGAACACGGGCCTGATTGTAGCTGATGAATAGAAAGAGAGAGAGAGAGAGAGAGTGAAAAAAAAAAGAAGAAAGAAAGCGACCACCACAGTGACAAATATGAAGAATTTGAGGCTAAATAGCCCTCGACATACTTGGCTTCTAAAAAGCAGAAAAACTTCAAAGTATTTTGAAACCACGGATGCAAATGATCAAAAACAATAACAAGAAAGATACAATAAGACAGTTCAAACCAAATAACTAACGTCTTTGGTACTGTGCAGAAATTTTTGAATAACAAAGCAAGCATGTATAAATATTTTATACATGCTTGATACGAACCCGCTTTCTACGAGCACTCGGTTTATCGAGCAAATGTCGCACTCCCTTCTTGCTCGATATAAGCAAATTCGACTGCAATACATTTTCAACCCCCACAAATAATAAAAGAAGGGTCCAAGCAAAGTAATAAACGAGAGAATACTCCAACATTTCCTGACATTTTAATGGTTTTAACTTCCTTTTACAAAAAAGGAAGTATTGTATTCGCGAAAAAATTTTCACTCAAAAATCGGCCTTAATTTCCATTTTGCTCACCCCCGAATGAATGTTGAGTTTTTTTTCGACTCGATCAGACGTGGATAACTGCCTAGGAACGTACAGACATCCGAAATATCCATTTTGACGATCCCCGAGTTAATTACAACGAGCTTTCTCGTGACATCTGTATGAACGTATGTATGTGCGTATGTGTGTATGTATCTCGCATAACTCAAGAACGGAATGTCCTAGAAAGTTGAAATTTGGTACATAGACTCCTAGTTGGGTCTAGTTGTGCACCTTTTGGGGGGAAATCATTGTTAATTTCGATGTAAACTCAAGTGGTGTTATAATTTGGCGGACACTTGACGATATATCGCCAGTCTTTTGGAACTTGGCGACAAATTTGACTATTAAAAAAAATTTTTTTTTTTTAATATGGTTTCAATTTGGCCACTGTTGTTGATATTTAGAGAGTAAACTATTGAATCACATTAAAACTGCCAATAATGAGAAAATGACATTAAATTGGAGTAAAAAGAAGTCATGTGATGCACACATCAGCTCGTTTAAATATGTTTTTGAAACTAATTGATTTGACAATTGCTATCTAGCTTACTTTGTTCAAGCTTTAAATGCTCACTTCCATTTTTGCGCTGTGGGATAAAAATCGCGTGTAGGTAAAGTACAGTGAACTAAGGAAAAAAAGAGGGACTTTTTTTTTTTGGAGGAAAAGCCGTAAATGGTGGAGATTGGTGGAAGAGGATGTTTGACTTACGAACGAGCGATAGCTGCGCTTGGATGAATCTATGAAACTTTCTATTTTCTGCACTGATGAGTCTTTTCGATAAGTGATTTAGAAACGACAAATGGGATTCTATTAGTGCTCATTCTTGTGGCTCACAAGCTCTTAAACTGTCTGTGATAATGCTCTTGGGGTAGTCTTTTTTATTGCTGCTATTTTTTAGAAGTAATGGACTAAGTCGTTGGAAAAATTTATGTCGTTAAAAAGAAACGAAGCCGTGGTCTTCTTTACTAATAATAAAGCAGAAAGTCTCTCTGTCCGGAGGATGTCTGGATGTCTGTAGGATGTCTGTAGGATGTCTGTGACGCGCATAGCGCCTAAACCGTTCGGCCGATTTTCATGAAATTTGGCACAAAGTTAGTATGTAGCATGGGGGTGTGCACCTCGAAGCGATTTTTCGAAAATTCGATGTGGTTCTTTTTTTATTCCAATTTTAAGAAAAAAAAAACTATCATAAATTACGAAATTATCATAACGTGGAACCGTAACATGGGCACAAGCCAATTGGCGAGATACGAAATTATCATAACGTGGAACTGTAACGTTTGTACAAGCCAATTAGCGAGAAAATTCACCATACATTATTTGTAAATATACAAGCGAACCAAAAGACCTTTAAAGTCAAACCAAACAACGTAAGTAGAAGCACATGCTTCTACTTACGTTGCTTGGTTTGACTTTACTATTCAGCACAAAGGTATTTATTTATCTTAAAAGACCTTTAATTTTTCTATTACGGGCGAAGCCGTGCGGGTGCCACTAGTTTAGAATATTAGTGGTTTAGATTGGGAATTACTTCTGACTGTTGGTGGCGAGTAAAAACATTCTAATTTTTCTCCACCTCTAGTTCCTGTTCGCCACATTTTTGTAACCCCTCCCCCCTCCCCCCCAAAAAAGGAAAAGGAACTAGAAAAAATGAAAGAAAATATATTAAAAAACATATTTTAAATTGCGAGAAAAGGTATAAAATATCAGTTTAACTACAGGTTTATTTAATTAATTAATATTATTAGTGTTAATTGAATCGTCAAGTGTTAAATTATGATACACCAGGATATTATTTCAGTTTTAGGAGGAATATCGTCTGGCAACTTAAATTCAAGGTGGTGTTAGGAGGAGAGGCTATTGGGTGGTTAATGATGCTAGAATTTTTAGTTGTCACTTTTTTTTACTTCCTTTTACAAAAAAGGAAGCATTGTATTCGCAAAAAAAATTTCACTCAAAAATCGGCCTTAATTTTCATTTTGTTTATCCCCAACAGAATTTTGAGGGTTTTTTTTCGACCCGACCACACGTACATATGTACCTAAGAACGTATAGGCGCCCGAAATATCCATTTTGAAGTTTCCCGAGTTAATTACAACGAGTTTTCTCGTGACGTCTGTATGTATGTATATGCGTATGTGCGTATCTGTGTATGTATGTAGCATAACTCAAGAACGGTACGTCCTAGAAAGTTGAAATTTGATACGTAGACTCCTAGTGGGGCCTAGTTGAGCATCTTCCCTTTCGGCTGCATTCGGGTGATTTTAAAAGGGTCTTTTGCACATTTTTGGGGGGAATTCATTGTGAATTTCAATGCAAAACTCAAGTCGTGTTATAATTTGGCGAAAACTTGGCGATATATCGCCAGTCTTTTGGGCGCCAAGTTTTGTCGCCAACGTGGCGACATATTTGGCGATTTATTTTTTTTTGAGCAATCACGATTGCTTATTGTTCTCATTTGACTGTTTTTGGCGTTACGCTGATTTTTCCCACCGCCACCCTCCGCACCATCACCGTGGACCGGTTGGCTCCTCACGATGCTGCTCCTATAGCGAAAGCCGTCTCCAGGTTGCATCCATGTCCTACACACACGCGCATACATACACAACTACACACACACACGCGCACATACACACACACACATACACACACATACAAACACTTACACACACGCATACATACAGACACCCACACATACACACACACACATACACAACTACCCACACATTCAAGCATGCACACAGACACAAACACATATGCCTACACACATACACATACCCCCCCACACACATTCATACACACACATACACATAACCCGTACCCACAAACACACACGCCTACATACACATACTCGTGATTGCGAAAAACATAATTTGAATTCAAGATGTCAAAACTCAAATTAATTTTCCTTTTTTTTTTCTTTTTTAAATCTGGTTTCAATGAGTGCGTTCGACGAGCACGACCGAGAGCGACCGGTTAGTTAATCATGTGACAGCTAATGATCACGTGCTCCAATCAACCAATCAACTGCTTAGAATGGCAACAGCTGCGGTAACCGGTTGGTCATAGAACGACGCGGTTAGTAACTGGTTACTTACCGGTCGACCGGTGAGGTTCGTCGAACGCAACCAATGTGGTCATTGTTGGTGATATTTAGAGAGTTGGAGAGAGAATAACATTAAAATTGCAGTAATAGGGAAATAGTGACAGTAAATTGGTGTAAAAGGAAATAGTAACAGTAAATTGGAGTAAAAGGAAGTCATGTGATGCACACATCAGCTCCTTTTATTTAAGTGTTCCGAGTGGAGAGCGACCACCTATTTTCCTCTTTGTCGGACATGATAGAAAATCTATAAAGAAATAGATGAAAATACAGTCGGACCTCTATATATCGAAGCAGCAAATTGCCGGAAAAAAAATTCGATGTATAGAAATTTCGATACATGGAAACGATCTTATTTTATCACTAGTGATACCCGCACGGCTTCGCCCGCAATAGAAAAATCAAAAGGTCTTTTGGTTCGCCTGTATATTTACAAATAATGTATAGTGAATTTTCTCGCCAGTTGGCTTGTACCGACATTACGGTTCCACCTTATGATAATTTCGTATCTCGTCAATTGGCTTGTGCCCATGTTACGGTTCCACGTTACGATAATTTCGTAATTTATGATACTTTTTTTCTTAAAATTGGAATAAAAAAAGAACCACATCGAATTTTCGAAAAATCGCTTCGAGGTGCACACCCCCATGCTACATACTAACTTTGTGCCAAATTTCATGAAAATCGGCCGAACGGTTTAAGCGCTATGCGCGTCACAGACATCCTACGAACATCCTACAGACATCCAGACATCCTCCGGACAGAGAGACTTTCTGCTTTATTATTAGTTAAGATTAAAATGTCCTAAAACATTAAAATAAAAGCCAATTTTCGTGTATGAAAATCAATTTATAATTTATACGAGCATCGGATTAAATGAAAGTTAATGATTAAAAAATTAACAGAAAGTACATTTTTATGCCAACATACATATATCTTCATATTCTTCAGCGATTCAACTTGATCGCAACATTTGGGGGGATTTTCGTTTTACCAGAAATGAAATTTTTGCGCCTTCAGACATCTTCATTATTCGGCAATTCAACTCAATCCACAACATTAGGAAATTTTCGTTTTGACAATGTAATGGAGAGAAAAGTAAAAAATCAATCTACTTATCTTCAATGATTTTTACTGAAGCTAAAAAGACTAGGAATGATAATCAACAGACAAAAGGGACAACTTGAAATTGATTTTACAGTGTTACTAGTTACAACTAAGATATGAAATAAACTTGAGGGAATTTAAGAACTTCAGAACGGAACAACGATTTAACTACACACCCTTCAACCCCAGATTCCTTATGAGTTCCGTAGCAAACTTTAGTGAACGTAATTTTTTCCCTCTAACCTTCATTTTTTGAGAAACAAGTCTAAAGTAAAAAAAAAAAAAAATCTACGAATGTCTCGAAAAAATTTCGATATATAGAGATTTTTTCGATATATAGAAATAATTTTTCTATGTAATGAACAAAGAAATTTGCTGGTATTTCGATACATAGAAAATTTCGATATGTGGAAGTTCGATATATGGAGGTTCGACTGTATTACGATCTTACGCAGTTGAATCCGTTTGCATCAATCCTGCATAGAACGAAACCCGGTTTTACTGATGAATAAAATTCTTATTGCGAGCAAAATCCTGACGTGTTAAGAGAAAAAATATTCCAATTGTATCTTCTTTACTAATAATAAAGCTGAAAGTCTCTCTGTCTGGATGTCCGGAGGATGTTTGGATGTCTGTAGGATGTTTGGATTTCTGTGACGCGCATAGCGCCTAGACCGTTCTGCCGATTTTCATGAAATTTGTCACAAAGTTAGTTTGTAGCATGGGGGTGTGCACCTCGAAGCGATTTTTCAAAAATTCGATGTGGTTCTTTTTCTATTCCAATTTTAAGAACAAAAATATCATAAGATGGACGAGTAAATTACGAAATTATCATAAGGTAGAACCGTAACATGGGCACAAGCCAATTTGCGATATATGAAATTATCATAACGTCTAACCGTAACATGGGTACAAGCCAATTGGCGAGAAAATTCACCATACATTATTTGTAAATATACAGGCGAACCAAAATACCTTTTAATTTTTCTATTACGGGCAAAGCCGTGCGGGTACCACTAGTAATTTCATAAACTGAATACTTCAATTTGTTTGTAATAAATGTAATTGTGGCTCTATCGTTCGTATACGCTATGTTTTGAATCAAAGGGAGCTTTAAGTATGTTTATAATGGGCAACGAGAGCTTCTTTAGACAGAAAATAAATGAAGTAAAAGAGAATGAAAATGTACAGATTCAACTAATGATAAAAATAAAATAGCAAGCGTGCCTTTCCATATTTTGAAAAAAGTTAGAGGGTTCAAAAGTACGGTCCACCTCTGCCGTAACTTTTTGGGGCAAAAATTTACTCGCTGCTCAATTTTTATATGTAACAAAATAATTTACAACTTTTCCCTCACCCTAAAAAAATATATAATTCGTTTTTATTACGAGAGTCAGGGGCGTAGCAAAGGGGCAACGTTGGCTGGTAATCTCCCCCCCCCCACCTTTGCTTCAAAAATACCAATATCTTAGTTTAAGTACAAGTGAGAACTTTTATGGCCGATCCCCTCCCCCCTGTAGCTGAATTCTGGCTGCGCTAGTGAAGGTAGTTAAAAAAGAAAGCAAAAAACAACACTGAAACAAAAAACTTTGGTTTTTGCTCTTAGGGTAAAAATTCCTTATGAAGCATTGGTTTCTGTATTGGGGAGCATACAATTGCATGTCTTCCGCTCTTTTGTCTCAAATCCTAATCAACTCTAAGAAAATTCTTTTTCTTCTAGTTCCAATAAATTAAAGGAGCTTCTTTTTCCTTAAGTCCCAACATATATGGTGTTTTTAAAATCTCGCATTTAAAAGGAAATTAAAAAAAAAAAAAAAAACTGTCTAAGATTGCAAGTTCTTTTTTTTTCTTTTTACCTCGTTTTAGAAAAAAATATTGTATTCGCGAAAAAAAATTTCACTTAAAATTCGGCCTTAATTTCCATTTTGCTCACCCCCGAATGAATGTTGAGTTTTTTTTTTTCAACCCGACCACACGTGGATAAGTGCCCAAGAACGTATAAACACCCAAAATATTCATTTCGACATTCCCCGAGTTAATTACAACGACTTTTCTCGTGACGTCCGTATGTACGTATGTGTGTGCGTATGTGCGTATGTATATCGCATAACTCAAGAACGGTTTGTCCTAGAAAGTTGAAATTTGGTACTTAGACTCCTAGTGGGGTCTAGTTGTATCATTGTTAATTTCGATGTATACTCGAGTGGTGTTATAATTTGGCGGACATTTGGCGATATATCGCCAGTCTTTTGGTCGACAAGTTTTGTCGCCAACTTGGCGACAAATTTGGCGATTTTTTTTTTTAAATTCTGGTTTTAATTTGGCCACTGTTGGTGATATTTAGAGAGTAAACTATTGAATCACATTAAAATTGCCAATAATAGGAAAATGACGTTAAGTTGGAGTAAAAGGAAGCCATGTGATGCACACATCAGCTCGTTTATTTTGATCCTTATGTTATCAAGTTTTTTTTTCTCACTGGTACAATATTAGCTAATGTGGTGTAGATGGAGCTAAAATCGAAAACTGATGATGGCGTCAATGAAAAAAAAAAAAAAAAAAAACTCTGGTGCTTTCTTCTGTGGGGTTTTGTCAATGAAAAAAGTCCCCAATATTGAGACATTAAAGCAGATAATAATGAATGCATACCATGTTACAACCAGCGCCATATTTGGGGGAGAACGCCGGGAAACGCCCCCCCCCCCGAAATATTCCACTTTTTATTTTAAAATAGTGCAAATTGGTTTCAAATCACCTTTTTTTTTGGTCAGTCTCCCCAAACTCCTAGATGAGTTCCCCAAATATTGTTTTCCCAACTACGATGCTATTTAAAACAGAGATATGTTAGCTAATGCCTGGCGCCCAAATAAGGACTTCCATGACAAAGCCTCACCTCCTAGAAGGAAAATTCAGGCTGCGCTGGTGATTAGCACGAAGTTAAAAATCGTCTAAATCAGTGGTTCCCAACCTTTTTGGGTTCATCGCCCTCGTTTGGAGGTTGACTGACACCTATCCCCCGCCCTTCTTCCTCGAAAAAACCGTATTACTGAAAATATAAATGATTTTAAGTCGAAGTAAAATGAAAATATTAAAGCAATTGTATTCAATCACTTTTAAACTGGTAAATAAATAAATTACTCATTAAAAGTACCTTTTTATTTTATTTTTCTCTTATACTTAACTGATTTTCTTTTTACTTTTGCTTTTTACTTAACTGATAGGTATTCGAAGACAAATACTCAGTCAAGATCATTGACGTACTTTTCAATAACATAAGTATTATTTATGAAATATTTAAAAAAAAATGTTTCATAAATAATTTACTTCTTGGACTTCTTGAAATTTGGGGGAATAAAAAACCCAGACTCCTTAAGATTGAAAAAAAATTAACTTTATTAATCCGTAAACTTGAGGATAAATGATGAATTAATTCCTTACGGTTCAAAGTGTATGGAGGAAGCTGTTGAACTTCAAACTTGTGATTCATTGTTCAAACACTTAACAATCGGATAAATAAATACCTCTGTGCTGAACAGTAAAGTAAGACAAATCAACGTTAGAAGAAGCACAAATTTGCAAATTACAGCAGACACGTGTTTCGGCGTTACAGGGAACGCTTTTTTCAATGCAAAAAATAATGAGCTTATGGATGAAAAGACATCCGACAAAAAGAAGATAGATAAAAATGAATCTGGAAAAAAGGGGGGGGGGGATGGGGGAAAGGACAGTATTAAAGATATGGGAGCCAAATGTTGGAAAAATATGGAACTGCACTAAGATCGTTAACTAAATTAGAACTGTTCCTTAAATTATGAAAGGATTCCCAAAAGTCAAGATCTGATGAATTGGGGCATTTTTGGATAATCTGGTAAGAGTTAAAATCAAAAGAGTGATTCGAATCCCAACAATGTTGAGCAATACTAGACTTATTTAATTGTTGTTTTTTCACATAATTTTGATGCTCTTTCAAGCGAATTTTTAAAGCACGCCGAGTCTGTCCAATATAGGCAAGTTTACAACTACAATTAATTCTATAAATTCCACAACAATTAAGAGAGTGAATAGGATCTTAAGGCGTTCCCTGTAACGCCGAAACACGTGTCTGCTGTTATTTGCAAATTTGTACTTCTTCTAACGTTGATTTGTCTTACTTTACTTAACAATTGGTTCTGTAGACATTTTCAATTTCAATATTCGCTGCCTTTTTATCATTATTATTTTGTCTTAAATACTCATCCACTCCCTATCGTCACCCCACGAATTTATCACCCACCCCTGAGGAGCCGGATCACTCCTTATGGGGGCATTCGTCTCCGGGTTAAGATCCACTGGTCCAAATCTTCTCATAGCTGCGAAAAATGCAGACGTAGAAGTTTATTAAAGTTGTGAAAACTTTTTGAGATAAGGATTGAAAAAAAAAAAAAGAAGTATGCTTAAGCCTGACACATTTTTAAACGAGCAGATGTGTGCATTACATGATTTCCTTTTACGCCAAATTAATGATAATAGTGCCTTGGAGTAAGCAAGGAAAACATTAAGTATTTTCACCCCTAGTTTGTTGTGAACTGAAGCATAAAAACATTTTACAACGAACTATTTCCCCATTATTGGCAATTTCAATGTGATTCAATGGTTAACTCTCTAAATATCACCAACAATGGCCAAATTAAAAAAAAAAAAAAATCGCCAAATTTGAAGTTATAAAATGCAATTTTAGAAAACATCTGTCAACGGAAAAGAAAAGGAATCGGCTTAGGGACCTGCTTGGCTAAATCTCTATATTTTAGTTGCTTTAAAGAAGAATGTTTGTGGATACCCCCCCCCCCTCAGCATGTGTAATCAGATACGTAGCAAAAGGTAAAATTAAACGAGCTGATGTGTGCGTCACATGACTTCCTTTTACTCCAATTTAATGTCATTTCCCCATTATTGGCAATTTTAATGTGATTCAATAGTTTACTCTCTAAATATCACCAACAGTGGCCAAACTGAAACCAAATTAAAAAAAATAATAATAAAAAAAAATCTCCAAATTTGTCGCCAAGTTGGCGACAAAAGTTTGCGACCAAAAGCTTTGCGATATATCGCCAAGTGTCCGCCAAATTATAACACCACTTGAGTTTGCATCGAAATCAACAAAGATTTCCCCCCAAAAAGGTATAAAAAACCCCTTTTGAAACATTCGAATGCATCCAAAACAAAAGGTGCACAACTAGATCCCACTAGGAGTCTACGCACCAAATTTCAACTTTCTACGACATACCGTTTTTGAGTTATGCGAAATACATATGCACATACATACGCACATACATACGTACATACAGACGTCACGAGAAAACTCATTGTAATTAACTCGGGAATCGTCAAATGAATATTTCGGGCGTCTGTACGTTCTTAGGTATATATGCACGTGTGGTCGAATCGAAAAAAAAAAACAAAAAAAAAAAAAAAAACAATATTCATTCATTCGGGGGTGAGCAAAATGGAAATTAAGGCCGATTTTTGAGTGATTTTTCTTTTCTCGAATGCAGTACTTCCTTTTTTTGTAAAAGGAAGTAAAAATGAATTTCCTTCTTCAGTGAAAAATTTTATAGACACCCTGTACTATGAGAAGCTCCTTTTCCCTCAACTCCCAAAAGACTGTAAGGAGCTTCTTTTACCTCAAGTCCCAATGCACTATAAAGATCGTCATTGGAAGGTTAGAGCATTAAGATATAAAAGACGCTTATTCAAGATTTTGAAATGAAGGAGTAACCAGACACAGTACCCTCAGCCTCTGTAGCTATGCCGCGGCATTTAGAATAACTGATAAATTTCATGTAGTTTTATGTTCATACTAGGTCATCATAGTTGTCTTGTATTTCCTCATTTAATTAGAATTGCTTTTGATTTTAAAATCCTCATTATTATAGGGGGACCCACTTACCCCTTACAGCAAAAACTTACGGGGTAAGTAGAACTGCTCCTCTTAAACACTTATTAATAACTAGTGGCACCCGCACGGCTTTGCCCGTGATAGAAAAATTAAAAGGTATTTTGGTTCGCCTGTATATTTACAAATAATGGATGGTGAATTTTCTCGCCAATTGGCTTGTACCCGCGTTACAGTTCCACGTTATGATAAGTTCGTATCTCGCCAATTGGCATGTGCCCATGTTACGGTTCCACGTTACGATAATTTCGTAATTTATGATAGTTTTTTTCTTAAAATTGGAATAGAAAAAGAACCGCATCGAATATTCGAAAAATCACTTCGAGATGCACACCCTCATGCTACAAACTAACTTTGTGCCAAATTTCATGAAAATCGGCCGAACGGTCTATTCGCTATGCGCGTCACAGACATCCAACGGGCATCCTACAGACATCCTCCGGACAGAGAGACTTTCAGCTTTATTATTAGTAAAGAAAAGATTGGAAGGAATAGATATGAATTTGCAGCACTGAAACATAAAGAAAAAAATAAGACTCCTCATATACGCACTTTTATTTGTGCTGCTGGTTTTGTGATATAAATTTCTCCGCTAGATAGATTTTAACAGGGATACGCACAGAATTGTGAAAGTATTCTGAGTGGTAAGTGTCCCACTGGGTGAAACCTCATTGGCTACCTTTCCAGCAGATTCCAGGGTAACGTCCCAGAAAGCATCTGCAGTCAAGCAATTCGGCAAAACAAGCAATTTCATTGGAGTAATTTAAATAAAAATCATAGAATTTCAGGATTTAGTCACGGGAAAGTCTTTCATTTATTAGTAGAATGATGATGATATTGCGATATTAAGTAGTATAATAAAGGACAACACTTTAAAAGGAATTTAAAAAATAATAATAATGAAACTGTAATGGGGTTACTAGTTTTATGTTTCATATAGTATATGTAATGCATGTACACATACACAAATATGTATAACCTGTGTGCTTTTTTTTTTTAAATCTGTGTAAGCATACGTGTGCAGTGCAATATGCAATACATGCATGATGTACACAAGCATTTTTAATAAATATACATTAATTTATAAGTATGTTCCGTACCAGTACTAAATAAAAAAATAAATCAGTTTAAATCTGAATATGTGAATGTTCTTTTTTTTTTAATAAAAAATTACGTAATTATTTTTACATGGTATATTTATATACTGTTTTATAAGTTCATAGAAAAAAAGGGTATACTATTAATGTGACAATTCCATTAAAGAGGTTATTCCCCAAAACGACCAGATTGCACAAGACATTTCTGGGTATATTGCAGATATTTCTCTCTACCGTTGTTCGAATGCAACAAATCGAGATCGAAAAATGAGGAAACCTACCTTCAGACACCAGTATCCCGACGAACCCAACCGCAATCCACGACGTCTTCAGCATCTCGATAGAAAGGGATTAGAAACTGGATCTGCCGGCTCTGTGCCCTTTATACGAAGGGGCCGAGTGACGTCACGCCGCACGTCACTGACCTACCTGAGAAAGTCAGGCGGTTTGTGGAACGACACTGCAGGGAAGTGAACAATACGCTTGGACAGATTCCTCTCTCAAAAATAAAATGCATCCGATACGGCCTTTGAGTTTTGTTGGTGGTTAAACAACTGGGTGTTGTGATACAAAACATTAGCTTAACCCTTTGAGAACCATAAGCTTAACGGAGATATTTAACCTTTTACAATTTAGGGAACTCTTTGAACTTATCGTTTTCCTGAAGGAACCGCTACCTTCCAAGGTGTTCCTTCCTGAAGGAACACCGTGGGAGCCAGGGGTTCCCAACACGGGCAGATTTACAATCTATTTAAGGGGGGCGGTTGAAAACTGTAAAAGCCATTCCTCCCCCTAAACCCATTACGCAAGGGGGGGGGGCAGGAAGTCAATTGTCCCCCCTCTTTATCCTATCTTTTAAATACTAATAGCCCCTCACGAACTTATCGCCCCTTTGAAGTGTCAAATCTTCCCTTTGGGGGCTTGCCCAAGAAATACGAAAACTATCAAAGTTCAAAAAAAAAAAAAAAAAAAAAAAAGGGGTGGGAGACGAGCTAAGGTTCAAATTAAAAAGTGGGTAACGCTGTTCATCCGCGAATACACTATCTGTCTAATCTTAATTTAAAGCAAACTTGTGGAATGTACTATATTGAAATTAATAGTGATTGTTAGTAATTCTTTCAATTCCAGATTATTGGTTTTAGAAAATGCCGGTCATGGAGAGGGCGGCCGCCCCCACCGCCCCCTAGTTAATCCGCCACTGGTTCCCAAATTGGGTGCCGCAGGAAGAGATGAGGAGTGCCGCGAATCCACAGACGAAGTATCCATGGTAACAAGTGCAGCCGAAGTGTCCATCATCATCATCATCCTCAAGGATTACGCGTATAGCCTGTTCCGGCTTCTTGGTCGCCCCACCGTTTCCTTAGCCTACCACGGTCTTGTTTGCCTCTTGGTCTGTAATGAAGGGCAGCACTTGGAAGTTCCCCTCGTGTCATACGTCGAACATGGCTTTTCCAATCGTTACGATATTCAGTCATTATTTCATTGAGGCTGAATATCTGTAATTCCCTTCGAATAGATTCATTCCTTATTTTGTCTAGGATAGTGTAGTGAGTTTTTCAGTGGCGTAGCCAGGACTCTTTTTCGGTAGGGGCCCAAATACTTGCATTACAGAGACGGTCACTTTAACTATTTTTCATTGAATATGTTGGAAAATTACATGAAAATTATAACTTTTACGATTTTTTGAAACTAATTTTATTGGAATGATTTTACAAATTATTTCATACATTATACTTTACTCACAAAATTTATATGAGTCAAGGGCATTTTTTTTTCAGTTGAAATATTGTCACTTTTGTTGTAATTGATGGAATTAAACTTTTTTGCGATTCCGTCACAACACATTAACTTTAATTATTTTAATTCAACACAGGAAATATTATTGAGATTAACAGTTTCTTATTGTTATTTCTGCATCTCAATAGAGCTCTTCCTCGGAAATTTTTCAAAACTGAAGGTCTAAAAATGAGCTTTTATACTATGTTTGGTGACATTAGTTGAAAAGTTTAAGATGTAAAAAGAAAAGAAAAAATTAGTTTTTGAACTGTTATGAAAACGAAAAAAGTTAACCATAAATTCCACATGAATAAGCATTACAACATCAGTAACGAACATTTCGGGAGGGACCTGGGCCCGGTGGGCTCCCCTTTGGCTACGCTACTGGAGTTTTTCCTTTGAAGCTTACGAGTGTATTACTTTTTTTACATGAGTAGGTTACGGCCTACTGCATAACCCCCAACCTGGAGGAACAGGGTGTTCCTTTTCGTCTGGCACCTACCCTTTGACCTGTCTAGCTTGGGTGACCCTGCCAGTAGCAACGCTACCGCCGACATAGCTCGTGGGGTCATAGTGCATGCAAGTCTATACCGCCCCGGAAAGGCAGAAACACCATCGGAGGGTATCGAAGTATCCGGGATAAGAATAATATGTACAAAATAGAATAAGGATGACGTGAGAAAATTCTTTTCTTCGAAGGGTGCTGGGAATCGTAAAAGTTTGGGAAACCCTGACTTTTTCAAGAGCGAAAAATAGGATATCCCTATCATCATCCTACTCAAATTTATAAAATTAATTTTATCGTGATCTGGAAGCAGCTAGAGGATTGGTTACGGTTATTCTGGACTGATGAGTCCTTAAGGACGAAAAACGGCAGTCTGTGGATGTCGTAACAGGGCAGTTGGTATGTGCTTGTAGTTCTGGCTCGAGGGCGTTAACTTACAGCTTATCAAGTAAATATTCTATGAGTTATAAAAGCGTTGATCATGTTGATGAAATAAGATAAATATGACCAACATTTATGAAGGTAACAAAGACTTAGAAAAACATATAAAATGAGACGAGCTAATATGTAATTTTTAAAAACCTATGATTTAAAGCACAAAACCGAATGCAAGTTCTAATATCGCTGCATATTTCACTGGGGAGTGAAGTTGAGAAGACTAACAAATATTTTAAATAATTTACTTAGTAGTAATTTTACAGTTCCTGCCAGATAATAATACTAATAATTATAAAAAAGATTCTGTATCACGGTTCTGTATTAACAAAAAAAAAAAAAAAAAAAACTATATTGATTAGACAAAAAAAAAAAAAAAAAAAAAAAAAAAGCTATATTGATTAGGCAAAAAAAAAAAAGTGTTACATTTTCTGTTTTTTCCCTAGGGCTTTCTTGTAGAATTTTTTTACTTATTTTTTGGCATAAAACCAGAGTAAAGGACTCACTCCTATGAACTCAACGTACGAAAAACATTTTACGTTGTAAAAGAATAATAAAAACATTTGAAGCATCGCCTTTTGCATAAGCAAGAGTCGAATCGCTGATCTTCAGTTGTGAACCTTCCCGTATTATTCAACTTACATTCCGAGATATAATCGGGTCGTTTCCAAAATTTTAAAGGTATTTTTTTTTTCTGAAAGAGCATGTTTAAAAACATAGGATCCGACTATTTTTTAAATACTTTGTTTAAGTTTAATATTTTGAAAAAATTACTTAAATCGGTGCGCTTTCATTATTTACGCTTCTGTCCGATGACATCACAAATGATGGAATGCCATTCAGTGTTGCCATTCACAGAGCAAAATATTTAATTCGCATCTTTACTCACGTACATTGGCAACGATATAGTTGATAGCAAGCGTAGACCGCAATTTTAATTCCCTTCTTGATTATCATAACGTGGAAATGTGGTAGAAACACTGTAAAAAAAAATCTGTAAAATTTACGGAAAAAAACTGTCAGCCAGGACGCCAGTTTTCTTCCGTTTATTTTACAGAAATCTTCTGTATTTTTATTATTTAATCAAGCTGATTTATTATTTTATGAAGATTAAAAAATGAAACTATACTTTTATAAATCCATTTCAATATTTACTATACTACTACGAAATACATGTATACAAAGGTAAATTTCCGAATATGCCTCTGTAACAGATGACAAAAAGACATAATAATAAAATATTGATTAGGATGCAATGAAATGGAAGTTGCAAACGATTTAAGACTTAATTGCTTTAAATAAATATAAGATCAAAAAACTCGAGCACGAGAACCAAAATCCAAACAGGCGGGCGAAATTTCGAAGAAAAACAAAGTACGCGGCGAGGCGATGGTAACAGTTAACGCTTATAACCGGTTACAGATTCAAAAAAAAAAAAAAACAGAGAAATCCTGTATTTTATTACGAACAGTTTTTTTCTGTAAAAAATACGGATAACTTCTTCAAAATTTACAGTTTTTTTTTACAGTGAAGATGCGCCAAAGAGCATCATTTGTGAGGTCATAAAGACCACGCCTTGTTTGAAGAATCGGACATTTTTAAAAATTAATTAAAAAATAACTGTTGGGAAAATAAAAGTATTTTCTGGGTCCATGTTATTTATTTATTTATTTATTTTTTTGTGCTTATTCTATCAATTTCAGTGACAAAAAGTACTACTTTTGATTGAAGGAAACAACCCTATTATGATTAAAAACGAACTTAAATATGCCTATAATAGAGATGCTCCGAATACTCTGTTGGTATTCGGAACACTACATACACCACCTGGGAGCCACCTGAGCTCATAGGAGTAAGTTTTATGCTATGGTTTTATGCTGAAAAATAAAAGGAAAATTGAAAAAACAAACCCTCAGGAAAAGAAACCATTGGTTTTGATGATTTAAAAAATATTTTAAGGGGAAATAACCTCATGAGTCACCCCACGTGCTCTAAATGATCATGCCTTTGAACGTTGAACCTCTCTTGCCCCTCAGAAAAGTGTTAATGACTTTTTTCGCTCCCTTCCCCTTCAAATAAAAATAATGTTTAAGAAACTGTCGCAAACTTGAAAAAAATAGGGGGGTGGGTGCCATTTCTAAAAAGTGGGACATGTAGGGGAAAACGGTGGTCATATTTGGGTTCAGAGAGTCATTTTGCATAAGAATCAGCAAGAATTATCTTAAAAGTATTTTGAAGGGTTTTTTTTGCGCACATTGTAATCGGTAATCTTCATTAAAAAAAAAAAGTTTAGCGACACATCTCCGAAATCTGCCCACACAGTTAACGACCATCCAACTTGCTGTTTTCTGTAAAAAAGACTTCGTCTTCCTTCCTCAAATGATGTCGAAAAGATTTCTCCTTCCTTCCTTAAATTACGTCAAAAGAAAGCAAAGTGTCTAAATTCAGTTTTTTCTCACTTGAGACCAGGGGCATCGACTTTCAAAGTATCACGGGGGGGGGGGGGGATAACAGAGCAGTAGATTTTTCATTTTAATGGATCAATTGAGATTATTGCCGACGGTAAATCAGTTTGTTTTTTCATAATTAAGTGAGTTTTATAATTATTTTGTAGTTCGTCTTACAGCTTTAACTACAGTTACTTTGCTAGAGACCATGTAAAAATTCGGAGACTGCTGCCACTTTAAATTTTATAGTATGTTTGACTTTTGCTGAAAAGAAAAAGATTGTTTTTTTATGATTTAAAAGCCCTCTGCTGCACTCTCCCAACATTGATTATGAAATAAGTTTTCCTTCATTTTACAGAACAAATTTTATTTTGCACAGTTCATTCCATCGTTCAATCATTCTGAAGTGACTGTTTGAAAGCTATTTTTGAAGTTGTTAAAAGTGCTTCCCTACATTGTGCTAGTGTATGCAATATTGTTATAAATTTTGTAAATAATAATTATTTTTATGTTTTTATGTGCTTAGTTTATTGCAATCTAGCTAAATTTGGCGTTTATTCTATTCATTTTCGTTGAAAATTGCTTGAATTCTGATTGCGTTAATTCTGGAAACATGTTGACTTTGCTTGCTATTCACCATTTAACATTGTGCTTACGAGATTGGCGAGAAATTTAAAAAATATCGCCAAGTTGGCCTTACTTTTGAAAATTTATTTTCGGCACCAAATTTGGCGAGAAATCACCTAATGTCACCAAGCTTGGTGACATTTCGATCATTTACATGTAAATAGCATTTCAATGCTAATAATGAATGGATAACCCCTGTAATCTTCAGAAAATTCTAGAATATTCCTGAATGGAAAAATGCTGGAATGTTCCATTCCATATTAAATCGATCAAAAAAGTACGATTTTCAAACTGACCCCTTTCGATTTTTCTAAAATTTTACACACAGATAGTATTTGGTAATAAAAGTAAAAATCCATGTTTTTAGATTCTTAACACAAATATTTTTTGATTGGGATTCATTACGAAAAATCGAATTTTGGTAGACGGAGTAGCTTTTGAACGCACGTAACTTCTTTTCTAATTGCCCTACATGCAAAAACTTGATACCACTTTAAAGATCTTAAAACAAGCTTTAAGATGATGTATTATACATGATTAAAAAAAAAAACAATTTTAAATTTTGAAGGTCATTCAAAATGATTTTGAATATTATAACATACTGTTATGTTCTTTATTTGTGCCAAGTTTCATGTTGGAGTAACTAGGGGATCAGCCATTATTCAATGTTTCAGGCAATGAATGATTGACGACAAGACGAAAACAAGTAAGCAAAGTTTGGCAGACAATAAGTTAGAAATGTATAAAAATGTAAGTTTATATTTGTTCTTTTTTAAATACCGTCTTCAGATTGACTTGTAGATGATGTTTTCCCCAACACATATAAGGCTTTCTTCACATGAGGCACCTAAGTTGAATCAATTTTAGGTTATCAGGAAGTGTAGCAGGCAGAAAAGTGAAGGAATCTCCCGGCATCCCTCGCATGTCAGTAAACTCGTCAGGCATGCCAGTCATATGTGCGCAGCCAAAGCCATCCTCACCTTGATGGGTTGAATCAACTTTTTAGTTGATTCAACTCACCGGGGCATTGCCAAGGGTTCGCTCTACGCACAAGTAAACTTGTTGAGTCAGCTTTAACAGTGTTGTGGGGCTTATTAGAAGAAAAATTGATTCAACTAAGTTGCCTCGGGTGAAGACAATGGAAATCCCCAGTCAACGAGTTGACAGGCAAGTTTTTCAAAAAGATGATTCAACTAAGTTGCCTCGTGTGAAGACAATGAAAATCCCTAGTCAACGAGTTGACTGGCAAGTTTTTCGAAAAGATGATTCAACTAAGTTGCCTCGTGTGAAGACAATGAAAATCCCTAGTCAACGAGTTGACAGGCAAGTCTTTCGAAAAGTTGATTCAACTAAGTTGCCTCGTGTGAAGACAATGAAAATCGCCTGTCAACGAGTTGACAGGCAAGTTTTTCAAAAAGATGATTCAACTAAGTTGCTTCGTGTAAAGACAGTGAAAATCCCCAGTCAACTAGTTGACAGGCAAGTTTTTCAAAAAGATGATTCAACTAAGTTGCTTCGTGTGAAGACAATGAAAATCCCCAGTCAACTAGTTGACAGGCAAGTCTTTCGAAAAGTTGATTCAACAAACCGCCTCGTGAAGGAGGTCTTAACAGAATGCTGCAAGTAATCTAGTGCTTTTAGAGTTGTCTTTGCCTAAACATGCGATTGCATTACAATTTTAGTCTGTTGTAATCCGGAGCGCTCCGAGCTTAAATTTTTGGGAGGGCGGAAGCTCTCAGTTTGCTTAATGGAACTTTGAATTTTGCCGAAGGATGATAATTTCGCTGAATGGGACTCAAATGATGCCCGAAGTCGGAGTCGGCATGTTTTCGAACGACTCCGACTCCTTTACCTCTAAATCAGCCCGACTCCGACTCCACAGCCCTGCTTGTAATAAAATCGCATTTTCTTTTTTTGAAATACATTCATCTTCAAATTTTTAACTCATTAATCAATCTCAAATTTCCTTCACTAACAAATCAGAAAGATCATTTCTATTGTCAAGGAATGGCTCAAAATTTTCAATGTGAACGTTTTTGGTTGTGCGTCACCGACGTCGGTATCCTCGTTTTTTTTTTGGCCTCCTTTGTCACTCCTAAAAGCTCTATTCCCAATGAGTTCTGAACTGTGTGAGTTTAATAATTTTACTTTTGGAAAGAGCTCTGGAAACAATCGCATAAAATGCATCCAGTGGCCCAAGCTCGATTATTAGCACGCCAAAATGCAATTGATTACGCTTAATCTGCAATCTTTAAGAGATTGGATTTTAAAAGAGGGGAAAGTTTTATCTGTTTGCATTGCCGCATCCGTATAAAACCGAAACTTATCCGCGTAAAATAAAATAAAGGTGTCAAATCTTAAACCCAGAGTAAAACGAGGGTTTACTGTACATTGCCCACCTCTACTCCAAATGTTCGACATGTGAACCTTTCGTAATGCGGCTTGTAAAATAGCACGATCACTGGGTGTTCATTTTCCAGCAAGATTGGACACTCCTTATTTTCTGACAGAGTTCCCTATTGACTCAATAACAATACTCCTTTTAAAGCAAGATTGGACACTCCTTATTTTCTGACAGAGCTCCCTATTGACTCAATAACGATACTCCTTTTAAAGCAAGATTGGACACTCCTTATTTTCTGACAGAGCTCCCTATTGACTCAATAACGATACTCCTTTTAAAGCAAGATTGGACACTCCTTATTTTCTGACAGAGCTCCCTATTGACTCAATAACGATACTCCTTTTAAAGCAAGATTGGACACTCCTTATTTTCTGACAGAGCTCCCTATTGACTCAATAACGATACTCCTTTTAAAGCAAGATTGGACACTCCTTATTTTCTGACTGAGTTCCCTATTGACTCAATACCGATACTCCTTTTAAAGCAAGATTGGACACTCCTTATTTTCTGACAGAGTTCCCTATTGACTCAGTACCGATACTCCTTTTAAAGCAAGATTGGACACTCCTTATTTTCTGACAGAGCTCTCTATTGACTCAATAACGATACTCCTTTTAATTGGATTTGGCGAGGTTTTGATGACGACAATCACCTTCCTCCGTGGCCACCGTGCTCTCCAGATCTAACTCCAAGCGATTTTTTTATGTAGGTGTTGCATCCCAGATCTTGAATTTGTGCCTCATGAACCACGTGATTTTTAAAATTCAAACCAAAAGATCATAGCCTCATTTTCTAAGATTGATCGTGATCTGTTACAGCGAGTGAGACAAGGATTAGACTTTAGACTTGATATCTGCCGCAATACGCAAGATCCATGCATCGAACAACGGGGTCGTTTCCAAAATTTTAAAAGTATTTTTTTTTGAAAGAGCATGCTTAAAAATATAGGACCTGACTATTTTTTAAATAATTTGTTCACGTTTAATATTTTTAAAAAATTACTTAAATCGATGCGCTTTCATTGTTTACGTTTCTGTCGTGTGACATCACAAATGATGAAATGCCGTTCAGTGTTGCCATTCACGGAGAAAAATAATTAATTCGCATCTTTACTCACGTGCATTGGCAACGATATAGTTGATGGCAAGAGTAGAGCGCAATTTTAATTCGCTGCTTGATTATCATTACGTGGAAACGCGAAAGAAAGATGCGCCAAATTGCATCATTTGTGACGTCATAAAGACCACGCCTTGTTTTCAAAATCGGACGTTATAAAAAAATTAATTAAAAATAATCGTTGGTAAAATGAAAGCATTTTCTGGGTCCATGTTATATTTTTTACTCATTCTATCCATTTCAGTGAATAAAAGTAGTACTTTTGACTGAAGGAAACAACCCCATTCGGAAACAAAACTTGTACAGTTTCATTCTCCAGGTAAAGTCAGCGTTGCTGCTTCACTGGTTATGTAACTTTTTCAATAAGACTTTCAAATCCCGGAGGGAATTTCGATTGTACATAATAGATACAGACAAGGGTGGCGTAAAAAATTCTAATTTCTTAAAGGGTGGCGCGAGTCACAAAAGTTTGAGAACCTCTGATTTAGTAAATGGTAACGTACCTGCAAAACATTGTTATAATCCGTGAGCATTCCTTTTTACTTCCTTTAACAAAAAAAGGAGGTACTGTATTCGCGAAAAAATTTTCACTCAAAATTCTACCTTAATTTCCATTTTGCTTACCCCCGAATTAAAATTGAGTTTTTTTTTCAACCCGACCACACGCGGATAAGTGCCTAAGAACCAGGGCTGCGGAGTCGGAAGGAAAATGTCCGACTCCGACTCCTGGATTTTGAAGCGCCCGACTCCGACTCCAACTCCGACTCCGACTCCGGATGTTTTTGATTTTTTTAATTGTATTTTTTCAACTCCCTCTCTCCCTTCAGGGGAAGGGGGAAAACCTCTAAACAGAGATTGAAATATTGATTCCTTTTCATGAAAATTTCGCATTTTGTTTATTGTAAACCCAAGACGCATACAACGTTAGAAATTCAATTTAAAAATCAAATTTTCCAGCAGTTACGAGTTAAGAAGTGAGATGACTTAAAAATCCCTTTTAAAAAATTTGAAAAGGATTATCTGCAATTTGCCCCCCTTTAATGTTTAACAAATAGATATTGATCAAATCGTGTGCTTTCAATTTTTGAAAGCTGTAACTTGAGAGAAAAAAAGCTTTTTTTTTTCTAAATCCAAGTTCTTGAGAGGGGGTGGTTTTCCCTGGGTGACACCCATCAGGTAGATGACACCCAAAGTTAATTTCAGAGTTTATAAATACTTTAATTATGAAAATTTTCGCGAATATATTTTAAATTATATTTCATCAATCAAATTTCAACGAAAATAGGGCACATATACATCAGGAGCTAATTTTACACAAAATGCGGCCGGTATACAAATTTATACGAATAGCTTTTACTATACCTATATTTCTTCTTCGCTAAATTTTTAATTTAAATTTTATTGTCTGCTTTAGAATTAACCTTAATATTAAGATTTTAAGATTAGCTGCAATCATTGAGTGTTGCAATCAAGAAATCATTTACACTTATTTTGTTCTATACTTTTTAGTGAGAACCAAGCTTATAGAAATAGTCTTAATAAAGAAAAAAACATTAGATTATTTTTCATCGGATCTTTTGGATTCGTGCTTTCGCGCCAGAACGTTTTTGAATTTGTCGATCACCCTTAAACGTTTCAACCTTAGCTACGAGCCTCGACTTATTAATTTGTTACGTTTCTTTCGCTATTTTACAACTGAGATCGAACAAAACACTATATTTCTATTTTTATTTGAAAGTGATTACTTGAAAATGTTAGGCAACAAAACCGTTTGCTGACAGTCGCTATTAGTTAAGTTAAAAAGCAAGCAAACTAGAGGACGGCTACAGTAAGTTCGGTAAGCATTCAGGCTAGCTGATTGCCATAATGGCAGTTATTTTCTCATTAGTATCTTTTTATACATGTAATTGAACCAATTGGTAGTCAGTTTTTAAAAAATGCAAGGAGAGTCAGTGAAAAGGAAAGAAAAAAAGAAACCCGGAGTCGGAGTCGGAGTCGGCAAGTTTTCTAACAACTCCGACTCCGACTCCTTTACCCCAAAATCAGTCCGACTCCGACTCTTCGACTCCGACTCCGACTCCACAGCCCTGCTAAGAACGTGTAAACACCCGAAATATCCAAGTTGACATTACGCGAGTTAATTACAACGACTTTTCTCGTGACGTCCGTCTGTATGGATGTGCGTATATGCGGATACTATAAGTTTAATATTTTTAAAAAATTATTTAAATCAGTGATCTTTCATTGTTTACATTTCTTGCCGATGACACCACAAATGATGAAAAGTCATTCTGTGTTGCCATTCTCAGAGCAAAATATTTAATTCGCATCTTTTCTCACGTGTATTGGCAACGATAGGGTTGATAGCAAGCGTAGTGCGCAATTTTAATTCGCTTCTTGATTATCATAACGTGGAAACGCGGTACAAAGATGCACCAAAAAGCATCGTTTGTAACGTCATCTAGACCACTTCTTGTTTGAAAAATCGGACATTTAAAAAAATTAATTAAAAAATAACTGTTGGGAAAATGAAAGAATTTTCTGGGTCCATGTTATTATTTTTGCTTATTCTATCAATTTCAGTGAATAAAAGTACTACTTTTGACTGAAGGAAACAACCCCTTTAAAGATAATTAAGGACGGTAGAATTTGGTTTCTTAATGCTTAGATGCAGTGCATTTATAAAGAAGAATAAGTTATAAAAGATGTTATATCTTGGAGATGAGTTTCAAATAAATTGCAATAAATGTGAGTGGGCCAGGTAAAAACATAGAAATTATTAAAGTTGCGCTAAATGACGGTCGACAGAGAAATTTAGTTCAATACACAGAGCTGTCAACTTTTGAAAATCTAAGTTAGTAGCTGAGTTTTGCGCGGGAAAAAATGGCGCCATTTAATGAGAAACGTAACAGGCGCAGAAAACATTTACGCTTTCATTCAGAAAAGGGCAAATAACAGTTTATTTTAGACTAGTGATACCCGCACGGCTTTGCCCGTAATGGAAAAAATCAAAAGGTCTTTTGGTTCCCCTGTATATTTACAAATAATGTATGGTGAATTTTCTCGCCAGTTGGCTTGTACCCATCTTACGGTTCCACGTTATGATATTTTCGTATCTCGCCAATTGGCTTGTGCCCATGTTACGGTTCCACGTTATGATAATTTCGTAATTTACTTGTCCATCTTATGATATTTTTTTTCTTAAAATTGGAATAGAAAAGGAACCACATCGAATTTTTAAAAAATCGCTTCGAGGTGCACACCCCCATGCTACATACTAACTTTGTGCCAAATTTCATGAAAATCGGCCGAACGGTTTAGGCGCTATGCTCGTCACAGACATCCAAACATCCTACAGATATCCAGACATCCAGACAGAGAGACTTTCAACTTTATTATTAGTAATAAAGAGGAATATTAAATTACTATATTTATTTATTCATTTTTTAAATTTTGTTTATATTGAAGTAAACATTTGGAACACTGCTAACAACGAAAGCAATATTATCTAACTGGTCAATAGTATGGATGTTGTGTCTCATGATTGATATGTTTCTTGGGATTACAAAAAAAAAAAAAAAAAAAAAGAAAGAAAAAAAAAAGAAAGACGTAAGTTTTGGACACATTTTAGCAATTTTGTAGTTGAAGGCTGTAATTTGTTGAAACTATGATTTTTTCGTAGAAGTTGGCAGTTCCGTCAATACATATCCCATTAGAAACGATTCAAATCACATTCAGAGTCGGAGGGGGGGGGGGGGGGGTAAATTTCCGAGGTAGCCCGCCAATTCTTGCACTGGTCTATTTCGATTTATCATATCAACTTAAAATAAATAAATAAACAGAACAAGACATTTTCATTCAGTACTAGCTGTACCCGACGCGCGTTGCTACGCCAACAAAAAAATACATCATTATACTGATTTTCATGACAATCGGTTGAACGGGGCAGAAGTTGCTACTCTGCAGTGCCACCTGGTGGCGAGTGGCTTCAATGAGCATATTATGCACCTTCTCCGTGGAAAAATACATATATATAGCAATTTTCATAATAATCGGTCCAGGTATCAAGTGAAGCCGTGACTATACTCAAACTTTGTACTCACGCAGTTTGCGAGATCAATCAATCGCTAAAAGTATCAAATAGAAAAAGTTTTAAATCCTCCCGTTGCATGAAAAGCCATAAAACAATAAAGAAAGAATTTATTTGTTCAAACTCAAGAAAAATGGCAACAGCTAACTTCTTATCAATGAGATCTTTCACGCGAATTAATTTCTGCAGCCGATCATTTTATTCGTATTTATCCAATGGATTGTAACTTAAATTGGAATAAAAAAGGAACTATCGATCGGATTTTTTTCGAACTGGTCTATAAACATTCCCATTACCAAAAATAACAAACGGTGAAAGTTTCAGCCAAATCTGCAGGGTAGTTTTTGAGTTCATGGATGACATACAGACAAACATTCATTTATATATATATAGATGATGTGTTCTGTAAAAGCTCTTTATGTTCTTCACTTGTATTCAGACGAGTCGATGGCTTTTGAAAACCACGAAAGAAATAAAATTAATTCGATCGTGTAACAGGTTAAAGATTGCAATGCAGGAGAAAAGGTCCGCAGTCATTGAAATCTGCACGATGTCGTTGTGTCACGCCTTCCATCACAGTTGAAATGATTACACAAAACTGTGGTTGCTCTACTTTTTGGTTTCGGAGAATTGGTGAAGATGCTTGGAGGAAAGCTATATGGCTCCGGAGAAGAAAAAAAATCGTTTAGAATTCAAAATTTTTTACTAATAATAAAGCTGGATGTTTGGATCTCTGTGACGCGCATAGCTCCCAAACCATTCTGCCGATTTTCATGAAATTTGGCACAAAATTAGTTTGTTTTCGAAAACTCAATTTTGTTCATTTTCTATTCCAATTTTGAGCCACCATTGGTGGATTTAATTCTTCTGCAGCAATATCCAGCGAATTACCATAACGTGGAAGAGTAAATTACCATAACATGAACGAGCTAATTATCATAACATGGACGAGTTAATTATCATAACATGGACGAGCAAATTAATATTGCATTTGGCGGAAATTCATCATCCATTTTTTGTGAATATACAGGCGAATCAAATGACCTTTTAATTTTCTACTACGGGCAAAGCCGTGCTGGTAATTCTGAGGAAATAAGTGGTAATACTGGACTTGTTTTCTTTTCAAAAGCTTCCTCAGTGTCTGGCTCCAGCTTACTCAAATACAGTCGCAAATCAAAATCAACAGTTATTTTCTATATTTGCTCCTCAGGTCAGTTTGAATCAAAAGTCTTTTTCCTCGCGGAAGTAAGTAGCCGTCAGCCCCAGATGGTAATTCATAACAGTGACTGCTGCTTTTTTTGAGCAATCACGATTGCGTATTGTTCTCACTTGACTGTTTTGAATTCCTATCATATTATTTTCCCGCCAGCACCCTCTGCCAGCACCACCGTCGCGTCGACCGGACTCACGATGCTGCTCCTCTTGCGAAAACCGTCTCCAGGTTGCATCCATATCCTACACACACACGCATACACACACAAGCCTACACACACATACACACACTCATGCCTGCGCACAGACACAAACACACGCTCCTACACACACACACACATACACACACTCATGCCTCCACACAGACACAAACACATATGCCTACATACACACACACAAACACATATGCCTACATACACACACACATACACGAACGCCTACACACACGCGCGCGCACGCACACACGCAAACACAAACACGCCTACACACATACACACACTCATGCCTGAGCACAGACACAAACACACGCTCCTACACACACACACACATACAAACACTCATGCCTCCACACAGACACAAACACATATGCCTACATACACACACACAAACACATATGCCTACATACACACACACATACACGAACGCCTACACACACGCGCGCGCACGCACACACGCAAACACAAACACGCCTACACACATACACACACTCATGCCTGAGCACAGACACAAACACACGCTCCTACACACACACACACATACAAACACTCATGCCTCCACACAGACACAAACACATATGCCTACATACACACACACACGCGCGTACACGCACAGCACTGCATACACAACACGCACACACATGCATACATAGACACACACACGCACCCACACAAATGCGCCAACACAAACACACACGCGCATTCATACACACACACGCTCGTGATTGCGAAAAACATAATTTAAATTCAAGATGCCAAAAATTCAAATTAATATAGTTTTTTTTCTTTGTGCTCTTCTTTCCAATAATAGACCAAATGTTAATTAACCCCCAGAACTTGCGCCAAATTGACAGATCTTAGTGTTAGAACTCGTACGTGTGAGAATTTTTCCTCACGCCTCTTATTCCCCTCAAAGTAGTGTGTTTAAAATGCTTTTTAGTTTAAAATATTTTATCTACTACTAGCTGTACCCGACGCGCGTTGCTACGCCAACAAAAAAAATACATCATTATACTGATTTTCATGACAATCGGTTGAACGGGGCAGAAGTTGCTACTCTGCAGTGCCACCTGGTGGCGAGTGGCTTCAATGAGCATATTATGCACCTTCTCCGTGGAAAAATACATATGTATAGCAATTTTCATAATAATCGGTCCAGGTATCAAGTGAAGCCGTGACTATACTCAAATTTTGTACTCACGCAGTTTGCAAGATCAATCAATCGCTAAAAATATCAAATAGAAAAAGTTTTAAATCCCCCCGTTGCAAGAAAAGCCATAAAACAATAAAGAAAGAATTTATTTGTTCAAACTCAAGAAAAATGGCAAAAGCGAACTTCTTATCAATGATATCTTTCACGGGAATTAGTTTCTGCAGCCGATCATTTTATTCGTATTTATCCAATGGATTGTGACTTAAATTGGAATAAAAAAGGAACTATCGATCGGATTTTTTTCGAACTGGTCTATAAACATTCCCAGTACCAAAAATAACAAACGGTGAAAGTTTCAGCCAAATCTGCCGAGTAGTTTTTGAGTTCATGGATAACATACAGACAAACATTCATTTATATGTATATGGATTTATTCTGAAACCATATGTTACACAAAATAATAATGCTTGCTGAAACAAATAAAATGTTTAATGAAACAAAACGTTTTTTTTTTCTTTCTGGTGTGAGTATTTTGCTCACTGCCCGAGTTCTGGAGGGTTTAAGAATATTGTAATATTTTTGTTTGAACGTAGGATCATACGATATTGTTCAAATTTTTGTTACAATTCAGTTCTAGCATTTCCAACATAATTTTGAAAACACTATGGTATCTAGTCGCGTACCCTTTACATAGTTTTGCGAACCACCCTTGGGCTGTCGTTGACCGTGTTAAGCAACTGCTTAATAATGATGGGAATAAATCTTTTTTTGCTATTTGCTAACGAAGACTTCTAGAAACAATAATAATTTTTTCGAAGTTCATTTTGGTCATAAAGGGTGTCCCAAAATTAACGCAAGATTTGAATTTGCCACCATTTTTTCCATAAATTGTTGGCAGCCATGAAAAAAGAACAATTTGACAGTTGAGAGTTTAGGGTTAGTAAAAATGGGGAGTTATTGTACCATACAGCTAGAGAGAGTGAAACATTTCAATGACTGCATAAGGCATTTCCTGGTCGCGTACTCTCTCATTTCGGTCATCAGAATTGGCACCCTAGATCGTGTGATTTAACATTTTTAAATTTCTTCTTATGGGGTTATTTGAATTCAAAGGTCCATGTCGACAAGCCCACAACCACCCGTGCATTACCGTGTTGCGATACCGAGCGCCAATAACAGTAACTGCTTGACCAGCCTCAACTTTCATTATTTTTGAAACAGTTGTTCAATAATGAAAGCGCGTTATTGTATCGTATAACGCTCCATTTTTTATTACCCTAAACTCTCAGCTGTCAAATTGTTCTTTTTTCAGGGTTGCCAACCATTTATTGCAAAAATGGCGGCAAATTCAAATCTTGCGTTAATTTTGGGACACCCTTTACTTATCAGTGCGTTCCGAATATTAAATTATGTGAAAGCTTTTAAAGTGTTAAACGCTTCAATAAAGTAGAGAATGAACAGTCTGCCCACGGAATATATGGAATTGGCAAACGTTCAGCGATGACGAGTCTATTTGAATAAGAGGGAAAATTAAAATTTGATGCGGGTGTTCCGTTCATTTGAATGTGACTCGTTGCTTAAATTAGAAACTAACATACATAAAGTATGACATGCTGACAAAAGCTGACATCCTGCAAAAGCTGACATCCCTGAAAACTAGTAGATTTGTCCATTTCCGCCTCTTAACGGATGTTTGTCTTTCGGTATAGTCGGTGGTAAGACTGTCTTTGCTTCTTGCTCAAAAATATATTAGAAGCCAGCATAGATTATCTTACTGTTTTCTATACTGTTAAAAGTAAATTTCAAAGTCTCACCAAAAAGTAGGTTATGTCTAGCAAAATTTAGCTGCCACCATCTTAGTAGTGTTACGTTTTACCAATGTAATGGCGCTTTTAATGGTCACCAGTTTGGATAAAGCAATGGTTGAACCCACCAACCATTGCTTTGGTGAAACTTCAAAGTTATCACCAATAATTTGGTTGCAGATAATTGTTTCTAAATTAAACCAATTTTTGGTGAAACATTGAATTTTATTTTTAGCCCCCCGTCGTAACAAAGAAGCGGGTTATAATGAGTTTGACGTTTCTGTGTGTCTGTCAGTAGCACCGTAGGCCTTTAACCGATGAGCCGATTTTGATAATTATTTTTTTTGAGCAATCACGATTGCTTATTGTTCTCACTTGACTGTTTTGATGTGCTATCATTTTATTTTCCCGCCAGCACCCTCTGTAGCATCACCGTCGACCGGCTCCTCACGATGCTGCTCCTCTAGCGAAAGCCGTCTCCAGGTTGCATCCATATCCTACACACACGTGAATACATACACAACTACACACACACACAAATACACGCACACACAAATACATACACCTACACACACATACACAAACACATACACACATACTCAAACACATACATACACACACTCATACATACAAAAACCTACGCATACATACAGAAACCTACACATACACACACCTACACACAACTACCCACACACTCATCACACTCATGCCTGCACACAGACACAAACACATATGCCTACACACATTTACATTCCTCACCACACACAAACACTCATACACACAACTACCCACAAACTCATACCTGCACACAGACACAAACACACATACCTACACACACATACACATACCCCCTACACACAAACACACATACCCCACCCACACACACATAAGCACACCTGCCTACATACACACACGCACACACACTCGTGATTGCAAAAAACATAATTTAAATTCAAGAGGTCAAAATTCAAATTTTTTTTTCTTTTTGTTCGAGAGAAGACTTGATCAAGAATATTTTTAGCTAAGTCTCGTCTTGTTTTAAAATCCTCTAAATTTAGAGTTCTTTCGTGATTTGCTGGTAAAAATATACTTGCTGATTTAAAATATTAGTAGAAAATGAAAGAGCGATTTTTTTTTCTGCTTCCGATACAGTTTGTTTGGAACTTCCCAGTTATATAGAACTGGAATTATATAAAATTTTAAACTGATTGTAAATACACTTTTAGCCTCTTTTCACGCGATTGGTAAACGATGTCATTTCTTTCTTTCGTTCTTTTGGTGCTTTTCGCACAGGTTTATTTTGATGAGGTCTACAATCTGAGTGTTTTGCCTCCCTTACGCATGATATATTTTTATTAGAGTACAAAATACATATAAACAACACATGAAAGAACATAGATCACAGAGAGGGGAAAATACATCCGGAGCGAGGGTGGGAGTCGAACCCACCGCCTCAAGTGTGTAAGCAATCGCTTAGACCACTCGGCCACTGAAGCCCACTTAACGTTAAATCCCGGTTATCACAAATTTGCCATTTCAACTGCCCTTGCGCGCGGACTTGGCTTTTTGGGATTTCTGTTTTAAGATTTCGTGTTGCTTGTTTATATTTAGGCTGAGCGAGAGTCCCATCAAATTAATGAATGCGATTAGAATATTTCACAGCGACTTCGTGATATATTATATGAAACTACGGATATGAATAACTGATAATCTTAAGAGAAAAATGACACTTCAATATTTTTTAGTTTGGAAATATTTATTTAACATAAATGTAGAACACGTTGTGTACTTCAAAAATGATTGGAATATTAGTACAGAAATCCGTCTTTTGCGGATATTTTACGTTAGGAATAAACAACTTAGTATTATACATTTTTATTTAGTTTGAGGGTTCGGCTTTGTATTAGAAGTGATGCTGAAATTCTAGTACGCTCTTCTGAGGTTAAAAATTTGGTCCTGAAAAAGGACAGACGATTCAGACACCGAATCCATTAATAATTAAGACGCAAAATTCAATCTTTACCGAGGACTAAAAACTAAATCAGAAAAAACTTTGTGATTTCTAATTTTTATATTTTGCCATCTTATATTTATTACCAAATTTAAAATGTTTGTAATTAATTTAGCAAGAGTTTTGAAATCAGCTAAGTCCGCGCGCAAGCGCAGTTGAAATGGCAAATTTGTGATAACCGGGATTTAACGTTGAGTCTGAAGCCCCCGGTGTAATTTTCGGTCGAATAGGAAGAAAAGCTCGTTTTATCTGTTGCCAGTTTCAATATATTTTGAATTAAAATACTTGTTTGTAATTGATTTTAGTGAGCAAGGCTTTTTTAAAATGATTTTTACCTTCTTCACTCCATTCTGCTTTTACTGCTAGCAAATTCTACTAGTTCTGATCATCTTTCGTTTTCTGTGTTTCCCATGTTATCTAGAAAATGTATTTAAACTTTATATGTTCTGACCCGCAAAGTTTATCTGTGATGTCGGAAATCAGGGTAAAGATCTTCTCAAATTTTTAATTTAATATTAATTCCTGCTAACAGAGTCATAGACAATTTTCAGCAATTGTTAATAGCAGAAACAACAAAAAACTGCTTTGCCTGGAGCAGTTTTCACAAATTCTTGCAATCTTCCCAGAACACTCATTCTAGTCATACCTGCCATTACGTAATGAATAATAAATTATTCGAATTTCTCATTCTCCACCGTAAAAGATTCCAATCCACAGACGATAATTCACCTGCCTTTTGAATATGATAAGGAGCTTCGAATGGGCAGAGTTCAAGAACATGCCCTATTTTAAGATGCAAAACTTGTTCCGTTCCAACCCTCTCCCGAAACTCGTCTTCCAGCTCATTTTCGTTTAGAATCCGCTGTTCTTTTTATTCCCAGGGCCCCCATTTCGAACTTAATAAAAGTAAAGAGAAGGGATGAACTCGTTCACCAAGCATGGAAACCTGTTGTCAAGTTGAATAGTCTACCGATTGTTAAATTCCTGGAGTTATTTTTAAAAAAAGTACTAGTTTTTCGAGATCCGTTGTTGAGTGGTTAAAAGTTGGTTTTACTTTCGTTCGATGTTTTGCTGTTCGAAAGGAACGCTCACCTGAAGGCAATATTTCCCGGCCTATTTAATTTTGGAATATCATAGGCGCGTTCAGAACACCCCAACTTTCTGTTGATGAAAATTGTTCTAGCAAGGAATATATTGCTTCCTGAAGGCCTATGAAAACACTAAAAGGAGTGGAAGGGTTATTGACTAGTAATCACAACTACTATCACTAAGCCATTAGAGCACAATTTCATTTCCAGAAATTCCTACTATCATTAAAAACGGTAGGATTTGGTACATGGTATTAAAAACACGTTTGTTGAAATGTGTAATTTTTTAAATGGGAGAACTCTGCTATGATTCAGTTTCAGTTTTTTTTTGGGGGGGGGAGGGAGCAGTGGAAGAACATAATTTTATATAGCCATTTCTTTTTTGGTGTTGTAAATCAGAAAGCTATATTTGCCAATTGTTTTATGAAAGAAAAAAAAAGTAAGATATTTTTATCTTTTTAAGTTACTAATTGTTCATTAGAAAATTTTCTGATAAGCTATAAGGTCGCTGACTGAGAGTGACCCCGGTCTCTCAAATATAATTTTTGAAGTTAAGAAGATTGAAGAAAAATCGGTGCCTTAGAAAAGTGGCCGTTCACGAAGATAACCGCTCATATAAGTTTCACTGCTATCACAGTACTGGTGTTAATGTTGATGAACTGTGTTGTCATCAACATTTAAGAATAAATTCTGCAAATTTTATTGATAGCTGTACTATTTTATGCTGACAGGCATAAGAATTCTATAGTTTTAGGGCTGGATAAATGTCGCAAATGTTTTCTTGACATTATTGGATACATATATAGATTGATAAATATGAAGAGATAGAGATTCATAGATAAAAATAGAGGTATTTGGATCCAGGGATATAAACTGAGCGGAAAGTAAGTCCCTAATTTAAATTGTGAATAGCTCCCTTATAATTAGCCAGGTTTGTTTTGAACTGTGGTATAGTAGCAATGATTTGCCGTGAAACTGAAAACTTCACATATGCACCAATACTTTACACAAACGTTTTGTAACCTCTTGGGTATAGCTGTGATTTTGTCGTGTAGGTACTGCTGTGAAACATTGGTGATGTCAATGGCGGAGGCAATCCTCTCCATGTTTGGTTTCGCAATTAATCCCACAAGGAAGAAGCAGTTTCCAGTTTTTCCTCTGTCCTGGATGGTGAGGACGACCACTCCCAGGATTATCAAGTATCTTGTATTTGCAAGTTTGATCTGACCACGGCCCGACAAATCACGGATGACTAAAAGAATACTTTGATGACTAGTATTTTCAGAGCAATAATCTTTCAGAAACCGTTGGTCTCTGGTCATGAAAATTCTTTTCGGTTATTGTGATTGATAGATAAAAATAGAGGTACATGGATCCAGAGATATAGATTGAGCGGAAAGTAAGTCCCGAATTTAAATTGTTAATAGCTCCCTTAATAATTAGCCAGGGTTTGTTTTGAAGTGTGGTATAGTAGAAATGCTTTGCCGTGAAACTGAAAATTTCACATATGCACCAATACTTTACACAAGCGTTTTGTAACCACTTGGGTATAGCTGTGATTGTGTCGTGTAGGTACTGCTGTGACACATTGGTGAGATCAACGGCGGAGGCAATCCTCTCAATGTTTGCTTTTGCAAAACTCATCTTACCCTTAATCCCACAAGAAGAAGCAGTTTCCAGTTTTTAATCCGTCCTGGATGGTGAGGACGACGACTCCCAGGATTATCAAGGATGGATCCTGTATTTGCAAGTTTGATCTGACCACGGCCCGACAAATCACGGATGACTAAAAGAGTACTTTGATGACTAGTTCTTTCAGAGCAAGATTCTTTCAGAAACCGTTGGTCTCTGGTCATGAAAATTCTTTTCGGTCTTCGTATTCAAGGTAGCTCTGGTGGATTGCATTCACAATGGTCTTCGCTAATGTACTTCAGCTGTACATGCACAACTTTGTCCCCCTTTGACTGCTACAAATAATCGTGCAAAGTTCTGGTGCAGATGTGGAGCTCTGAGTTTCATTCCGCAGTAATTTTTCCATTCCACACTTCATCACAAATCTTGTTTGAAAACAAGAGGCTAATTATCAAATGAATACTTGAAGGTTTAAAATAGGAACTTTCCTTCCGCATACCAGTTACATAGTTCGGTATTTATAGGGATATATACATATATACAATCAGTTCTGCAGTTGGGGGGGGGGGACGTCGTTTCCTGAAATATTTGTTTTAGCATTGCAAAAATGATTCATGTTTATTTTGCTGTCTTTTGAGTCAAAGTGATATGAGTAATTTTTCTGCCTAATGAAATGTAAGTCATGAAATTAACCCCATATAAGGTGTCTTCCGTCATATTTTTCCAACTACAGCACTGTGATTAGATAGCTTTGCAAAGATAACAATACAAATTAAAAGAATGTTTTTTACTACTGCAGGTTTTTTTTTTTTTTTTTTGAGCAATTACGATTGCTTATTGCTTTTATTTGACTGTTTTGATGTGCTATCATTTTATTTTCCCGCCAGCACCTTCTGCAGAATTACCGTCGACCGGCTCCTCACGATGCTGCTCCTCTAGCGAAAACCGTCTCTAGGTTGCATCCATATCCTACACACACGCGCATACATACACACACACACACACAAACACATACACACACATACACCTACACACATACACAAACACATACACACACGCATACATACAGACACCTACACATACACACACACAAACACACACACACACGCATTCATACAGACACCTACACATACACACACAACTACCCACACATTCATGCCTGCACACAGACACAAACACATATGCCTACACACACATACACATACCCTGCCCCCACGCACACAAACACTCATACACACAACTAGCCACAGACTCATGCCTGTACACAGACACAAACACACATGCCTACACACACATACACATACCCCTACACACAAACACACATACCCCACACACACTCATGATTGCGAAGAACATAATTTGAATTCAAGACGTCAAAATTCAAATTAATTTTTTGTTTTTTTTGCGGCTACCTAAAGAAAGATGAATAGCATGAAAAGGGAACTGCTCAAAAAATGAACTATTTAACCGCATTAGCGCTAATCAGTAATTTAAAAAAAAAAAAAAACTCTCCTTTGTTACTTTACTACGAAACAACACATGAGTACTTTATCGTAAAAATTACTGATGTTCAGATTTGGTTACGTTGAATATCAAAGACCACATTTAAAAAAGTCGAAATTAGTCTATTTATGAAGGCCAACATTGACAATTTCACATGAAGCGGAGGCAAACCAGTAAGTATAGTAACAAACAAAAAAATAAAAGAATTGAAAGTCAGACACAAATCCATCCCCTTGTAGAGTACAGTTGGCCTTGGCGCAAATACACTCCTAAAACCAGTCCATTTAACTTCTTGTAGAATTTGAGCACGTTCTGAGTAAGAATACTTGTCTTTCGTAGATATGAACCATTGAATATTCAAGAGCTTTTTTTTTCCCTGAGCAATATTTAATCGAACACTTAATTAAGGCCGTCTCGAAAGAATGTGTCGCATGGCCTTGGAATATCTGAACTGATTGCTGATATTCCCAAGAAACCTCCTCGTGCGGCCATTTGCGATTGAAGTTCCGAATGTTATTCTTTCTTTATGGACACTTTCGGTTCGAAATAAATGTTCGTGCTTAAACGCTTTTAGTAGCTGTTGTCATTGAAGATATTTGAATCGATTATTGCAGAAAGGGCATAAGTCCCGGACTTATGCCCTTTCTGCACTAAACGTGAAGGAAGAAATAGTAAGACGAAATGGCAAGGTCATAGAAGAACTAGATTTTTCTAGATCACGGAATCCAAATGAAATTTGCTAATTTCTTAGGGGTTTTATTAAAATCACTCTAGGAACTGCGAAAAAATTGTATGTTTTCAGTGATATGTACGCTGGTCAAAATAAAAACAACACTGCAGGAGACTTTTCTAGAAATAAATCGGAAATTATAGTGAAGTTTATCCGAGGTGTACCAGAATCGGGTGAACTATTTTAATTCGTTTGAAACAGGAGTTTTCAAGTCATGATCTGTGGTTTTCCTTTCACTTTTTTTTTTTTTTTTTTTTGTAATTAGCAATGCGCGTAGGATTCTTTGGTTGTTCTTTGAGATCTTCAACGTGACTTAGTCATTCGTTTAGCCATGAGCCTCAAGCGAAGAATTGGGTGGTGCTCGAGTCGGCGCAAATCTTTGGCAAAAGAAAGATCTGCAACGTTAAGTGAAAAATGAAGATCGAAGGACGAAAAGATGCTCCGGGTAGGTAGATAGGATAAATAGGTTGCTATTCGTATCGACGACACCTCGAACAAGGAGTTAGAACTTCGTTAGGGTAAGAGGGCAGCAGATTGGCCTTCAGACCGGGACCAACAGCAACTGAATTCCGTCTTCCTTCAATTATTGCCTACTGTTCTCAATATTTCACGGTTATACGCCGTGAGCCGGCAAACCTTGAGTGAAGGATTTTTGTTCGAATAGCATAAATGTATGAAGGGATAACATTTCCGGGCTTATTGGCCGTGGTCTAAAGGAAAAAGAAAATCCAAACGTTTCGTCAAGCTCTGCGGCTGACATCATCAGTGGGTGAGTTCGGTGTGACTGATACTGATGGGCTGCTAGAGTCGCTCTGGTATTTACGAAAACCGTTGGTGGATGCCGGTTCCTGATTGGATGGCGTTCCCAAGTTCTAGCGGCCCATCAGTATCAGTCACACCGAACTCACCCACTGATGATGTCAGCCGCAGAACTTGACGAAACGTCTGGATTTTCGTTTTCTTTCAGACCAGTAGCTTGGGAACGTCATCCAAGCAGGAACCGGCACCCACCAGCGATTTACTTAAATACCAGAGCGCCTCTAGCAACCCATCAGTAAACAGTCGCACCGAACTCACCCACTGATGATGTCAGCCGCAGAGCTTGACGAAACGCCTGGATTTTCTTTTTCCTTTAGACCACGTCCCCCCCTTCCCCAATAAGCCCAGAAATGTTATCTTTTCATATTTACGCCGGCCGTGAAAGCCTTAAGCAACATAAATGTATATTCATCCCCATCCCCTCTCGTGTTCTGTGACTTTTGGATTGCGCGCTTAATAGCTCATTTTTAAGCCAAAAGTAAGAGCAGTAATTTTCTGAAAAGGTATTTACATCCGAGCGATATGAAATATAGAAATGTATCGAATGTGTGTAACTTTTGTCTTACGACGCCAACTTTATCAGTTCAAAAGTATACGTGGTTCGGTTTTCTGTTGTTACAAAAGCTATTCAATTAATTGGCGGCATCAAAATAGAAAGTTTATGTAGAATGATTTCCTTTGTGAAATTATAAAGGAAAAATTACCAAAATATTTTAGTGCCAAACGAATATCTTTGCGTAAAACAAACTTAACGTAGGAAAAAAAAGAAAAAAAAACAGGCAACCTCAGAACTTTAATTTTTTCCCCAAAAAAGATAACATTTTAATGGAAAAGAACATAAAAACCGGAGTCATTGCCCAAGCATCGCACATACATAAAAATATTTTGACATCTCTGTTAATACCTAAAATATTGTGTTGGAGTTGGTACCTCATCGGAGCACAGTTGTTTTTTTTCTATTACTTTTATAGAATCACACAGCGGACACGTACAGGTTCTTTTGCGATACGTGTACGATGCTCTTGTGTATGTGGACTCTAATTCAATAAATTCATTTCAAGTAAAACAATACATTTATTTTAAGCGTGCAAAATTAAATCATACAATGAACTGAAAACGTCGCCCTAACTACTAACTGAAAATACAACTGAGCTTGCGTTCGACGAACCTCACCGGTCGACCGGTGAGCAAACGGTTGCTAACCGCAGCGTTCTTGAGAGCTACCGGTTAACTGGTTGCTTCCGATGTCGTACTATGAGCCTCACCGGTTGATCTACCGGTCAACCGCAACTTAAGCTGGTTGATTGGTTGAGGGAACCACGTGACATTTTTGACCAATTATAAGTAATTTTCACCTACGCCTTATTCGTCTGCGCAAGTAACCGGTGATCAACCGAAAGCGTTCGATGAAGCATTGGTTCGTGAACAACCGCTTAGTAACCGCTGACGTCATTGCTGTCACGTGATTAACTAACCGGTCGCTACCGGTCGTGCTGGCATGGGGGTGTGCACCTCGAAGCAATTTTTCGAAAAATCAATGTGTTTCTTTTTCTATTCCAATTTTAAGAAAAAAATTATCAAAAGATGGACGAGCAAATTACGAAATTATCATCACGTGGAACCGTAACATGGGTACAAGCCAATTGGCGAGAAAATTCACCATACATTATTTGTAAATATACAGGCGAACCAAAAGACCTTTTAAATTTTCTATTATGGGCAAAGCCGTGAGGGTACTACTAGTAATCAATATTCTTCAATGCTACTTAATTCAATTTTCTTTGTTCTTGTTTCGAAACAAAATGTTCAACATGATCTCTTAATTATTCACTCTCTCATCAAAACGCCTACGGTTTCTTCTTCTGTTTGCAATGACGTCACAGATGTTCACGTTGGGCGATGGTTTCTTGTGGCGGATGTGGTTTATAGAAGAAAAAAAAAACTTTCTTAATATTCTTATTGCAATCCTCAAGGTTGGTGTGAAGTTTCTTCCCTTTAACGAAACAAACGAGGTCAATCAGACGATTGCCCTCATTCGAACGTTTAGTATTGGATTCGAAAAGTGAGCAAACCAGAGCAGACGTTACTGCAGCCCTAAGTGCACGTTCCTAATCAATAACGTAATGAAGGTCGAGTAACGCTTTCATAAATTTCGCCAAATGTGTATCATTAATGTTTAAATCTGAAATTAATGTAGAAATGAATGTGACACATAGTGATGTAGGTATCCGGGACTGCGGGAAACTTTTGCGAACCCCTGAGGAAACTTCTACACACAGGACTCTTCCACTCTTCCAAAAGCTGAAAAAAAGAAGAAACGAGCTGATGTATGAATCACATGAGTTCCTTTTTACTCCAAATTTATGTCATTTCCCCATTATTGGCAATTTTAATGTGATTCAATTGTTTATTCTCTAAATATTACCAACAGTGGCGAAATTGAAACCAAATTAAAAAAAAAATAAAAACTCTAATTTGAATTCCAAAACTTTGAATTTAAATTATGTTTTTCGCAATCACGAGTTGCGACAAGACTCTACTGGTTAGAGTTATTGTTTCTAGGAATGGCTCCCCGGCCCAAGCATGTCCCTCCTCCTGGGTGCTTACGTGTACATAGTTGTGTGCGTAGGCTTACGTGTGTGCACGTAGGCGTGTGCATGTGTGTAAAGGCGTGCGCGCGTAGGGGAGTGTGTATGAGCATGCGTGTGTAGGACATGGACCAGCAAAAGTGGATTCCGGTGGACAGTGGTCAGGAGCAGCCGCGCCGCCGCCGGTGGACGGTGGTGCTGCAGCCCTGGTCCAAGCTGAAAAAGGAACCGGAACATCAAGGACTGTCAAGTGAGAACAATAAGCAATCGTGATTGCTCAAAAAAAAATCGCCAAGTTGGCGACAAAACTTGGCGACCAAAGACTGGCAACATATCGCCAAGTGTCCGACAATTTATAACACCACTTGAGTTTACATCGAAATTAATGATGATTTCCCCCCAAAAAGGGGCAAAATACCCCCTTTGGAACATCCGAATGCAACCAAAAGGGAAGGTGCACAACTAGGACCCACTAGGAGTCTACGTACCAAATTTCAACTTTCTAGGACATACCGTTTTTGAGTTATGCGAAATACATATACACATACACACATACGCACATACATACGTACGTCACGAGAAAATTCGTTGTAATTAACTCGGGGGTCGTCAAAATGGATATTTCGGGTGTCTGTAGGTTTATAGGCACCCGAATCCACGTGTGGTCGGATCGAATAAAACTCAACATTCATTGGGGGGTTAAAAAAAATGGAAATTAAGTTTGATTTTTGAGTAAATTTTTTTTCGCGAATACAATACTTCTTTTTTTGTAAAAGGAAGTAAAAAAGAAATAGCACTAAAACATTCAAAGAGATTTAAAGAAGAACCGTTAAAGCATAATGCACAAACCTTTTCGATATTACTTTTCATTTAAAAATTATTTCCATATATACTAGCTAACTATCTGGCATTAAATTACCGCCCCTAAGCCAGGGATAAGGCAGAACTGTCAGCCCGGTTATCGCATCCTGAGACTTCAGTTTCGTTCTTATTAGAACTCCTCAGTCAGGAATAGTGAATAATCAAGCTGGAGGCAGATGTCATCTCATTGAAGTTAAGAGTGCCAACAAACTGGTAGATAAAGTGAATTATCTCACCAGCGAGTGTCCGGGCCATTGAGAGGTGATAAAATGAAAGGAGTGAAGATTTTTATTTGTGAAGCAGAGACCCCAAATCACATAATGGATTTTAAAGCAAAGCATTGGAAGAAATTCGGTTTCTTTCGCTACTTTCACGCAATACATAGCAACCATTCCTTGGTGTTGAGTCAGGTGACTTGGGGCCTTTGTTTCAGCTTTTACTAATCCATTGACTGCATTTAGTAATTCCTGCACCAAAGTCCGGACTGCGGAGTTCTAATAACAACGAGACTGCAGTCTCACTATGAGATAACCTGGCTGTTTGGTATATCGCATGTAGATAACTATCGTTTGCATATACAGTAGACCCTCGTTTTACGCGGGTGTTACGTCCCACAGAAATGCCGCGTAATTAAAAACCACGTAAATTTAAACCTAATAGTAAGGTTAAAATAGGGTTTAGCTTCCGTAGATAAAAGAATACTTCATTCTAGTGATGACTAATTGTATAATAAGTTTAATGTGTATTATATTGATTTTTATACACAACATGCATAAAGAAATCTTAATTTCGTATTCTGTTTATAAAGAAGAGCTGGCTATGATAGTTTTTTGGCAGTCATTAAGATTTTTTCTCTGTAATTCTTTGCAGAGCATTAACGTATCCATGCTCACTTGCGCCGTTTCCATGATATAATCTTCCTTCACTAACAAATCAGAAAGATCATTTCCATTTTCTAGGAATGGCTCAAAATTTTTAATGAGAACGTTTTTGGTTGTGTGTCACCGAAGTCATCGTTGGTTTTAGCCTCCTTTGTCACTCCTAAAAGTTCTTCTTCCAGTGAGTTCTGAGCTGTGTGAGTTTAAGAACTTTACTTCTGGAAAGAGCTCTGGAACAAATCGCATAAAATGTCTCCAGGGGCCCAAGTTCGATTATAAGCACGGTAATCTGATATCATTAGGAGTTTGGATTTTGAAAGAGAGGACAATGTTATCTGTTTGCTTTGCCTCATCCGCGTAAAACCGGAACTTATCCGCGTAAAATAAAATAAAGGTGTCAAATCTTAAACCGCGTATAATCGAAACCGCGTAAAACGAGGGTCTACTATACGATGAATAAAACAGACTGTTCGTTAAGTTGATAGTGAAATCGTTTTCTGGGTTAAAAAAGAAACTATAACATTTTCTGTGATTTATTGAATCAATTTTGAAGACATACGTTTTCAATCCTACCAAAATGAGTGAGTCTTTTGGATGCTTAGCAACAGCATCATTCTATGGCTGAGAAAACTAATGGTTAAGAGCAAAGCCTTCGTTTCAACCAGAATGAATTAAGAGGTCCTTTTACATGTTCAGCGGCAACATCAATATGACATGAAGTACATTAATGGCGAAGAGCTATGCCTTCGCTTTTACTTTCTTAAACTCAGATATGGTTCTTTTGCAAGCTTAGCAACAACATCCTTCGATGATTAAGTAAATGAGTTCAGAAGAGGCCTTCGTTTCAGCTTTACTGAACTAAGATGACTCTTTCGCATGTTCAGCTACAATATTGATTAAGTAAATGAATAATAAAGAGCTATGTGTCTTCGTTTCAACCACAACGAATTAAGACGGCTCTTTTGCATGTTCAGCGACAACATCTTTATGAAATGAAGTAAATTAATTAACGAAGAGCTTTGCCTTTGCTTTCACTTTATTGAATTCAGATATGGTTCTTTTGCATGCTTAGCAACAATGCTTTTCCTTCCATGATTCAGCAAATGAGTTCTGAAGAAGCCTTCGTTTTGAACAACATTCTTCCATAATTCAGTAAACTAATTTTGAAGAGTTATGCCTTCGTTTTGACCAAAATGGATTCAGATGGTTCTTTTACAAGCGAAAAAACGACATCCTTCGACAACGGGGTCGTTTCCAAAATTTTAAAAGTATTTTTTTCTGAAAGAGTATGCTTAAAAACATAGGATCTGACCATTTTTTAAACAATTTATTTAAGTTCAATATTTTTAAAAAATTACTTAAATCGTTGCGCTTTTATTGTTCACACTTCTGTCGTGTGACATCACAAATGATGAAATGCCATTCAATGTTGCCATTTTCACAGAACAAAATATTTAATTCGCATCTTTACTCACGTGTATTGGCAACGATATGGTTGATAGCAAGCGTAGCGCTCAATTTTAATTCGCTGCTTACCGTCGTCATTAAAGGGGACTGGGCGACGTTAAATATGCTCGTGGTCTCAATGTCCTCCAAGTGAAACGATACCTCTGGGGGTGCTAGTACCAGGTAGCTATTAGCTCTTGGACTAGTTCTAAATTCTCATTAACTGTTCGATCCGGTGATGGTGCTGCCATCTATCGGTATATAAAATAATGGAGGCAAGGCACTTAGTATGCAGTCCTCGACATAAATACAGTTGTAGTCAGTTGTGACTCTTGAATAGAATAGAATAATTCGCTGCTTGATTATCATAACGTGGAAACATAGTAGAAAGATGCGCCAAATTGCATCATTTGTGAAGCCATGAAGACCACGCCTTGTTTGAAAAATCGGATATTTAAAAATATTAATTTAAAAAAAAACTGTTGGGAAAAGGAAAGTATTTTCTGGGTCCATGTAATTTTTTTTTTTGCTCATTCTAACCATTTCAATGACTAAGAGTAGTATTTTGACTGAAGGAAACCACCCCATTAAGTAAATTGACAATGAAGAGATGTGACTTCCTTCAACCAAAGCAAATTCAGATGGATCTTTTGCATGTTCAGCGACACGGAACGCGGGAAACCTACAACTGTCGTTGAGCTGCTGGTTTATGAATCCGCTTGACCCTATCCAGTTTGTCAACGAAGTTGTATTTTTAGTGACGAAAGAAGAAAAATGTTCATTTGAGCGACCTGCTTTCCCACTATATGATTGAGAAGAAAAAAAAAACAATCATAATTTGTAGCACCGTTTTAGTCAAGCCAGTGCTTTTTAAAGAAATCGTTCAAGTAACAATCGTTTGTACTAGTTAAAATGTCTCCTTTCATCATTATTATTTATTACATTTGTAGCACCGTTTTAGTCAAGCCAGTACTTTTTAAAGAAGTCGTTCAAGTAACAATCGTTTGTACTAGTTAAAATGTCTCTTTTCATCATTATTATTTATTACATTTGTAGCACCGTTTTAGTCAAGTCAGTACTTTTTAAAGAAGTCGTTCAAGTAACAATCGTTTGTACTAGTTAAAATGTCTCCTTTCATCATTATTATTTATTACAATTGTAGCACCGTTTTAGTCAAGCCAGTACTTTTTAAAGAAGTCGTTCAAGTAACAATCGTTTGTACTAGTTAAAATGTCTCCTTTCATCATTATTATTTATTACATTTGTAGCACCGTTTTAGTCAAGCCAGTACTTTTTAAAGAAGTCGTTCAAGTAACAATCGTTTGTACTAGTTAAAATGTCTCTTTTCATCATTATTATTTATTACATTTGTAGCACCGTTTTAGTCAAGTCAGTACTTTTTAAAGAAGTCGTTCAAGTAACAATCGTTTGTACTAGTTAAAATGTCTCCTTTCATCATTATTATTTATTACAATTGTAGCACCGTTTTAGTCAAGCCAGTACTTTTTAAAGAAGTCGTTCAAGTAACAATCGTTTGTACTAGTTAAAATGTCTCCTTTCATCATTATTATTTATTACATTTGTAGCACCGTTTTAGTCAAGCCAGTACTTTTTAAAGAAGTCGTTCAAGTAACAATCGTTTGTACTAGTTAAAATGTCTCCTTTCATCATTATTATTTATTACTTAACCAGTACAGTTTTTTCTTCAATAATTCTGAAAACTTTCTTCGGTTATTAGGATCATTAACAAGTTATTACGACTTTACATCTTCGAAAAACCATGAAGTGCACTTCGATATTGCTCCAAAAGAATTGTAATATTCATTTTTAACAAGTCAAGGTTTTTCCCCATGCGTGTTTTAATCGCTACTTTTTCTGCAGCAAGAGGAATGTTGCAAAATAAGCAAATTTACAACATCCAAAGAAGACCTCTAAGTCTTCATAAAAAGATCAATTTACTTTTACACTACCCCGTTTTTTTGTTATTTTTTTTTAAATTTGTGTAAGCTATTCCACCTTAAGAACCTGCAAGTTCAATTACTAACACGTATGTCGTTCCCCGAATTGCGCACCTGAATGATTCAAAAATGTAAGTATTGCTCTTTTCGTGTGAACAAAAATGATCATTTCTCTGTTGCCTGATTTAAAAGTTGAATGTAAAGTAAACTTTTTAACGAAAGCCAGTTCATCGGTTGCTTTAAAACGCGAACTCCACAGGTGTGCACCTACGATCTCCAGAGCTGAATAACAGATTTGAATAGGAGGAAAACCTGTTCTATATCCGCACAAGAGCCGTTTACATACTTTAAAAAGATCTCTTTTGCATTAATTATCTGTGAGAAAAACTTAAGTACTTGCAGTTTTCCATCTATGATTTTATTTATAGCATTTACAACTTGAGTCAGTGAAGAGCAAAGGCATGTAAGTGGAAGTTTCAAAGATTTGAGTAAAACGCGTATAAAGTTCAGATCCTTGGCAGGCTTTCATTGAAAAATGTTTCTAAGCCATGTTGTACAGCAGCAAGCACCTACCAGGTAAACTATAAGGCGCCTCAGAGGATAAAGGGGGGGGGGGTTCAAAGGCGGGCTACAAGGCTAATAAATGGACTTTCTCATCTAGATTATGATTCCAGGCTTAGAAGGCTAAAAATGTACAGTCTTGAGCAAAGAAGAGACCGAGGGGACATGATTCAGTTGTTTAAGTTTATTAAAATGAAAGATGTTATGGGGCTGAAGTTTAGCACTGAAAACAGGACAAGGGGTCATTGTTTTAAGCTATTTGAATCTCAGGCTAACATGGATATTAGGAAAAATTATTATTATAGCAGGGTAGTGGAACCTTGGAACAGCTTACCGGAAGAGGTGGTAATGAGCAAGAGAGTAGATAGTTTTAAGAGGGCCATTTGATCTTCACTGGGGATTGTAAATTGACTAGGACCAGTCTAGCTGGGCCCAGAGCCTGTTGCTGGTCGTCACTTTTGTATTTGTATTTGTATAAGTTCTCACACTAGTTTCTCTGGTTATCTCCAAATTTTAATCTTGGCACTTAGATCCGCTTACTACTTACTGCCTCATATCAACTTCTGAACTTTTTTTTACCTATTCAGGAATGTCACGAGGAGAGTTATTTAAAATAGAAAGGATACTTTAATTTTTACTTTAAAAAAAAATTGTAATTTATGTGTGTAAAAACAAGCCACACAACATCATTGAGTTTTCCAGCCAAAAACTGCCATTTATATTATCGTTCCATGGAACAAGACAAAAACTGCGACCTCTATAAACTAGTATGTTGTGGCCATCACGAAACTTTCTTCTATATTTTTCCTTTTTCTGATCCCTCCCCATGCTTGACGAGCAAGCAATATTCCTAACAAAAACAAAATTACACATGCAAAAACTTGACGACCATCCCAATGTCTGAATTATTGTAAAAACAAAACAAAGAGCGAAAATTGAAAGTTACTTTAAAAGCATAGACTAATAATAAGAATAGACCGAGCTATGGCAACCCTTTGCTGCTCATGAACCAAACCATGTGACTAGTGGATATCCTAGCAACAGCGGGCCTTGATCGTAGCAGACGATCAACTACAGCGAGAAATAAAATAAATAGTATTGATGGAACGCGGAATATTTATGGAGTCCGATTTGTAAATTTGTTATTCGAAGTTTAAAATATTTTGTTAATATAGTGAGTTTTTCGTTTAGATAGTATTGTGCATTTTCTTTAGTCAATTTCAATAACTCTCTAAGCAATTAAAGATGCAAGCGCCCAAATAGAATTGGCAAACGGTAAGATTTTTACCTACAATTTCAATTTCAGATTCCGATTAGTACATTTTTGCGTTAACGCAAAACGTTTCCTCCATTACGTTCACGCCAACGCTGACGTAACAGTTCCAAATGAAATAAAAGTTATTGAAAACTGCGATCAAAAACTAATTACTAATGTCAAAACAATTCATAGCTAAAAGAAAAACAGTTCAATATCTGCACCTGGAAAAAAATTATAATGAAAACACATTACTTAAAATACATGTCAAGTGCCAAACTATAGATAATGTTGCCATCTAGCAACCATGCTGCCAAAGTTTTCGCCAAGCCTTCCACCAGTCACATGATGTATCCATGAACCAATTTTTTCATCAGCAAGTCTGGGAAAGCTCGTATTATTAGTCTATGTTTAAAAGCCTTACTTGAATTAATTACAAATATTTTATTTATTAACAAACATAAGATGGCAACAGTTAAAAATTTTAAATCATTGAGATAATATTTCCGATCATTTCCATACAATTACTAGTATGTTGTGGCCATCACGAAACTTTCTTCTATATATTTTTTTTTTTTTTTTCTGATCCCTCCCCATGCTTGACGAGGAAGCAATATTCCCAACGAAAACAAAATGACACATGCAAAAACTTGACGACTATCCCAATGTCTGAATTATTGCAAAAGCAAAGCAAAGAGCGAAAATTGAAAGTTATTTTAAAAGCCTTGCTTGAATTAATTACAAATATTTTATTTGTTAACAAATATAAGATGGCAACAGTTAAAAATTTTAAATCATTGAGATAATATTTCCGATCATTTCCATACAATTAAAATCACGAGAAATACGCAGACGACAATCTATTACGATTTATCTTTCTTATTGTTGCATTAATAAAAATATTTTTATTCGCAAAAAAAAAAAAAAAAAAAAAATCAACACCTCTTGGAGCGATCGGCGTCAAAATAGAACCAAAGCCTGTTTACATATGGATTCACATATATTCCAAATTTCAACCAGAACGTAGCATTACTTCTTGAGATAGGGCACTCAAAATGGAAAAAAAGAACGGGTGATTGCGCTGCCCCCTTTTTAGCTGTTGACACAAAAATAAAATCAGTTCTTATACCCACTAAGGGCTACTTGCCGAAAAATTTTTCTTTCATTCCGTTCATTATTTCTTGAGATACAGCAGTCACAATTGACGACAAAAAACGTTCTATAGCTCAACCCCCGTTTGAGTTATTGACACCAAAATTGAATCAGCACCTGTTCCTGTTAATACCAACATATGGACCAAATTTTGTTTGATTCCGCCAGTAACTTCCTGAGGAATAGCAAGCACCTGAACTCGAAAAACGTCCCATTGCTCCACCCCCCTTGGAGGAATTCGCGCCAAAAACTAATGGGCACAAGTTCACATAGGGGCACATATGTGTACTAAATTTCGTTCGATTTCATGCGGTAGTTTTTGTTGTAGAGCGGCCACAAAAAACTGGTCACACACAGACGTGACACACATACATACACACACACATACATACATACACACACACATACATACACACACACACACAGACAGACAGACATTTTCCAAAAATGGTCGAAATGGACTCAGCACACCTCAAAACGTTCGAATCCGTCAAAATTCGAAATTCGAAAATTTGCACGAATCCAATACTTTCTTCTATATATTAGATATAGAAGAAAGTAATAAAAGTAGAAGTTATGAATTAAAGTAGAAGTAATTAAAATAAAAATAGAACCAAACAAGCCTTTTAGTCGGCTGAAACTGTTGTTGCTGTGGCCCATGAATACGGTGCAAACATCTAGTGTTAATAGAGTGAATTTTATGAGCCAGTTGGTATTTACTAGGCAGTGGTGGAAGGTTATGAACAGCTACCACGAGGTCAGCTGGCGTTTCATGTTCATTTGAATTTAATAAGGCTTTTGTTCTAAAAATAAAGAACTTTTGCATATTTTGGAGAGAAAAAGGGAATTTTGTCTGTTACTCATCCGTCATTATCCTGTCTGTTGCTGGGTATCAACAACATTTCGGTGTCTGTTACTGGGGTGGGACATTTTTCGGAAATCTGCGCAGATAACAATAAAATTAACTAACTCAGAGGGTCCAGAAGCAGCCAAACGTTGGATGAGATGTAGTTGCACGAGAGAAAAATAGTTTAGAAAGTCTAAATACATTAAAAGGCTTTGAACATTGAGTTAACCTGAGAGCGATGGCTTAAGCATGTCTTAACCCTACTTGACTCTACTTGCTGAAAAATATTATTGAGGCAAGAAGAATGTCCCAAGAAAGTCATTCAGGTTAAAATTTATCCACAATTTTTCTATTTTTAAGTAGTGATGTGCCGGATCATTAAAAAAGTAGATCCGCGGATACGGATCCGGATCATTAGTGTCAAGATCCGCGGATACGGATACGGATCTCAAATTTTTTTTTTTTAAACCCAATTCAACTTTAAAAGTGTAAAATTTGTTACGGAAGGTATTCCCGTCAGAATAATAGCAGTTTCTTCAAAAAATGTCAACTGCGGAAAAAATATAATCAAACCTATGATTTACTCTTTAAAGAAATATCCGTTAAAATTGAGGGAGAGTTGGAAGGAATGGGTCAGCGCTGCATTAATGCTCAGATGGAATGTGAAAAATTATTTCTAGCTTACTCGGTAGATGTTGGATACAGGAGAAAGAGTACTGGACAGGCAAGAAATAATTTTTCCCATTTTATTTCAGCATAAATGCAGCGCTGACTCATTCCACCGAACTTCTCCGACCGACGAAATACAGAGCTGGGAACACCTTTACAAACAGTAAATAGATAATTTAGTCTCACTTTTTTTTAAAGGATGCCGATAAAAGCAAAAATGAAGAATAACAGAAACCCCAAATCAATAACAGAAACTAATATTAAATTTTAAAAAAAAAACCATATCCCAGAGAGCCGACCTCATATTAAGAGGAATTTCGCGGGTCAGAACACACATTTGTTAACAAATATGAACTGACAGCGAGTAAAAATTTTAAATCATTGAGCTTTTTCTCCTTTTCTTCTGACTATAAAATCGCTACCAATCACGCGTATGAAGGCTTAGAACTGCATTTAAAATTTACTTAAGAAGATTATAGCTCCTTCTGTATATGAGTTAGAAGTTTCAAATAAATATCAAACGCAGAAAACTTCATTCTTTCAATTAGGGCCAACATTTTTAACGTACGGGTAAATTTTTACTACCATAATTGTGAAAAACGTTAAATCGGTTTTTAATTAATATATCCGGTAGTTAAAGTTCTACAAAAACGAGGCCAAGCTAAGAAAACTTTCGATCAAGTCACCTTTTGGACGAAAAATGAACTATCAAAATCGGTTCATCTGTTTAGGAACTACGGTGCTACAAAAAGACACACTGATACATACTTTTAAAACTTGTTTCCCCTTCCTTTTTGCATCGGGGGGGGGGGGGGTACAAATTGCTTTCTGAAATGATACCTTATAATTTAAATAGGGAATAAAACTTATTTTAAACGGAATTTAAGAGTCTTTTATTCAAATATTTAAAAGTTTTTAGAATAGAAATGATTCGTTTAAGATCCGTCAAAAAAGTAACGGATACGGATACGGATATCCGGAACATCACTATTTTTAAGTGCCTCATTCGTATTTTAATGGCCATGCTGCAACAATTAGTATGCAATTGAAGTAACTCACGACGTATTGCATACTGTAAATGCACTTATTTTCGCTGTCCCGTCAGATCGCAAAAATTTAAGCCTCGTGAAATATTTTTTGCAGCAGATTTTTCAACTTTCAGTTATATGTCCCTATAAAACTCGCGAAATTTTCAGCTTGCGATTGGGACCAATTACTTTCTTTTTCGCGAAAATTAGTGCTTTTACAGTAATTGTCTACATGGGTACTTGGATGACGGTGGACGAAAGTGCAGTTGCCCATCTCCTGGCTTCTTTAACTTTACTAATAATAAAGCTGAATGTTTCTCTGTCTGGATGTCCGGAGGATGTCTGGATGTCTGTCTGTCAGGATCTCTGTAACGCGCATAGCGCTTAGACCGTTCGGCCGATTTTCATGAAATTTGGCACAAAGTTAGTTTGTAGCATGGGGGTGTGACCTTGAAGAGATTTTTCGAAAATTCGATGTGGTTCTTTTTCTATTCCAATTTTAAGAACAAAACTATCATAAGATGGACGAGTAAATTACGAAATTATCATAACGTGGAACCGTAACATGGGTACAAGCCAATTGGCGAGAATATTCACCATACATTATTTGTAAATATACTGTCCAACCACGGATTGTATGGAATTTTCAAACGTCCAGATGAGACGAATCTATCTGAATGAGGGAGAAAAATAAAAATTTGATGCCGGTATTCCGCTCATTTGAATGAGACTCTGCTTCTGCAACAGCTGACATCGCTAAAAAATAATAGATTTGTCCATTTCCGGCTGTAAAACGGATGTTTGTCTTTCCATACAATCCGTGGTCAGAAAGTACAGGCGAACCAAAAGACCTTTTAATTTTTCTATTACGGACAAAGCCGTGCGGGTACCACTAGTTTCAACATAAAACATACATTCACAAAAAAGGAAGATTTATGTTCAAAAACTACAAAGTATGTAGGGAGAGGGAGGTCAAAATTATTGAAAAAAGAAAAGAAAAAAACAGTAACATCATTTACAGACAGCACTATTTTGCTTGTCTTCAACAACAATTAGGCATAGATTTGTACAGTATTTTCAAAGATATACTGTCGGACCCTGATTTAACAAATTCATCGGGGCCGAAGTTTTTATACGTTAAATCGGGGTTATTCGTAATATCGGGGTGCAAAAAAATATTCAAAAAATTGCGCTTACTTTAACTAAAAGCTCCTAATAAGCAACTACACATAGAGATCCATACTTAGAAAGTGTACACTTTTTATTCAGCATTCCACGAATTATTACACACTATTTAATTTGAAATTTTTTTGTGCTGAGTAATAGATTTTAACAATTTTCTTAACACTTGATTCGAAATAGTTCTCTTTCGACTTTATGGAGAGAAGAAAATACTGTGCCATTTACAGCCTGCTGCCTGCGATACATTTTTTTTCAGTTTCCAATCCATGTAAAGCATTAGAAAAAGTAACAGTTTCATTATCGCTTTCTGCAACTTCGCACGGCACAAGATGGATGTATCATTTGGAAAACAATCCAATTTTTCCCTCACTCAAATTAACAAAAAAAAAAAAAGAAAAAGAAAATTAATTTGAATTCTGAAATTTTGAATTCAAATATGTTTTTCACAATCACGAACTGCGACAGGACCCTTCTCATTGGCGTTATTGTTTCTAGAAACGGCTCCTGTCCCCTCAAGCCTCCCCCTCCTAGTGGGTGGTTGCGTGTGCATAGTTGTGTGTGTGTGTGTGTGTAGGCTTGTGTGTGTGTGTAGACTTGTGTGTATGCACGTAGGCGTGTGTGAGTATATGTGTGTGAAGTCGTGTGTGTGAAGTCGTATGTGTGTGAGTGTGTGAGAGTGCGCGTGTGTAGGACATGGACGCCTCCGACCAGGAGAAGCGGATAGCTCAGGACCGGAAGAGCCGCGCCTGCAGAGGACGGTGGGCGGTGGTGCTGCAGAGGTCCAAGCTGAAAAAGGAACCGGACCTCAAAGACGGTCAAGCGAGAACAATAAGCAATCGTGATTGCTCAAAAAAAAAAAAAAAAAAAAAAAAAAATAAATAAATAAATAAAAAAAAATAAATAAATCGGCTGCTAAAATAATTCGTTAATCCGGGGTTTACAATTCGGTAAAGAAGAGGGTGTTGCCTATATTTTAATTGGGAAAAAAAAGAAAAATTCGTTAAATAAAGGTTTGTTAAATCGGGTTTCGACTGTACTAATATACAGGTAGCATGTACTTGCATATTTTAAGTTAAGCATCTTACTTTTAAGCATTTCTCGGTGCTCATTTTGCTTGCTGCGGGACTTTTAATTTGCGTCGCTGACTGTTGAAAAAAATTCTGCTGCTATGCCTGTATGCTTGGATCCAAACAGAATGTAATAGCCGATCAAAAATACCTGACACTTTAAAACGCTTTTGATTGATGGAAATACAAAAAGCAAATTAAGAAAGAGAAAAAGAGGGAAAAAACCCTTTTGCTGATGCTCGAGGTGTTTGTCTTTCTTCCCACTTGCATGCGTTTCCTGTAGAAAAGAAAAGAGAAATGTGGTCCACTCCACCTTGACAGTCATCCATGCAGGATTGAGGACGTCACTGAAATAATTTCCATCCCTCCTCTGTGACAGTGTCGCGTGATTCACCTAAACTGACAATCTGGGTTGACTATTAAATATGCACAAAATTATTAAAATATACGTATTTAGCTTTCATGTTGTACTATTGAATTACTTCAGTCGTTTTTTCTTAAACGAGCTGATGTGTGCATCACATGACTTCCTATTATTAAAATATACGTATTTAGCTTTCATGTTGTACTATTGAATTTCTTCAGTGTCGTTTTTTATTAAACGAGCTGATGTGTGCATCACATGACTTCCTATTATTAAAATATACGTATTTAGCTTTCATGTTGTACTATTGAATTTCTTCAGTGTCGTTTTTTATTAAACGAGCTGATGTGTGCATCACATGACTTCCTATTATTAAAATATACGTATTTAGCTTTCATGTTGTACTATTGAATTTCTTCAGTGTCGTTTTTTCTTAAACGAGCTGATGTGTGCATCACATGACTTCCTATTATTAAAATATACGTATTTAGCTTTCATGTTGTACTATTGAATTTCTTCAGTGTCGTTTTTTATTAAACGAGCTGATGTGTGCATCACATGACTTCCTATTATTAAAATATACGTATTTAGCTTTCATGTTGTACTATTGAATTTCTTCAGTGTCGTTTTTTATTAAACGAGCCGATGTGTGCATCACATGACTTCCTTTTACTCCAATTTAATGTCATTTCCCCATTATTGGCAATTTTAATGTGATTCAATTGTTTACTATCTAAATATTACCAACAGTAGCCAAATTGAAACCAAATTTAAAATTAAAAAAAAAAAAAAAAAAAATCCGCCGAATTTGTCGCCAAGATGGCGACAAAACTCTGGCGATATATCCCCAAGTGCCCGACAAATTATAACACCACTTGAGTTTACATCAAAATTAACAATGATTTCCCCCAAAAAGGGGCAAAAGACTCCCTTAGGAACATCCGAATGCAACCAAAGGGGTAGGTATATCGCCAGTGTTTCGTCGCCAAGTTGGCGACAAAACACTGGCGATATATCCCCAAGTGTCCGACAAATTATAACACCACTTGAGTTTACATCGAAATTAACAATGATTTCCCCCCAAAAAAGGGGCAAAAGACTCCCTTAGGAACATCCGAATGCAACCAAAAGGGTAGGTGCCCAACTAGGCCCCACTAGGAGTCTACGTACCAAATTTCAACTTTCTAGGACATACTGTTCTTGAGTTATGCGAGATACATACACACACATACGCACATACATACGTACATACGGACGTCACGAGAAAATTCGTTGTAATTAACTCGGGGATCGTCAAAATGGATATTTCGGGTATCTGTATGTTCCTAGGCATATATCCACGTGTCGTCCGTCGAAAAAAAAAAAAAAAACTCAACATTCCTTCGGGGGTGAAAAAAATGAAAATTAAGCCGATTTTTGAGTGAATTTTTTTTCGAGAATACAATACTTTCTTTAAAAGGAAGTAAAAACAGTCGATAAACTTTAGACACAAACATGTTAATGTGTGAGTGTGCGACATTTTTTAAAGAAATGTTGCTTTGTTCAAATGAATATGCTTTTATGTAAAAAATAATTCCTTGAGTAATGAATATTTTTTCTTTTGACTAATTCCTTAAATTAATATTTTTTTCAATGTAAAGAGATTTCATTATGAAGAATCTCACTTTTAAAAGACTACTGACAGCACAAATTACACAAATAGGATATAACACTAAATTCAAACCTTTTTTTAAAATTCACATTTCAACATTATTAAGGACAATAATAATGTGACGCAGTAAGCTAAAATTCTGAAACTGATTTTTTAAAAATTATCTTATGGCATAATGGCGTTGTTTCCTTCAGTCAAAAGTACTATTTTTAAACATTGAAATTGATAGAATAAGCAAAAAAAAAAAAAAAAACATAGACCCAGAAAATATTTTAATTTTCCCAACAGTTGTTTTTTAATTAATTTTTTTAAATATCCGATTTTTCAAACAATGCGTGCTCTTGATGATGTCACAAATGATGCATTTAAGCGCATCTTTCTACCATGGTTCCACTTTATGATAATCAAGCAGCGAATTAAAATTGCGCTCTACGCTTGCTATCAACCCTATCGTTGCCAATACAAGTGAGTAAAGATGCGAATTAAATATTTTGGTCTATGAATGGCAACACTGAATGGCATTTCATCATTCGTGATGGGGCTGTGGTAGCCCGATCGGTAGAGTGTCGGATTCGGGGTCGGAGGGTCCTGAGTACGAACCTCGATGGTCGAAGATCCACCGTCGTCATTAAAGGGGACTGGGCGACGTTAAATATGCTCGTGGTCTCAATGTCCTCCAAGTGAAACGATACCTCTGGGGGTGCTAGCACCAGGTAGCTATTAGCTCCTGGTCTAGTTCTAAATTCTCACTAACTGTTCGATCCGGTGATGGTGTTGCCATCTATTGATATAAAAAATAATGGAGGCAAGGCACTTAATATGCAGTCCTCGACATAAATACAGTTGTAGTCAGTTGTGACTCGAAATCGAAATCGAAATCATTTGTGATGTCATCGGGCAGAAACATAAACAATGAAAGTGCACCGAGTTAAGTCATTTTTTTTAAATATTAAACTTAAACAAATTATTTAAAAAATGGTGATATCCCATGTTTTTAAGCATGCTCTTTCAGAAAAAAATACTTTTAAAATTTCGGAAACGACTCCATTATCTTCAGAAATCAACTAATATCGCACGCATTTAGAGATGAGTCTTAGTTAATTGCGATTGCATAGTGCCCAGTTCTTGTTTTGAATCATTTTGCTCTTTTTGCCTCAAGTTGCTTTCATATGCCTCTTATTGCTTTTTTTATGCACATATAGGGTAACGGCACCTGTAACAGACGAGGGTCCAGTAACAGACTGTAGTACGTTTGGATTTAAATAAGAATTTTAGGCGGGTAAAGCTGATATTGCTGCGACCCATGAATACGGTGCAACCATCTAGTGTTATCAGAGTGAATTTTATGAGCCAGTTGGTATTTACGAGGTAGTGGTGGAAGGGTGTGAACAGCCACCACGAGGTCTGCCGATGTTTCATGTTCATTAGAATTTAATAAGGTTTTAGACCTAAAAATAAAGAACTTTTGCACATTTTGAAGAGAAAAGGGGTATTTTGTCAATTTCTCGTCCTTTCCTCATCATGTCTGTTACTGAGTATGATCAGAACTGTCGGTGTCTGTTGCTGGGGGTTTGGACCTTTTTTCGAAATTGAGCAAATAAAAATAGAATTAACTAGTTCAGAGGATCCAGAAGCAGCCAAACGTTAGATGAAATGTAGTTGCGTGAGAGAAAAATAGTTTTAAAAGCCTGAATACATTAAAAGATTCAGAAAATTGAATCAACCTGAGAGCGATGTCTTAAGCATGTCTGTTACTGGTATCGTCATCTGTTGCATTCTCATGCCTTATTGAAATTATACTAAAAACTTGCAGCTATACTTAAAAATACTTGCAAAAGACCAGACTTCATAGTTATATGATTAACAGGATAATAATTTAATTTGCTCTTTTTACATTGCAATCTCTGCTCTCCAAATCATCCGAACAAGCCATTTTAAACCAAACCTATTGTTGCCTTGACAACAGGGATGCCGACACACGCGACTCAAACATAACTTTATATAAACTATTTGCAAGGTTTAACATCCTCCCACCTTAAGTTGGCGAGAGACAACTTAACTATCAAAAGTTATTAAGTTCAAAATTTGAGAGGAAGTCCAAAAGTTCAGAAATAATTGTTATTACAAATTAAGTCGGTCAGGAGGTTTTATCAGTCTTATGAAACTTGAAAATTTGGCATCATCCTTTGTTGCTTTTTTCATGCGTCTTGTTGCTCTTTTTATGTGCCTCGTGGATCTATTGATGCCACTTGTTGCTTTTTTTCATGTGTCTTACTACTCTTCTTATGTGGATCTATTGATACACCATTTTGCTTTTTTGATGCTTCGCACTGCACTTTTAGTCTGCCTCGTTGCTTTTTTGATGCCACTTATTGCTTTTCTGAGTTGCTATATTGCTTTCTTGAAGCGCCTTGTTGCTCTTTCAAGGCATCCTCTTCCTCAACCAAGATTACATTTCTTTTCTTATTTGAGGAACATGTTCCTTCATCTAGGCCGTAAGTAGAATGTTTTTCTTTACTAATAATAAAGCTGAAAGTCTCTCTGTCTGTCAGGATCTATCTCTGTCCGGGTCTTTGTCTGTCTTTCAGGATCTCTGTGACGTGCATAGCGCCTAGACCGTCCGGCCGATTTTCATGAAATTTGGCACAAAGTTAGTTTGTAGCATGGGGATGTGCATCTTGAAGCGATTTTTCGAAAATTCGCTGTGGTTCCTTTTCTATTCCAATTTTAAGAACAAAACCATCATAAGATGGACGAGTAAATTACGAAATTATCAAAACGTGAAACCGTAACATGGGCACACGCCAATTGGCGAGATACGAAATTATCATAACGTGGAACCGTAACATGGGTACTAGCCAATTGGCGAGAAAATTCACCATACATTATTTGTAAATATACAGGCGAACCAAAAGACCTTTTAATTTTTCTATTACGGGCAAAGCCGTGCGGGTACCACTAGTATTTGAACGAATGCTAATAACTTCGTGATGGGTCTATTTCTGCGATCACGAATTTTCAAAAGGTTTCATTCTGTGATTTAACACTGAAGCTTTCTGTGCTCTTTTGATCAGGATTGACCTTTTCAAAAAAAAAAAAAAAAATTCCGACCTTTCAATCTAGAGTCAACACTATGCGCATCTTTTCTCAAAAGGGACCTTGCGCCCAAAACAGGCAATACAAACAATTCAATAAATACTTCACATGAACTGCTCAGTTTTAATAATATTTCGGCATGTATTGTTGTGGTTAGAAACTGAAGGAGAAAATGACAGAAAAATGATTTGCTGCGACAAATCGGTAGTTTTTTTTTTTTTTTCAATGTAAACGGTCCCGCAAGTCATATATGCATTCTTTACTCTTTCATTTTACTTTTAAGTTAACTAAAAGGCTAAAAGACAAATAAATAACCGGTCGTGCAACAGAACGAAGAAACAAAAGCACGAGTGACTTCATGATCGCTTCATGAAGCAAACCGCAAGCATAAACGACCTCGGAAATAGAAATTTCGTATAACGAATGTTGCCAACACTTTTGAAGAAATTTCGCTCGCAAAAAGGACTGAGCAGAATCCGATGACATCATAATTTTCTAACCAACGACCTACATAAATGAAAGTTTTGCTGTTGGCGTGAGCATCGCCCGATTTCCTCTGCGTGTGAAACGAATTTTGTGTCCAATACAGTCCACGAACTCTATTTACGATTTTTTTTCTTTTGGAATGCCTTGTGTTTTAACACTTTACAGTCGAACTCGCTTATAAAGAGTGTGAATGGACTGCGATATTTGCTCAGTGGTGCCAGATTGGAGGAAATTTCCCCATTTTGGGGAAATCTGGTGCTCTCTGGGGAAATTTTGGGGAAATGGGTTTTGAGGGGAATTCTTTGGGGAAAAATTTTTTTCTTGGGGAAAACCTGGGGGAAAAAAATCTCGGGGAATTTTTTTTTTTTTTTTTTTTCGTATTTAAATTCGAGTCTTGATATCTGGTAGTTATATTGTTTGTATCAAACAGCGTTGGTTTAGCTTTGCTCAACTTTATGAATTCGCAATTCGCATTATGTGGAATATTATGCTACGGATTTCGCGTTAATGTTCTGCGTGAGTAACTAGTTGATATGTGAAACAGGTAAAAATAAGTGTGATGAAGAATGTTCTTGGATAAATATATACAAAAATCTGGGTCCATGTTTGAGTACATCACTAGGTTAAGTAAAAAATCATAGTTAAGTAGTTAGTTAGTAATGTACATACAGAAAGATGCGAGTAGAAAAAAATATTTGGCTATTTCTTATCTCTCGGTCAGGTGCTTGTATTTATGACTAGTGGCACCCGTACGGCTTTGCCCGTAGCAGAAAATTAAACGTTCTCTTGGTTTGTATATTTACAAATAATGCGTGATGAATTTCTCGCCAATTGGTTTACCCACGTTACAGTTTCACGTTATGATAACTTGGTAATTTAGTCGTCCATCTTATGATAATTTTGCTCGGGAAAATGTTCTTAAAATTAGAATAGAAAAAGAACAAAATCGAATTTTCGAAAAATCGCTTAAAGGTGCACACCCCCATGCTACAAACTAATTCTTTGTCAAATTTCATGAAAATCGGCCGAACGGTCTAGGCGCTAAGCGCGTCACAGAGATCCTGACAGACAGAGAGATATCCAGACAGAGAGACTTTCAGCTTTATTATAAGTAAAGATAAAGAAAGATAAAGATAAAGAAGACAAACAAAAAGCAAAAATGTGAAGAAAAAAAAATTGGGGAATTTTATAAGAAAATTTTGCTATTTGGGGAAAAAAATTGTTTTTTAAAGAGACAAAAATATTAGAGGAAGTCGATTCATTTTATGAAAGTATTGATGGAATTTTTTTTTTTAATTTGGGGAATTTTTATAGGAAACATCGCTTTTTGGGGAAAAGTTGGAAGGGAAATGGGGGATTTCTGGATTTGACCATCTGGCAACACTGTATTTGCTCGCTATAACCGAGTGCTCGTAAAAAGCAAGTTCGAGAAAAAAGCATAAAAACTAATTTATACTTGTTATGTGTTTTAATTTCTTTCCAGAAACGAAGAAGTTGATTCATGAACTACTGCAATAGAAAACCAATTATCCGGGAAGTTCGGGACCATCGTTATGCCGGATATCCGAATTTCCCGGTTTTCTGGATCGCTAAAAAGCGCTATTGGCTGATTGCTTATAAAACTTAAATTAGTATAATAAATAGTAATACATATTAAAATAATAAGAAAACAGTTCAGAAATTATTATAAATTTCGAAATATTAAAAACTACTAGAGTGAGAGAATAATTTAAACATGTTTTAAAAGGAAAGAAAATGAAGGAAAGGGCAAGAAACAAGTTTTTGAACGTAAATGTGCGGTTTTTCTACTATAGTGTACGAAAAATTTTTTTTTTCATGCACGCGTTTTTTTTTTTTTTAATAATTTTTTCTAAAGATTTTGTGTTTGCGATTACGGTAGTTGTTGAAAAATATTGCTTTTGCATTAAGTTAATATCAATAGAAATTTCATTTATGAGTTTTTGCAACCTTATTACAATCTTATGTTAAACGATTTTAGATTCCACGATCGATTATCCGGAAAATCCGCGAATCTGGTTTTTGGCATTTCCCGCACTTTCGAACGCCACTTACAGTCTCAACGCCTTTAAATTACAGGCATTAAAGGCCATTCTATAAAATATTGCATTAGAATGTGACAATATCATTTCTTAAGTTTTCAGTTGGAGTAAAACACGAAAATTTTAGACTTACGAGTGATTTTTTTAATTCAAGAAATTATTTCAGAAATATCTCCCGCGTAATCTTCTGAAGTTCGTTTTTATAAACATTTTCCCCGAGTTATACGTGGGTAATATAATATTTATTAAGAAACCGTTCATATTCTTTTTGGTATTTCAAAAAAAAAAAAAATGCTTACTTTTTCAAAAATTGCCGAAAATGCGTATTTTTTGAAAATAGCGGGAAAATCGGCAAAAAGTTGCCGGTTTTCTGATTTCCCGGTTTTTTGGTTCCCGGATAAAAGGTTCTGCACTTTGTTTTATCTTTTTGTTGTGTTGTTGTTCTCGAAGATTGATGTCAAGATTTACAAATGCTTCAAATGCTTTTCCTCCCACCACAAATTAAAAACAAGGACCATCATTAGTTGTTTTTAGAATTTATTATTCATGACTAACTTTTGAGTGACAGCGGAATGTTCAAGGAATTTTCAAGGAAGGATAAGCTGAGCAGGAAATCAATAGAACTTGTATGATGCACACATATATTTCTCGCTTTAAGCGGGTTTTTATCATTAAAAGCGAGTTATACCCAAACAGACATAACAACGTACCAACCATAGCTTTCCGATATCCTCGCTAAATCGGGGTTCTCGTTAGATCAGGGCTCGTTATAAGTAAGTTTCATTGTATAACTGAGGCTATACTGAGAAAATACTGCCACCATTTTCAGACGACTAAAACTGGGTATAATAAGTTTATTAAGGTGCTGAAATATTGCCGTAAGAAAAGCAACTATAAAACTTGCAATTTCAAGAAAAAAAAACTTTTTTAAATCATGAATGCGATTAATCTTCTTTATTAATAACTAGTGGTACCCGCACGGCTTTGCACGTAATAGAAAATTAAAAGGTCTTTTGATTCGCCTGTACATTTACATATAATGTATGGTGAATTTTCTCGCCAATTGGCTTGGTTACGGTTTCACGTAATGATAATTTCGTAATTTACTCGTTCATCTTATGAGAATTTTGTTCTTAAAATTGGAATACAAAAGGAACCACATCGAATTTTCGAAAAATCGCTTCGAGGTGCACACCCCCAAGCTACAAACTAACTTTGTGCCAAATTTCATGAAAATCGGCCGAACAGTCTAGGCGCTATGCGCGTCACAGAGATTCAGACATCCTACAGAGATCCGGACATCCAGACAGAGAGACTTTCAGCTTTATCTTTATTATTTTACTAGTGGTACCCACACGGCTTTGCCCGTAATAGAAAAATTACAAGGACTTTAAGTTCGCCTATATATTTACAAATAATGTATGGTGAATTTTCTCGCCAATTGGCTTGTACCCATGTTACGGTTCCACGTTATGATAATTTCGTATCTCGCCAATCGGCTTGTGCCCATGTTACGGTTCCACGTTATGATAATTTCGTAAATTACTCGTCCCTCTTATGATAATTTTGTTCTTAAAATTGGAATAGAAAAAGAACCACATCGAATTTTCGAAAAATCGCTTCGGGGTGCACACCTCCATGCTACAAACTAACTTTGTGCCAAATTTCATGAAAATCGGCCGAACGGTCTAGGCGCTATGCGCGTCACAGACATCCTACAGACATCCAGACATCCTCTGGACAGAGAGACTTTCAGCTTTATTATTAGTAAAGACTAATAATAAAGCTGAAAGTCTGTCAGGATCTCTGTGACGCGCATAGCGCCTAGACCGTTCGGCCGATTTTCATGAAATTTGGCACAAAGTTAGTTTGTAGCATGGAGGTGTGCACCCCGAAGCGATTTTTCGAAAATTCGATGTGGTTCTTTTTCTATTCCAATTTTAAGAACAAAATTATCATAAGATGGACGAGTAATTTACGAAATTATCATAACGTGGAACCGTAACATGGGCACAAGCCAATTGGAGAGATACGAAATTATCATAACGTGGAACCGTAACATGGGTACAAGCCAATTGGCGAGAAAATTCACCATACATCATTTGTAAATATACAGGCGAACCAAAAGACCTTTTAATCTTTCTATTACGGGCAAAGCCGTGCGGGTACCACTAGTAGTACATATGAAGAGTAATTTATCAAAAGGGAACAGATCCACTTTTTAGAAAAATTCATTTTATGACATTTTTTAAATCCTTCAGATGACCTTCATCAAATCACTTACTCTCAAGAAGTCCAAACGTGGAAAATCCTATTTTATATTTAAGGGTAAAGGGTTTTTTGATCAAAAGGTAACAAATCCGTCCTCTCCAAGTTTTATTTTGAACAAAAGGGGACGGATCCTGAAAGAATCTGTAGTACGAAGACTTTTAGATCCAAAGGAACACATGTCCGAAATCCTCAAATTTTAATCCACTACTTTTAGGTTCATGTACTTTGATGAGAGAATATGAGAAGGTGAAATATTAGGATTTTGGTGAAATTGGAATTCTCAACATTCAGGTTTTCGTTCAAAAGGGCACATATCCAAAATTAAGATGGTGATATCTTCTTGTTTTTTTTTTTTTTTTTTTTACAAACATTTCTTACTCAGGGCCATGATTTGCTGTGCTTTTGTGCTCAATTCTTAACCCAGAGAAGTTGATGAAACTATTTTGCTCTTACCCTAATTCGTTTTTCTCACCTCCTGAACATTTTTGGAAAATGGATATGTTCCCTTTTGATAAATTAGTCCTCACTAGCTGCGTTGCCCGGCTTTGCCCGTTCTACCTTGAAAAAAACCATTGTGTCATGTGAAGTATATTAAATAACCATGATTAAATAAATGACGACAGATACTAAAATGCTTTTAAGAAATTAAAATAAAATGAGAAATATGGATTTAAAATGCATAACCATGGAAACACAAAATAAAATAAGTTTAAGAATTGAAAATGAGAAAGATGGAAATAAGCAATGAATTCAAAAAGCGTTACCGTGGGAACGCAAAATAAAATGGTTAAAAACTTGAATAGAGAACAGATTTTTGAACTTCATTTAATTCGCTTGTAACTTTTTTTCGAATGGAGATAGAGGGTTAAACTTTCGACCTTAGGTCTAGTTAGATCTGGAGTAAAAAAAAAAAAAAACAGCTCTTTCCAATGCTGTCAGAAAACTGTGAGCAAATCCTTCACTTTTTATTGATGGATTTAATGAAGAAAGTAGTGCCTAAATTTCAGTTAAGCCTAAAAAAATTTGAGCTAAAAACGTAAAAAACTCCCGCCGCAATAAAGTTAGAGCACTGGAACAAATTGCGTAGAACGCGGAAAATTCTTCCCTTTCCAATGATATATAGTATTACCATTTGCGAGTAATTTTTCACCCCCATATTCGGGAATTTATGTGAAAATTGGGCCTAAATTGGAATAAAAAAAAGAACTATTCATCGAATTGTTTTCGAACTGGTCTGCAAACCTTTTCAGGACTTAAAGGAACAAACTGTGAAAATTTCAGCGAAATCAGCCGGGTAGTTCTCGAGTTTTGCGAGTTCAAATACACAGGCGCTTTTTGGAGACTTCATTTTATACTAAGTAGAGATATGTAACAGAGCGGATGTTCAACAATTCAAACCAGAAGCAAAAAAAATAATTTTTTTCGGGAAGGGCCCGAATCAGATTCTAAGAGAAATTCCCAAATTTAAGTTTGAAAATATTGAAACCGTTGTTCAAAATGAGTGGTTTTAAGCCTATTGTGGGAGGTGCCGACCCCTTCGGCTCCCCCGTCATCTACGCCTTTATTTTCTCTAAATTAGCTATCTAATTATACTGACCTAGTTTGTTGACTAAACTTAAAAGTAGCTACCTGAGCAGGGGTAGTTATACTTATACAATTAGTCTTCTTTACAATAGTACCAAATTTAATGCCATTATTTATTTTATTCTGTTGACAAAGCGAAGCATAGAAAATTTTTGGACTAAGTTAAGAAACTACAAATTTTGTCAAGGATAAGAATGAAGGGGGGGGGGGATTATGTTGAAAAGTAGAAGTCTTATCTTGTAGAAATAAATATTGCTTTTTCACAAAGTCAGTTTGCCACATTAATTATTGTACATCCTTCGTATTTTTGAGCCCTTTATAAATTACTTATGTATTAGAAATTGACATTTTATTATGCATAAGTTAAATAGAGAGACTCGGACAGTAGTAGCCTGATTGGTAAGGCATCGGAGGTGTAACCAGAATGTCCTGAGTTTGACCTAGCCGATCGAAGATACATCGGCTTCATTAATGGTGAGTGGGGGACGCTAAAAATACAAATACAAATATACAGATACAAATACAAAAGTGACGACCAGCAACAGGCTCTGGGCCAGCTAGACTGGTTCTAGTCAATTTACAATCCCCAGTGAAGATAAATGGCCCTCTTAAAACTATCTACTCCCTTGCTCATTACCACCTCTTCCGGTAAGCTGTTCCAAGGTTCCACTACCCTGCAATAATAATAATTTTTCCTAATGTCCGTGTTAGCCTGAGATTCAAATAGCTTAAAACAATGACCCCTTGTCCTGTTTTCAGTGCTAAACTTCAGCCCCGTAACATCTTTCATTTTATTAAATTTAAACAACTGAATCATGTCCCCTAGGTCTCTTCTTTGCTCAAGACTACATTTTTAGCCTTATAAGCCTGGAATAGTCTAAGTGAGAAAGTAAATTTATTAGCCTTGTAGTCCGCCTTTGATCCCTTTCCAATACATTAATATCTTTCTTAAGATAAGGAGACCAAAACTGAACAGCATACTCCAAATGAGATCTTACCAAACTTCTATATAAGGGTAGAAGAACTTCTTTAGGTTTGTTTGAAGTAGATCGGTTGATAAACCCAAGCATCTTAGTGGATCTAGTGGCCACAAAGTCCTCCAAGTGAAACGATACCTCTGGAGGTGCTGGACAGGGGATTACTCGGTTTCTAGTCTAGATCAAAAAATCAGAGCTGTCTTCAGGGTCTCATCCAACTGGTTGAACATTAAATTGTGGTAGGTACGGGGGGGGGGGGGGGGGGGCTCTGGAGTGAAAAGTGATAATGGAGAGAAAATAAAAAATATCATTAATTAGTAGTTATTATTAAAACTGATAAATTAACCCTCTAATGTCTCGGACGTGATTCATACCACTTTCACGAGAATGATTCCACAACATTCGCTACAGTTTAGAATGAATGTCCTTGTAAGAATGGGGTCGTTTCCAAAATTTTAAAAGTATTTTTTTCTGAAAGAACATGCTTAAAAACATAGGATCTGACCATTTTTAAATAATTTGTTCAAGTTTAATATTTTTAAAAAATTACTTAAATCGGTGCGCTTTCATTGTTTACATTTCCTGCCGATGACATCACAAATGATGAAACGCATTCTGTGTTGCCATTCACGGTTCAAAATATTTAATTCGCATCTTTGCTCACGTGTATCGGCAACGATAGGGTTGACAGTAAGCGTAGAGCGCAATTTTAATTCGCTGCTTGATTATCATAACGTGGAAACGCGGTACAAAATGCGCTAAAGAGCATCAGTTGTGACGTCATCAAGACCACGACTTGCTTGCAAAATCGGACATTTAAAAAAATTAATTAAAAGTAACTGTTGGGGAAATGAAAGTATTTTCTGGGTCTTTGTTATTTTCTTTGCTTATTCTATCAATTTCAGTGACTAAAAGTACTACTTTTGACTGAAGGAAACAACCCCATTCGAATTAAATTGCGGATAAACCGCAGCGGTTTGAGTTTTGTGAGACAAGTAGGGCCAAATTTCCGATCCGATTCTTCCGATTCCGAGTCACAACTGACTACAACTGTATTTATGTCGAGGACTGCATACTAAGTGCCTTGCCTCCATTATTTTTTTATACCGATAGATGGCAGCACCATTACCGGATCGAACAGTTAATGAGAATTTAGAACTAGTCCAGGAGCTAATAGCTACCTGGTGCTAGCACCCCCAGAGGTATCGTTTCACTTGGAGGACATTGAGACCACGAGCATATTTAACGTCGCCGAGTCCCCTTTAATGACGACGGTGGGTCTTCGACCATCGAGGTTCGAACTCAGGACCCTCCGGCCCCGAATCCGACACTCTACCGATCGGGCTACCACGGCCCGAGCCAAATTTCTACGAAAAACGTTCTGGAGCCCCATTGTTCTCATTACTTTTTTTCCCCCGCCAACTGCCTGAATTTCGCCTAAAACGTTAAAATATACATAAAATTGGGAAGAAGTGCAGGCGCTTCCGGGTTCCCGTGAGCTTCTGCGCAAACCTGGTCACATAAGGATCTCCCAAGATCCTTACTTCAGAATTTTAACGACATGGAGAAGTAATTCCGAGTATTTTAAGTCATTTGACTAACAAAATGCTTTTCTAAAAGTCCAAGAACGTGAAACCAACGAACGCATTTGCATCCTTGAGCTTATTCGAATAACACCACATAGGACAATGCCGCATACTTCCTACGTTCTTTAATTCAACAGGTCGGTTTCTTGTGAAAAGAATAATCGGCTGCGCTAACTAGGGCGTGATACTTCTCACTTCAGCGTCGAGTTATGACAGTTTTTTTATTTATAAATTGTCACTCATACTCATGACCGTGACTCTCACGCATAAGTATGACTATCAGAAACACACACATACAAGCACACTAACGTGGTTGATGTTAACGAAAATAGGACTATTTTTAAATATGTTTTCCTGAAAAAAGCTGCAGAAAAGTGAAAATATTTCATTTAGCCTGTAGGGAGCACTTACGTGTATCATCTCCAGAGTAACGGGGCTTAGCTCAAATAAATAAACAAATAAATAAATGAGTAATAACATTTAAAAAACATATGAATCCAGCTCCTGGTATTAATTTGAGTTTTGATCTTATGTTTTTCGCAGTCACGAATTGCGATAGGATCATACTCGTTGGGTTTCTTGTTTCTACAAATGGCTCCTATCGCAATTCGTGAATACTAAAAACATATTTTGAATTTACGATGTCAAAATCTGAATAAATGCCAAGGGCGGGGTGATTATGGCTGGATATTAGATGTTGTGTGCGGATGTTGTGCGCTGGATGCTGGATGTTGTTTGCTAGTTGCTGGATGTTGTGTGCTGGTTGCTAGATGTTGTGCGCTCGATGCTGGATGTTGTGTGCTGGTTGCTGGATGTTGTGCGCTGGATGTGGATGTTGTGTGCTGGTTGCTGGATGTTGTGTGCTTGTTACTGGATGTAGTGCGCTGGATGCTGGATGTTGTGTGCTGGCTACTGGATGTTGTGTGGGGGTTGCTGGATGTTGTGTGCTGGTTGCTGGATGTTGTGTGCTAGTTGCTGGATATTGTGTGCTGGTTACTGGATGTTGTGCGCTGGATGCTGGATGCTGTGTGCTGAATGCTATTCTTGTGGACAGAAGAGTGCGTAAAGTAGAGAGGGTTGGGTATAAATTCACTCGTGACATGAACGTGGGTGAAAAGTCGGAGAACTCGCCACCTAGGAGGAGCACCCGCGCGCGGAGGCCAGTGGACCTCAAAAGGGATAGGAAGTCAACTACGGTCGGGTAGACACAATGAGAAATCGTGATTACTCAAAAAAAAAAAAAAAGAAAAGAAAAGGAAATAAAAGGGAAAATACCAGTAAATTCAGAGTTAAATGTGTTTTACTGAGTTCTCCTTTGTTTGAGTCATGTATTTGATTTTGTTAGAGCCATGTTAATGAAAGACATGTAATAATAACATGTCTTCTTCTTTATCTTTATTATTATTATTATTACTAATAATAAAGCTGAAAGTCTCTCTGTCTGGAGGATGTTTAGATGTATGGATCTCTGTGACGCACATAGCATCTAGCAGTTCGGCCGATTTTCATGAAATTTGGCACAAAGTTAGTTTGTAGCATGGGGGTGTGCATCTCGAAGCGATATTTCGAAAATTCGATTTTGTTTTTTTTCTATTCCAATTTTAAGAACATTTTCCCGAGTAAAATTATCATAAGATGAAGGAATAAATTACCAAGTTATCATAACGTGGAACCGTAACATGTACGAGCAAATGAACAAAGCAAATTGACGAGAAATTCATCGTCCATTATTTGTAAATATACAGGCGAACCAAATAACCATTTAACTTTCTACTACGGGCAAAACCGTGCGGTTACCGCTAGTATTTAATTTTTAAAAATGTGAAAATTTTTTTAAGGTTGATGAAGTCCGTTAAAAGAAACGAATGAAACCTACGGGGGAAAAAAAGTGCTTCTCTGAGAACAGATCATTCTATGCCTACTGCTGTATGAAATTTTAAACCAGTTTTCCGCCAACAACAGGCGTGATAAATAACATTCACATTCCATCAAAACAGTTAAACTCATAGACTAATAATAAGAGTAGACCGAGCTTTCCCAGACTTGCTGATGAAAAAATTGGTTCATGGATACATCATGTGACTGGTGGGAGGCTTGGCGTAAACTTTGGCAGCATGGTTGCTAGATGGCAACATTATCTATAGTTTGGCACTCGACATGTATTTTAAGACGTAATGTGTTTTCATTATAATTTTTTCCAGGTGCAGAGATTGAACTGTTTTTCTTTTAGTTATGCATTATTTTGACACTAGTAATTAGTTTTTGATCACAGTTTTCAGTAACTTTTACTTCATTTGGAACTACTACGTCAGCGTTTGCGTGAACGTAATGGCGTAAACATTTTGCGTTAACGCAAAAATGTACTAATCGGTATCGTAAATTGAAATTGTAGGTAAAAATCTTACCGTTTGCCGATTTTTTTGGGCGTTTGAACTTTTAATTGCTTAGAGAGTTATCAAAATTGAATAAAGAAAATGCACAGTACTATCTAAACCAAAAACTCACAATATTAACAAAATATTTACAACTTAGAATAACAAATTTACAAATCGGACTCCATAAAAGATCATTCTTCCGTGTTCCATCAGTTCTATTTATTTTATTTCTCGCGGGCGTTGATCGTCTGCTGTTGCTAGGATATCCACCAGTCACATGGTTTGGTTTATGAGTAGCAAACGGGTTGCCATAGCTCGGTCTATTCTCATTATTAGTCTATGGTTCAACTGTTCTATCTAATTTCTTTTATCGTTGCCATTACACACACACACACACGGAAAAAGAAAATAATAATAATAGCGCAAACGATAATTAAATTAAATAATGCAAAGAAATAAAGCAGTAGACAATAAATTTAAATAGCAGTAACAAGTTTTTAGCCAGTTCTGATAGTTCAGACAGACTCTTTATGGATTATGTGGCGAAAAAATGAAAAAAAAAAAAAAAAATTGCCGCAAGTCAAATCTAACCGAAATCAACTGTAAACTCACGCTTAAAATTGCCGTCGAATCCCAAAAGAGAACAAAGCTTCGAATCACGACATTTTACCATCAGTGGTGCCATTGTTCGAAGCAAAGGTTTAGTCCTTCCTTATTCCCACATTGTGACAGAGAGATTAAGTAAATAATAGCGTTGAATTCCATTTGTTTTAGGAAGGGCGTTTATGGGAAGCATTGTCCACAAGTAGGAAGTAAAAAATAAATCCTGTATTCTTTGCAGAACCACGAAGCGGGTTACGTACGATAACGAATGGATTGAAAACCAGAGAAAAAGAATATATCGCTACTGTGCATGCCAAGAAAACGTATTTTACTTTTATTCCCACTGTACATCCTAAAATCTTCATCGAGAAATCAAGAATTTATTTTACTCGTTTTTAGCCAACTTTCCTAGTAAATGTCAGAAAAAGAAGAATGCACCTTTAAAACATCGCGAAAAGCAAAAATAAATAAATAAATAAATAAAATAATAAAAAAAAAATATTAAATACTAGTAGTATTCTCACGGCTTTGCCCGTAATAGAACAATTAAATGGTCTTTTGGTTCGAATGTATATTTACAAATAATGTATGGTGAATTTTCTCGCCAATTGGCTTGTACCCATGTTACGGCTCCACGTTATGATGATTTCGTATCTCGCCAATTGGCTTGCGCCCATGTTACGGTTCCACGTTATGATAATTTCGTAATTTACTCGTCCATCTTATGATATTTTTGTTCTTAAAATTGGAATAGAAAAAGAACCACATCGAATTTTTGAAAAATCGCTTCGAGTTGCACACCCCCATGCTACAAAATAACTTTGTGCCAAATTTCATGAAAATCGGCCGAACGGTCTAGGCGCTATGCACGTCACAGAGATCCAGACGTCCATACATCCTCCGAACAGAGAGACTTTCAGCTTTATTATTAATAATAAAGATCACAAAATTAAAAATTGGAAAGTAAGGTACACTGTAAAAAAAATCCACAGTAAAAAAAATCCAATCGTGATTATTTTCGTGGAATGTTTCGGGATTTCACAGGTTTTCATCTGTTTCCCCGAAAAATCAAGAACCTTTGCAAAAAAGTTTCCTGGATTGCTACAAGTTGCGCGAAAGTAGACTTTTTACTGTTGTGAAAATATTTTTAGCTACCAGTTTAAAGATCGACAGAGCGTGATTATTAAGTGTATCATCGGCTTTAGTTCGATTACGACTCGTCCAGATCGATCTCTTATTGAGAGAGAATTAGTCACTGGATAATTACAGCTTTTTAGAAGGCAAGAATTGCAGGTAAGGAAGATCCTTGGTTCTTACTTGCAATTGTGTCTTAGATTTGACCTTAGTTACATTAATGCTTTTGGAGCGTTCCTAATAAGCCAGGAAGATGCATTAACCTATTTAATTTTTCTTGAATATTTCCGAGACATGACTGGCTTTAACCGGGGAGATTTCCAAATTCTTCAGAAAGTTCACGAATAATTTCAGAAAGGTTACTGACCATTTAGCGTAAAACATTCCTGTTTTTCGCAAGATATGTTACTGGCATTAATTGGACCCAACAGCTGTCCATTGTTTTCCAGGAAGGTTTCTGAATTACCTTTACCGTGTATTGAAATGGGGAAAATATGTCTATCTGTCTGTCTGCCCCCCTAATAACTTTTAAATGAGTAGTCCGATTTGAACCAACTTTTTTGAAGTGAGAACTTCTTTAGGCGCGTTGAGCATTTTTGGAGGGGGAGCCGTCGACTCCGACTCCGACTCCTATGCTCAAAAATTTGTCGGAGTCCGACTCTTACTCTGTTGCTTTGTGGAAAGTTTAAACACAGAGGGAAAATGACTGACTCCGACTCATGAAAACTTCAAGTCTTTGACTCAGAGTCCGACTCTTACTCCGTTGCTTTGTGGAAAGTTTAAACACAGAGGGAAAATGACTGCCTCCGACTCATGAAAACTTCAGGTCTTTGACTCCGAGTCCGACTCCTTTGTCCAAAAATTCCGACTCCAACTCCGCAAACATTGGCACAGTTGCCTACTCCAAGTCTTTCAGTTTGAAACCTTCGACTCCCGACTTTGACTCCTTTAACCGAAAATCAGATCGATTCCGATTCCGACTCCGTGCAATACCCTCCCGTACACCGACGTCGGTTTTCTAACATAAGATCACTATTTTCTCAAATGTAGCTGAGGTTGCAGATAACGTCAAACATATATTTTTGACTTTTAAAACTAATTTTAAACAACAAAATATTCATCTATTTTGCAAAAAAAGCCCCCTATAATATATAATATGAAAATTTTGTTTCACAATTTGTTGGGGTTCATTTTTCAGTAAATTTTATCCATTAATTGATTTTTTATTGGGAACAAAATTTTTAAATAAAGCTATCTTGTCAAACACTTAAACCTAATATTTTACGTGAGGCAAATTGAAAAGAGAAGTAACAAAACAAGAGTAACAAAAATAAATAAATAAATAAATAAATAAATAAATAAATAAAAGGAAAAATTAATTTGAATTTCGTCATCTTGAATTCAAATTATGTTTTTCGCAAACACGAGTGTGTGTTTGTATGTGTGTGTGGGGGGGGGGGGATGTGTATGTGTGTAGGCATGTGTGTTTGTGTCTGTGTGCAGTCATGAGTGTGTGGGTAGTTGTGTGTATGAGTGTTTGTGTGCGTGGGGGCGGGGTATGTGTATATGTGTGTAAGCATATGTGTTTGTGTCTGTGTGCAGGCATGAATGTGTGGGCAGTTGTGTGTATTTGTGTGTATGTGTAGGTGTCTGTATGCATGCGTGTGTGTATGTGTTTGTGTATGTGTGTGTATGGTGGTGTTTGTGTATGTGTGTGTATGTGTTTGTGTGTGTGTTGGTGCGTGTATGTATGCGTGTGTGTGTAGGATATGGACGCAACCTGGAGACTGTTTTCGCTAGAGGAGCAGCATCGTGAGGCCGGCCGACGCGACGGGTGGTGCTGGCAGAGGGTGGCGCCGCGCCGGTGGGAAAAATGATAGGACGCCAAAAACAGTCAAATGAAAGCAATAAGCAATCGTGATTGCTCAAAAAAAAAAAAAAAAAAAAATCACATACTTTTGTATTTGAATATGTAAACATGAAGTTTCGTCCAGAACTAAACGAGCCTACTTTCCCATATACCAGTATCGACTTTCTAGTATCTGATCAACATTCTGAAAATTAGGAAAAATCGCAAATTATTTCAGACATAATTTTTTAATATTATAAGCTGATATCTAGAAATAAATATTCCTCGCTCATCTAAAGAATTAGATTCGTAAAAAAAAAAAAAAAAAAAAAAAAGTAGAAGTACCCTTTAAACAAAACACTAATACATTTTTTTCATTAAAAAAAAATCTTTAACCGCTTTCATAAAGAAGAAAAGAGAATTGAAATTAATAAGCTGCTTAAAACAAATACATCATACAAAAAAAAAAACGTTTGTTTTTCTCCTGCTGTCAAAAAATAAATTAAAAAAGGGAATAGATATACTTCCACAAGGAGTCTGACTGCGATGAGGTGGTGCCGGGTTCGAATCCCGGCTCGGGCATGGACGTACTTTCTCTCTCCCGTCCTTGTCCTTCCTTTGTGTGAATGTGTTGTTATGCTGTGAATGGTTGCCTACCCTATGAACGGGTCCTTATGGCATATGTGTACTGTGGAAGTCGGACTTCACACCAAATTACGGTACAGTTGGAAAATTGAAGCAGCGCACTCCAAATTGCCAGAATAGCTGGCACAAGACAACAACAACAACAACATTTTCTTCCCCAAAAAACCTAAACATCAATAAAATATCAAATTAAAGAAACAAGGATTCCGATTTTCTCCGCCAGAAACCGAATGCTAAAATTTCAACTTTAGAGTGAAAATAAAAACAAACCATATTAACAATAATCATTTCACAGTAAAAACCATGGCTATGGAGCCTGAGTCGGAGTCAATCTCATTTCGGGACAAAAAAGTCGGATTCGGGAGCCGAAGGTTTATAATTCAAAGACTCAGAGTTGAAATCGGTCATTTTCCCTTTAAGTCCGCAACTCTGCCAATGTTTGCGGAGTCGGACCTATTTTGGGATAATGGAGTGGAGTCGGAGTTAGTATTTTTTTCTCCGTTTATAACTACAGTCGGACCTCCATATATCGAAGTAGCAAATTGCCGGGAAAAAATTCGATATATTGAAATTTCGATATATAGAAACGATCCTATTTTATCCTAAAAATCTCCTAAAACATTAAAATTAAAGCTAATTTTCGTGTATGAAACCTAATTTCTAATTTATAAGAGCATCGGATTAATTGAAAGTTAATTAAAAAAATAACAGAAATTACATTTTTGCGCCTTCATACATCTTCATTCTTTGTCAACTCAACTTGATCCGCAACATTTAGGGATTTTCGTTTTGACAAATCGAGAGAGAAGTAAAAAATTAATCTACTTAAATTGAATGATTTTTACTGCAGCTTAAACGACGAGGAACGATAATCAACAGACAAAAAGGATGACTTGAAACTGATTTTACAACGTTACTGGTTACAACTAAGATATTTGAAATAAACTTGAGGGAATTTAAGAATTCTAGAACGAAACAACGACCTATCTACACACCCTTCAACCCCAGATTCCTTATGAGTTTCGTAGCAACCTTTAGTGAACATAATTTTCTCCCCTAACCTTTATTTTTCATGAGACAAACAGTCTAAAGAGAAAAAAAAAATCTATGAATGTCTCGAAAAAAAAATCGATATATAGAAATTTTTTCGATATACAGAAACAATTTTTCTATGTAATGAACACAGAAATTTGCTGGAATTTCGATATATAGAAAATTTCGATATGTGGAAGTTCGATATATGGAGGTTCGACTGTATTAGCCAAAGCAACGAAGTCAGGGAGTCGAAGTCCGACTAATTTTCGGGCACAAGAATCGGAGTCAGAGTCAAGTGACACAAAATTCTCAGAGTTGGAGTGGGGAGTTGGTTGTCAAGAGCCATTTCGAACAAAATTGTTTGAAGTAAATCCGCCTTTAAGTTCGGAATCTATATTGACTTTCAGTTTCCCCGCAGGCGCTAATGTAAAAGGATTTGAACTGTTCAAAATTGAACGGAAAATTGTTCAAATCAAAAAGACATTTTTTTTTTCTACAAAGTTTGATTAAAGCAAATTCGCTTCTTAGTTTGTGTAAGGGCTGTTGTGACCAAAAAATCCACTTCCGGAAGGAATTTCTGGCTGCGCTAGTGCGGAACGGGCACATTTATGTAGTTACTTACGTTCAAAAAAACTTTCAGTTTCTCTTTATTTTAATGCATCATTTATAAGTCGTAATTTTAATAGTTTATTAAATATACATTTTTAAAACCGAGATATTCTTTTATGCTAACGCTGTATTTAATTTCCCAAAGCTAGTGAGGCAATTTTTCCCCTGACCCCCTTAAATGACGGGCCTGTTTGCATGTTTCCAGTGAAATCATCGCAAAAGCATGCAAGAAAATTTTAAAAGATAAAATTTTATTATCTGGTTAAATGAAGAGCGTGATGAAGTGATGTAAAAACATTTTCCTCTTTCCAAAAAGGGGGGGGGATGAAATTAAAGGAATATTATTGAAGTGCGTATTTGTTATTATATGCATTGAATGGGGTGGTTTCTTTCAGTCAAAAGTACTACTTTTAATCATTGAAATGGATAGAATGAGCAAAAATAATTACATGAACCCAGAAAATACTTTCATTTTCCCAACAGTTTTTTTAAAATTAATATTTTAAACTGTCTGATTTTGAAAACAAGGCGTGGTCTTTATGACGTCACAAATGATGCAATTCGGCGCATCTTTCTACAGCGTTTCCAGGTTATGTTAATCAAGCAGCGAATTAAATTTGCGCTCTACGCTTGCTATCAACCATATAGTTGCCAATACACGTGAGTAAAGATGCGAATTAAATATTTTGTTCTGTGAATGGCAACACAGAATGGCATTTCATCATTTGTGATGTCACACGACAGAAGTGTAAACAATGAAAGCGCAACGATTTAAGTAATTTTTTAAAAATATTAAACTTAAACAAATGATTTAAAAAATGGTCAGATCCTATGTTTTTAAACATGCTCTTTCAGAAAAAAATACTTTTAAAATTTTGGAAACGACCCCATTCAGCTGCTATTTTTATAGTACCATACTAGAATTGCGTATAAGAGTGAAAACTAAAATTTCGGAGGTTTTATCCAAAAATAAACGTTTCGGTTGCACCCCTGCGACATTAGCCTACAAAAACAGTGGATTTTAACCGTTTGAGGGCACTAATTTAAAGTGATTTTCTTTAAATTAAAAAAAAATGTGTTGAATGGAAAATAAAGCTTAATTGGAGTGGTTAATTTTTTATCAGCACACCTTCAGGCAGATGGCAGCACATACGCTTAAAAGAAAGCTGGTGCCATCTACCTGCGGTTCTGGTAACGATAATATGAACTTATCTTGTAAATAACATAAGTACGGAAAATAGTTTTGAAAGTAACAGCTGATTCTCTATTTAACATTGAGTTAATAAAATGGTTATTGAATATCTGCTGTTTTTCTGTGCATGTTTTTTACACTTGCAGATTCTGTCATTAATTTTTAAAAAGTTAAAATTAATAATAATAGGATGCTCCAAGCTACCAGTCTGCGGAAAGAACAATTACATATCTAAATATTAATATAATAATCAAAAGGATCAACTTTTCTTTAATTCTACGTAGTTATTTAAAAAAAGCCCACGAAAGGTTGGGCTTCAGCATTTAGAAAGATATGGTAACAAACCTTGTTTCTATTGCAGTTACTACTCTCATTGTGTAACTGTAACTGACAGGACTGTGGAGTCTGAAGAAAAATAGCCGACACCGACTCCAGGATTTTGAAACATCCGACTCCGACTCAGGCTTTTTTATTTATTTATATTTATTTTTTCAATTCCCCCTCATACGAAGGGGGAAAACCCCCCAAACAGAGATTGAAATATTAATTCTTTTTAATGAAATTTTCGCGTTGTATTTTATTGTAAACCTAAGATGCATACAACGTTAGAAATTCAATTTGAAAGTCAAATTATCCAATAGTTTCCATTTCGAAAATAAGGTTACGTAAAAATCACATTTAAAAAAAAATCAAAAAGATTAATTTGCTCCCTATTAATGTTTAACAAATAGATGTTGATCAAATCCTGTGCTTTCAACTTTTGAAAGCACAGAGAAGAGTGAGAGAAAGAGTTTTGAGAGAAAAAGAAAAAACTTTTTTGCTAAGTCAGAAAACCTTTCTTGAGAGGGTACCATATGGTATGTGACACTCAGAGTTTATCGAAATTGAAATACTTTAATTCTAAAACATTTCCCCGATAACAAATCTTAAATTTCACCTTAAAAATTTCGACAGAACTGTTGCACTAAATTTCGGAGAGAGGTCGGGTTCATAGACGTCTCGTCTGGAGTATATTTTACACAAAATATTTATTTATTTTTTTTTTGATCAATCACGATTGCTTATTGCTTTCATTTGACTGCTTTTGAGATCCTTTGATTTTTCCCACCGCCACCCTCTGCACCATCACCGTGGACAGGCGGGCTCCTCACGATGCTGCTCCTCTAGCGAAAGCCGTCTCCAGGTTGCATCCATGTCCTACACACACGCGCATACATACACAACTACACACACACACACAAACACATACATACAGACACTTACACATATACACACACAAAAACCTACACACACACACACACAAAACTACCCACTCTTTCGTGCCTGCACACAGACACAAACACACATGCCTACACACACATACCCCATACACACAAACACACATATCCCCCCCCACACACTCGTGATTGCGAATAACATAATTTGAATTCAAGATGTCAAAATTCAAATTAATTAATTTTTTTTTTACGTATGAATATCTGTTTTCGCGGCAAAAGATTCACTGCTTCAATGCTAAGAAAAAATTAGAGTGTGTACCAGTGCTTGGATATGCAAAATAAAATGCGGAATTTAACTAGAAATTCAATTTAATTTTAGAGGCGGTAAACTGCGTGATTTAAAAGTCCTTTGAAAACACTAACACCTGTTTCAATGCCATAAAGATGCACTTGTTTAACGTTAAAAAATATAATTTTAAGAGTATACCGTTGCTTGGATATGCAAAACCCAGTTTGAAATTTAACTAGAAACTCACTTTAATTTTAAGCACTTATATTTTTATTTTGTTAATACATTATTTTATATTATTGAGCAATCACGATTGCTTATTGCTTTCATTTGACTGTTTTTGGCGTGCTATCATTTTTCCCACCGGCGCGGCGCCACCCTCTGCCAGCACCACCCGTCGCGTCGGCCGGCCTCACGATGCTGCTCCTCTAGCGAAAACCGTCTCCAGGTTGCGTCCATATCCTACACACACACGCATACATACACGCACCAACACACACACAAACACATACACAAACACCACCATACACACACATACCCCTACACACATACACAAAAACATACACATACACACAAATACACACAACTGCCCACACACACATACCCCTACACACATACACAAACACATACACACACGCATGCATACAGACACCTACACATACACACAAATACACACAACTGCTCACAAACACACAAACACATATGCTTACACACATATACACATACCCGCCCCCACGCACACAAACACTCATACACACAACTACCCACACACTCATGACTGCACACAGACACAAACACACATGCCTACACACATATACATACCCCCCGCCCACACACACACATACAAACGCACACTCGTGATTGCGAAAAACATAATTTGAATTCAAGATGACAAAATTCAAATTAATTTTTATTATTAATATTACTATTACTCAATGGAGGGGGGGAGGGCGGCACTTGTTAATATCGCCTAGGGCGGCAGAACCGCTAGAGCCGGCCCTGCCCCCGGTCGGTGGAACCTAAGGCTTACAGCTAAGTGGTGGGGTGTGTGCAGAGAAAAGTACCTTCCTTTGTCTGAAAGCAGTCTACTGCAGAGTCGTCAAGTAGCTAAAATCACTTCATTGTTGATCGGTCAGATTAGAACCCCTTGAATAGGACAGGCCGACTTATCCGACATTTTGGTTCCAAGACAGCTTTGAGTCCAACTTTGTATCTAGTATTAAAAATACGTTATAATATTCGCTGGTTGCTCTGTCGTAAAACAATTGATGATAACTTGACTAAAGTGTCACTTAAGGTAAATCTAGAAAGATCACTTAGTTCACAGGTTCAACAAAAATGTACCGGGGAGTGTTTACTGTTATAGACCTCATTTTCATATCTTATTTATTTTTAATTAGTACTAATTAAATCTTTTTCATTTACAGAACAAAATAATCAAATATCAATCAGGCAACACATGTAAAGCTTGGGCACCAGTTTTCTGCAACGAGGTTTCGTACAAATATTAATTTTATTCCCCGACAATTTTGGAACCAAAATGTCGGATAAGTCAGCTCCCCTTATATAGTGGCCTTAGGTCAGATAAGATTTCTACCATTATCTTACTAATTATTGAGATTTTCATTTAATTGCTTTGAATACCACTGATCAATTAAACATGAACATTGACTTAAAAGAATGCATTTTCAAGTACAATTCCCTATACTTCATGTTTCATCATGATTCGTCACAGCAGTTACACCACTAAGAATATTCAAAATGACCCAGTATCTATCATTGGACCGCCAGGCGTTTTCACGAATGGACCACCTGACAAAGTGGTTCATTCTTGGAAAATCGCAAATATTGTTGTAACTCAATTACCTTTAAAAATTGCTCAATTGTTACGAAATAAATATGACTTATTCTGTTATAATTTCAATTCAAATTTTTTTATAAAATTGATTAAAAATCAAACATAATAACACAGTTTCAAAATACTTTTTGCTATTCCAGAAAAATCCAAAAATTAGTAATACACTCTGTCGCAAAAAAATATTGTAACGGATCCGGTGAGACTTCCAACTTTCTTGAAAAGACGACACAGTTCTTGCTTAAGAATACAGGAAATTTATTTACACTATGTACAGGGAAGATCGTCAACAACTGCTAAATTAATCATCAGCAATTAAGCAAATATCACATAACACCGTAAACTCAACGGTTACACACGTATTTACTTCCAAATACGAAAAACAACACAGCGAAATGCCTCGCAATAAACAGAGCTAATACACTCTCAGTTCGAATTCTCAATCGAAACTCAACTCTTTATCATGCATAACGCTTTTTATACACACCGAAAGAGATTTCTCAAATATTCCACAAGATTCCAAATGCCTCTCGAAAATAGTAGACCGTTATCAAATTTTATCAATGAACAAAAAAGAAATAGGGGGATCGTATACTTTAGCCGAATGTAAAGGGGTTGTATATTCATTACGGGAAACTATGTACAGGTTGAGTTACTACAATAATTATTATTTACAGAATTTGTAACAATATATGCACCCAGAAGAAATTGAGCTACACATACGAAACTTGGCAGGCATGTAGTGCATGAGGAGAGAAGTAGATGATTAAAAATTCAGAATAAAAGGCAATTTTATTAAGCAGTTACTGCGTGCAGAAGGTTACAAACCAGTAAATAGTAAAGCCACCTCTTTCAGCTATACAAGCCGAAACACGACGTGGCATTGAATCAATTAGGTCACTTATGACCCCCTGCGGAAGATAATGCCATAATCTTAGCAACTGCGTCGTTAATTCCCCTGTATCCCGGGATAACTGCAGTTGCCTTCCCAGCACGTCCCAGACATGCTCTATTGGCGAAAGGTCTGGTGACCTGGCAGGCCATGGGAGTACGTCGTTTTTCGGAATGGGGGAGCATCTAAAAATTGCTTTTTTAGGTATTTTTTCTGAATTTTTAGAGTGCATTTCAAGCGGGAATATAATGTCATACTAAATTTAAAAGCATGAAAGTAAAGGTGTTTACCCCCAAGAGGAATGACACAATCCACCAATGCTGCAGAAACCCCCACTCCCCGTAAAACGAAGCAGCACCCCCGAACCCCCCTCTATACATTTCAAGTGGAAATATTATTTCATGCAAATTTAAGTTAGAAAAATCAATTGTGTCCATCCTCCAAGAGCGATGGCGCACCTCCTCCTAAAGCTACAGCACTCCCCCCCCCCCCAAATAAAATGATACCCCCTCCTCCTTTCCATTTCAAGTGAAAGTATTATTTCATGCAAATTTAAAATACATTAAATCAGGAGTGTCCACCCCACAAGCACAGTGGCTCACCTATCAAAACGAAATAATATACTTAAAGATCCCCCCTCCCCCTCTCTGCTGGCACATTTGATTAAATGATCAAGAAAAATTAAGCTGAATTGTTTTTTTTTTTTTTTCATTTATACTATATATTGCTTTTTTGCAGTATTAAATCAAAATTTTTAGTTTACGTTAGATATAAAGGGTGTCCCAAAATTAACGCAAGATTTGAATTTGCCACCATTTTTCCATAAATTGTTGGCAGCCATGAAAAAAGAACAATTTGACAGTTGAGAGTTTAGGGTTAGTAAAAATGGGGTGTTATTGTACCATACAGCTAGAGAGAGTGAAACATTTCAATGACTGCATAAGGCATTTCCTAGTCGCGTACTCTCTCATTTCGGTCATCAGAATTGGCACCTTAGATCGTGAGATTTAACATTTTTAAATTTCTTCTTATGGGGTTATTTGAAGCCAAAGGTCGATGTCAACAAGCCCACAACCACCCGTGCATTACCGTGTTGCGATACCGAGCGCCAATAACAGTAACTGCTTGACCAGCCTCAACTTTCATTATTTTTGAAACAATTGTTCAATAATGAAAGCGCGTTATTGTATCGTATAACGCTCCATTTTTGATTACCCTAAACTCTCAGCTGTCAAATTGTTCTTTTTTCAGGGTTGACAACCATTATTGCAAAAATGGCGGCAAATTCAAATCTTGCGTTAATTTTGGGACACCCTTTACATACATGCATGCCTCAAATACGTCAAATGATTTCTCCTAAGCTTCTCAAATGATGTTAATGAAAATCAACAGGTCCCCCCTGTTTCTCCCAAGTCAAATAACACTGTTATCGATAAGTTAACAATTACCCTCCAAAATCTTCTGCTTGAACTGGGTGGATAGTGGATTCATTTGTGTGACTCTGCTAGCTAGTACCAGTTTATTTTCTTTCTACGTTTGATGCTACCGAATTTGGTTTTCCCGCCATTACTGTCTGTTGAGTAGGCGTGGCTTACAGCGGCGGATTTACGACCGTCCAATGAGCATGCCGCTCGACTATTCCCATCACTGAAGGTGGAAATTGCTTGTTTCAGCTGAAGTTCCATTTCAAATCTTTGCGAATTTTCATTTGAATAATTATTGTCACTCTTTCCCTCCCTTGTCGCTCAATAATTTTTTATTTTGATTGAAGTTTTCTCTAGAGACGTGGGCCTAACCTGCGATCTTCAAGATTTATGTGGTAGGCAATTCTCCTAATTTATTAGGTCTAGCTTACTATATTGCTTAACTGTTAAGTTTTTAACTGAGACTGATCAAAAGGGCCATTAAGCTCTACCATCAATGACGCCCGCCTGCGGCGGGCGCGCCATTCGAATGAAGTCTCCTAAGCTTGCAACAAAAAGTCTTCGTTATCAAGATCTTTTTTGGTACCTAGATCTTCGCCAAAATCGTTATTGTCGCAGACAGTTTGTGCGTATAGCTGAGTACTTCAGCTCACTTTAAGACTTTTCAATATTCTCTATATCCAATCAGTGAGGTTCCCATCAATTTTTCTGAGGACATACTCCCAGTAATCCATTACGCACAATATGTGAATACGATCATATACATAATCTTAATATATAAAAATCAATGTCCTGAGATAACAAACATATATATATATATATATATATATATATATATATATATATATATATATATATATATATATATATATACAGTCGAGCCTCCATATATCGAACTTCCACATATCGAAATTTTCTATGTATCGAAATCCCAGTAAATTTCAATGTTCATTACATAGAGAAATTGTTTCTATATATCGAAAAAATCTCTATATATCGATTTTTTTTTGAGACATTCGTAGATTTTTTTTTTCCTCTTTAGACTGTTTGTCTCATGAAAAATGAAGGTTAGGGGAAAAAATTATGTTTACTAAAGGTTGCTAAGAAACTCATAAGAAATCTGGATTTGAGGGGTGTGTAGATAGGTCGTTGTTCCGTTCTGAAGTTCTTAGATTCCCTCAGGTTTATTTCAAACCTTAGTGGTAACCAGTAACACTGTAAAATCAGTTTCACGTTATCCTTTTTGTCTGTTGATTATCATTCCTAGTCTTTTTAGCTTCAGTAAAAATCATTCAAGTTAAGTAGATTGATTTTTTACTTTTCTCTCGATTACACTGTCAAAGCGAAAATCCCCTCATGTTGCGAATCAAGTTGAACTGCGGAAGAATCAGGATGTATGAAGGCACAAAAATGTAATTTCTGTTAATTTTTCAGTTATTAACTTTCGTTTAATCCGATGCTCGTATAAATTAGAAATTGGGTTTCATGCACGAAAATTAGCTTTTATTTTAATGTTTTAGGTGATTTTTATGAAAAATAAGATCGTTTCTATAGATCGAAATTTCTATATATCGAATTTTTTTCCGGCAATTTGCTACTTCGATATATGGAGGTCCGACTGTATATATATATATATCAACGCACAGCCAATACCGCTGAAGCCTCAGACTTGAAATTTGGCAGGCATGTCCACATGATTACGAAAGTATCCACTAAGAAAGGATTTTTCGAAATATCAATTAGTTCAGGAGAAATTAATTAAAACTTATTAATTTCTGTGAAATTTAAACCTATCATTGAAATTTAAATCCCTTATTTTCAGAGGCTTTCCTCCATTCAAATCATTATTCAGTACTTCATCTCAACTTTTGGTCGATAGCGAATTTTAAATTTGATATTGTATTTGTTTCTCACGTGATTCTTCGGGGCTTTTCTCAAGTCAAATAATAATCTTTCTGTCTTTTGCTTTCATTTTTTCAAAACTAGAAACGAAGATTTTGAGAACATCATCACAGGCGGACTATCCTTTTGAATTTAAAAGAGTGCAGTTTCCTGTAAAAGTTTGCTTTGCAATAACCGTTAATAAGTCACAAGGACAGACATTAAAAGTAGCAGGGATCAATTTAAGAGAAGACTTTTTTTTTCACACTGCCAATTTTATGTAGCTTGCTCAGTCAGTTCATCAAGCAGCTTAATAATTTTAGCACCAGAAAAAAAAACTAAAAATGTTGTATACAAAGAAGTTCTTGCTTAAACATAGGTATAACAATAAAATATGGATGGCCTGTGTTTGCAAAGATAATCAATACTTTAAAAGGATCGTTAATAACAGTTAAAGATCGGTTAAGGACAAGGACATATATATAAGGAGTCCAGGGGCCCCGGGATCCTCCCAAAATTAGAAAAAAACGAGCTGATGTGTGCATCACATGACTTCCTTTTACTCCAATTTAATGTCATTTCCCCATTATTCGCTATTTTAATGTGATTCAATATTTATTCTCTAAATATCACCAACAATGGCCAAATTGAAACCAAAAAAAAAAAAAAAAAACTCCGCCAAATTTGTCGCCAAGTTGGCGACAAAACTTGGCGACCAAAAGACTGGCGATATATCGCCAAGTGTCCGACAAATTATAACGCCACTTGAGTTTTCATCGAAATTAACAATGATTTTCCCCCAAAAAGGTGCAAAAGACCCCCTTAGGAACATCCGAAAGCAACCAAAAGGGGAGGTGCACAACTAGACCCCACTACGAGTCTATGTACCAAATTTCAACTTTCTAGGACATACCATTTTTGAGTTATGCGAGATACATACGCACATACGCACATACACACATACGCACATACATACAGACGTCACGAGAAAAGTCGTTGTAATTACCTCGGTGATGGTCAAAATGGATATTTCGCGTGTCTATACATTCTTAGGCACTTTTCCGCATGTGGTCGAATCGAAAAAAAAACTCAACATTCATTTGGGGGGTGAGCAAAATGGAAATTAAGGGCGATTTTTGAGTGAAAATTTTTTCGCGAATACAATACTTCCTTTTTTGTAAAAGGAAGTAATATAGGTAATAAGTAATTATTATAGGGGATTTTCAAAACTAAGTGCACCAGACACTGTTAACCCCTGCTAATTCCATTACCCGAGCAATGCCGGGTACGGGAATACTAGTATGTCATAATATGAAATTTTTTGAAACTTGAGGGTATACGCTATGTGTCGAAAGAATGTTTGAGAGTACAACGGCGTATATGGAGTATACCCTATGGGAACACCACTGTACCCAATGGACCCCTCAGAGTAAGTACAAGATATGAGGCACAGAAAGTCTTCTAAAGCATAAGGCAGAAAAAGACTTGGTTCTTGTAATAGCATGCCGATGATACTGTGTTTTCTCCTTCTTCATACCCATCAAAAATGACCATAGCTTTCCCATATTTACTAGTGACATATACACTGCATTGCTCGCATATTTCCTTGAAGCTTGCAGATCATTACCGAATAAAAAGAACATGATGGAAAAAGTGTCTTCCATCTATAACATGAAAGAAGGAAACTTCGGAGAGAAAAATGGTACCCTCACTGATTTCTACAGTAGATCCTCTTCCCCCCTCCCCCGTACTGTGTGCGTCTTTGAATATTATTGTGTTCTATTTATTGTTTGGGTTTATGATAGACAACGTCTTGGTACTTTTTTCACATTGAATTCATTTCGGATTAAAACTTGTCATTTAAGACATTTGATCACATTTCAGACTTTCCAACATAATTTAGAAGTGTTCATGACTTCAATTCCTCTATCTGAGTTCTAACTCTCATAAAAACCCTTGGATTGCTCAGTAGTTTTAAATGATATTGACATTTACTATAGCATGATACTAAAAATTAAGAGTGTAGGCATTTATGGCTAATTTACAGGCACAGCCAAAAATATTCAGTTATATTACAATCACGGAAAAATCAAATCGTTTCATAAAATGCAGGCGTTTCATAAACGTTCAAAATATTTTAATCAAGAGTAACATATTGATACGTATTATATGGTTCGACATTTGAATATCCTATTTGAACATAAGTAATCTAAAAAAGCACTTTTTTTTCTTTGTTAAATAGAAACTTTTTTGACATGAAATCAAAACGAATTTTTAGCATCCTACATAATGAAAAGCATTGGAAACAGAAATTAGAGAGAGAAAGAAAATAAACGCGTCTAGACACTGCATTCGTTTTTTGAAATAACACCAACGAAATATTTTCACGTAATGAGTCATAGCATGAAACACACAGAGAGATTGCTTTTCAAAGCTTTTTTATTTTCTCTGCTACGTCTACGCAGTTATTTTATTGAGCAGATAAAAGACATTTAGTGTATCTGCTGTAGCAGTTAGTTACATCATTGAATTTCTATCCTGGTTACTTATTAATTATTTCTTATTGCTAACAATAAAAATTTTTGGGGAAAATCCGCGAGACCGCAGACGTGACAAGCAATGAACACCATATATTATTATACGTGATAGAAAAAGACATACATCACTATGTTAAAACGGTCAACTATAAACAATAGGTAGTACTCAGTTTACATTGTTGAAACACAACTCCGAGAACACTAAAAGCCTGTTAGAAAGCCTTAAATGTTATACCATGATTAAATGCCTGTATTTACGCAAGGTTTTGAAGGTTTGTCCCAGAAATGTTGAGTTTTAATCCAATTTCGTTGTCTATTCAATGTGAAAATTTATTAATGTACCAACAACTACGTTGCAGAATCGTCGTCCGCCATTAAAGTGACTGAATTGAACTTATCCCGGAGTGCACAGCGCATGTGCGAGCGAGGCACCTTTGAGGAGGAAAAGATTTGCTATTGGCTACTGCTTGGGCTGATAGCCCTTCATTTCCTTCTTTCATCCACTGAGGTGCTAAAATTTATCGGAACTGTATTTCCTAGCATCCATGGCACCCTGTGGCTCCGTCTTTGCACCCTACGGCAGAAAATTGCACCCAGCTGGCACCTTAGGTTATAACAGTGTAAACTGCATACTTCCTTTACAAAGAAATGCCACTAAATTTGTTGCCTTCATTGTCCTTCTAGGTTACTACCTCAACGTTAAAGGCTTCATCACAACTCCCCTTATTATCAGCGAGTGACCAGTGTCGGCGAGCACTACTACTACTAACTTGAGTCAATATCCCACAGACACAGAAGAAGACTTCTGGTGGCTTTAGAAACGGATTGTGATCTCGAAACTGGGACACAAAAAGTTGTAAATATTTAGCATTCCACTGTTGTATTGCTCATTGCTCTCATCAAGACTTGCTCTATCGTTGAATCACTACAAGTTCTTGACCACCAAAATTTGTCAATGCGTTGGATCGTTGGGTAGCTGATGTGACATATTTATCAATTTTTTTAAAATTGCATAATGAACTCGAAAGTTTCAGATAGTGTTGCAAGTATATGTTCGCATATTTAGCATAATTCACATAACCGGCTGCGTAAAAGAGAGGCGGCTAGGTGTTTGCAAACGAGAACCCCCACCGACTTGGAGGGTGCAGAATTGCAGCATTGCCCGTCTCGCTGTTTACAATTTCGGTTTATCCCCCCTTACGGTGATGGCAAAAGGTTGTAGAAAAGTTGAAGTAAATTGATTAAGAAGAAGGAGGTGAACTGCAGTCAATTTGAACTATTTTTTTATGTTGCACAGGGATTTTGTTTTAGATATCTCTCCAGCGCTCTAAACAGTTAAATAACTCCAGTCTCAACTAAATTAGCAACTGAGCTCGCTTAGACCATTTTAGGAGGAGCCTTCTGACATTACTATATCGTTCTGTGGCATTTTGTATTTCAGAGAAGTTTAAAATCAGCGAAATTTTTTCGTGAATTTTACTGCAATCGTTGATTTTAAAATGCAAATTACAGGGTCCTCCTCCCCCAAAGCTTTGGCGTACAGCCCAAGTATTACGGAGTACCCATCTGGAATAAAAGCCCTCAAAAAGAAAGAAATAACCCTTGAAAAAACTGCCTTAAAAATTCCAATGACGCAATCTGCGCCATGCCCCCCCCCCCCCCCCGCCGTTTCACCCCGGTTAATTAGCACTTTTGTCTATAAACGTTTATTATTGTAGAGTGTAGTTTCGAAGATTTTTGAGTATTTTTTAATAGAAATTATTTTTTTTAAAAAGAGCATTATGAAACCCTCCCCTCCCCCAAACCCGACGCGCATAATGCTGGGACTTTTTACCCCTTCTTACTGGTCGGGTAAGAAGTAATTTGCAACAGGTTTAATTTTTTTTTTTTTTTTTATGTTTGTGTTTGGCCATTTTTCGGCCTAAGTACTACTATACGAGTTTAAAGAAGTTATATTATCGGTGCAATTCTTTCATGTTGTATTTAACACTAGATGGCAGCATATGTATTTAGTTTATGAAATTAAAACTAATTTACTATATTACTGAGCCACAGATGGCAGCACGAGCAAAATACGTGAACATGCGGAGACCCTGGGTAAAACATGTTTTCGAGTGACCAGCCGCATCAATTTTTTCTCACTATTTTTTTTCTAAGTGGTTTTATTCCCGGCACGTCATTCCCAGGGGCTGTCAATGATTGGGCTCCCCTTCGGAGTGATAAAATGTATTTTAAGCAGCTCCCAAAGGCTGCGATGCGTGAGTGTGAGTAATAACATTTTGATTAAAAGATGAATGCGTCTGTTGATGAATGCAATCATTGATTTGTTACGGATGGCTCCCTGTGGTTTAAGGACTTCATGTTCAAAAACCAAACAGATTTAAGAAGCAGATATTCTTTTAAATAAAAAAATATAGCACAAAAAAAAAATGAATCGTCAGAATTCGGTAACGTTTGATTTTCTTTGGCCATCACGCGTCAAAATTTTAATTTAAGTCCCAATTTGGCAAGCCTACCATTTTAAATTTCCTGAAAGGGAGGAGAAGAATGGCAATTATTCAATACATGCTGTTGGGGGGAAAATAACAAAATGCATACTGTCCAACCACGGATTGTATGGAATTTTCAAATGTCCAGATAAGACGAATCTATCTAAATGAGGGGGAAAAGTAAAAATTTGATGCCTTTATTCCGCTCGTTGAATGAGACTGCTTCTGCAAAAGTTGGAATCTCTAAAAAATAATAGATTCGTCCGTTTCCGGCTGTAAAACGGATGTTTGTCTTTCCATACAATCCGTAGTCAGACAGTATACACATGCATGAATACATTATGCATCTTGAAGACAGTGGTCAATTTTCCCTTCTGATCCCTAAAATTGACACAACAAGCCTTTTGGAGTTAGTATTTCTGATCGTTGTTACTAGTTTATTGTTTTGTATTTCTATTTTAGATTTTTTGAAACATTTATCAATTTTGAGTTGCTGTCCGAAGTTTTTAAAGTGATATTTTGTCCACAATAGTGAAATTACTTTACTTCTGCGTTATATCACGGTGCGGCAACTCCCCCCACCCCCAGAGCCCGACTAGCTAAAAGTGAGGCCCTAGGCCCACATTAATTTGGAGACCTCCTGAAGACTATGCAGTGTTTGATTTACATTTTTTAAGCACGAATGCACTTTTATGGGCCTCTTTGTCTAATCACACATATGTATAAATCACTTATGTGCATTTTTGAATCCTCTTTGGACCCCCTCATAATTGTGACCAAGTAAATTCGTTACTGGTAGAATGATTAAAAATTCCCCTTTAAAGAAGTTTTTTTTCCAATTAATAAGTAATATTTTTTTATTTTTTAAAAAATACATGTATTTTTCATATCGTTGCAATGCTATGCATACTTCTTTAAAAAATGTGGGGCCCCCTTAGGAACATTGGGCTCCAAGCCTAGGCCTAGTCAGCCTGTGTGGTAATCAGACCCTGCCCACCCCCCTTCCCTTCAAAATGCTTTTGGCACTATTCTTGCTGATCCTTATGCAAAATGATCCTCTGAACCCAAGTATGATCACCATTCCACCCCCGTCTCCTCTTTAGAGATGGCATCCCTCATCATTGTTTTCAGTGTTTTCGACAGTTTCATAGCCATTATTTTTATTTGCAGGGGAAGGAAGCATGATATCTACCATTAACATTTCACTGAGGGATAGAGAAGTGAAAAGTTTAAAAACGTGAATATTTGCAGCAAAACGGAAGACTAATGAGGGTATATCCCACTAAAATATTTAAAAAAATCATTAAAAACGATCCTGTTTTATTTCTAGGTGTTTGTTTTATGATTTTTTCAGTTATTTTTCGGTGTAAAGCCAGAGTATCGGACTCAATGCTATGAGCCTCAAGGCCGATTTTTTTTTTACATTGTAAAATAAATAAGGACACAGCATGTCCAGCGGCGTAGCGTAGGTTTCTGCCGCCCGGGGCAGGCACAAAATTTGCCGCCCTTCTTACACTCTCCTGCTAAATGCCCCGCCCCCTCCTCCTAAAAAACGACATTTTTAGTATTTTACAGAACGAAAATACTCTCCTGCTAAATGCCCCCCCCCTCCCTCTCCCTAAAAAATAGCATTTTTAGTATTTTACAGAACGAAAACAGGGTTTTACTATCCAAAACAAATTTTACATTTTAATATAATCTTACGTCAACAGGAAATATTGTTCTTCGAAATATTTTTCAAAAATATTTGAATTATGAGAGATAATATTTTTTTTAATCAAAACATTTTAAACGTGATCAAAAACTGTATATACTGGTAGTAGTTCTTAAACCTTTTACTGGAAAGAAGAAGAAACAAAAATATGATTATAAATTACCTAATAGATACATATATTTATACTTGAAAAGATTTTTTCTTCTTAACCTAAACTATTAATTTTCTACTTTTTATCAACGGAAAATCTTTAACAACACTATCAATGTCGATTCTATCAGTCTGTTCTGTAAAATGTTGTATAAAATGTCATTATATAAAATGACCCCCTGAATCCAAATATGACCACCGTTTTTCCCCTACCCATCCCATTTTAGAGTGTTAGAGATGGTGACACTTCCTCCCCCTTCAAATTGTTTCTGTTTTTGACTGTTTTAAAGCCGTTATTTTTATTTGGAGCGGGAGAGGGCATTATGTTTACCGTTAACATTCTTCTGAGGGATTAGAGAAAATAAAAGTTAAAAACATGAACATTTGTCGCAATGAGGGACCCTCAAGGTGGTACCTAAAATACCCTAATATATTTAAAAAAATCATCAAAACCATCTTTTTTTTCCCCACAATTTGCTTTCGATTGTACTTCCCGATGAAAAATCAAAATATCGGCTTATCAAAATATCTTTATATTCTGTTCCATGTCCGAAAAAATGTGCACGTTGAAAAAAAAAAAAAAAAACATGCAAATAAATAAGTAAAATAAAATACATACAAATTAAAAAAAAAATACATTTTCAAGGCAACAAACCAATGTAAATTGTTGTTTTTATTCCGGTTATTGGAATAACCCGCTTATTAGAATATTTTTCGTGACAAAAGGTTTATTCCATTAAGCAGGTTCGACTGTACTATAAATATCTGAAAGACTGACAAGTAAGCAATTGCACCAGTACTACATCAACAAGTAAAACGAATGCGAAGATTGCCATCCGTCTTTTGGTGATTAAATAACAAACAAGGGGAAAAAAAATCGCTTCTCGTCCCTTAATGATGCGTTTCTTCCCGGGAAAAATCGATGCAGAGATCCCTTCTTGTCGAGGATGGACCATCGGGCACGGGTCATCGGATTTGTGTGTCAAGTTTCAACCTCGATCGATACGTTGTCGCTCAAAATCGAACGCAGAAAAAAAAAACATAAAGAAAATCCGCGACCTTTTAAAGTACGTGGGGGAGAGAAGATATTGGGGAAGAACTGCGAAATATGATGTTTTTATGGCAAGGAGGAAATGCGAACATATTGGACGGAGAGTGTTGAATACCCAATTGTGAGATCATTACTAGACATAGTCTTTCGTTGAAGTGCTAGTGATAAGTTGGATGTTTTTTTATAACTATGGTAATGCAGATGATTTTGAAACTTGAGTCTTAAACAGCTGTCGATTTGGAATTGAATTTCATGTGACAAATTTTCTTTTAAAGGAAAAAAAAAACCCTAATGTTTTCAATGTATGAACAGTGGAAATGCATATTTTACTACAGAATGAAAATCTACAAATGGTACCACAGCAGCCAATGAAATTGCTGACATGCTAGAAGGCTGTGGTTTCCCCAAAAGAGAAAACTACTCCTAAAATTAATCCCCCTAAAATTTCAATGGTGCAGATTGGTCTGCTTCAAGGTCATGCGCATTTTCTCCCTGGTCAAGCTTTACCAGTTTCCACAACGCGAAATTTTGACTTACGCGAGGGGTCTTGGAACGCACCCCTCTCATAAGTCGAGACTCGGCTGTAATCACAATAATTTGAAAGTTGAAAAAAAAAATAATAAATTGTTAATTTTTTTTTAACCAAAGGAAGAGTTTCAATTTCTGATAGTCTAGAAAAAAGTTTATGATTATATATTAAAATTTAATAATAAATGCAAAAGGTTTACATTAAATAATTATTTGTCTAAAAAAATCATTTGAGGCTCTCTTTAGTAACTTGGATTATTTATGATAATCCAACATAAAAATATTCTTTCTTTTTTCGTTTTTTCGGCGTATTAGTAATTAAACATTAAGATTCGCATACAGCAGGAAAACGTTGTATAATACATTATCCAACCGCATACAAAACAGTTGAATTTGTTCTTTAATTATACCCCATTTTCCGTAAGAACCAATGTATTCGTTACGATAGCCTTCACAAGATGTGATTTAAATTGTAATATTTGTTCGACAAAGCCCTCATTTTTACTGTCACCTTAGATGTACGACAAAATCATAGGTTTGAGGCTCAAAAATCGATATTAGTACATGTTTTTATGTCTCAGACGGCCTTTTACGCTCTAAGGATAAGAAAAAAAAGCATTTATCGGACATTAAACAGAAGCTGTTTTGCTTTAACGACTGCATCCTATCGCATCCATATGATTTCAATATCTTTCTCGAACTCCTCGGCGGCAATAATGGTCTGTCTGGATGACGTGGCAGATGAAACTAATGCCTGTAATTGCCTCCAGCCTCTCCACAATGAAATATTTCGCGTAATAAAAGATGACAAGATTTTTATCGCTGCTTTTATCGACTCTCTTTGCTCCTTTTTATGTGGTTACGGTCGTGATTGCGACCATTCAATCATGTGTATAACACGTTTTGATGTTGTGTTTATTTGTTGTGAAGTCGGACTGTTTTGTAGTGCATATGTTACCGTGCACTGCACCGTGTTACCGTTTTGTAGTGCATATATATATATATATATATATATATATATATTAGGGTGGTCCTTATTTTTGAAGTTGCAGATATTTTACCCGACGACCCCTCAATTTGTTCCATTATACAAATAAATGATCCCTGCAAAATTTTAAGTCAATCCATGAATATTAACACGTGCCCCTGGGGCCCCCTTTTTTGAGTTTCGAAGGAAAAATTGCGGATTTTCTCATTTTCATATAAAAATAATTCTAACGTTTTATATTAAAAATAATTTTGAACCTCAATAGGTGCTGCTACTTCCAGACCGACCATTCTCTCACCTTCATTCTGTAAAATTCAACATATTACAGAGGGTACATGTACACCAATGGCCTTGGGTCAAGCGTACCGCTCTTCTGCGCTTGTTCGAACCAAGCAGCAGGGGAACATTTCTTCCCACCAAGATAGACACAAAGGATTCTATAGGCCATTAATGAATGGCCTAGGCCATTAATGAATGATCTTTGACAGCAACAAATTGCCTCCTCCAGGCTTTGAGGGTGTTGATTTACAAAATTCCCTGTGTATGTAATAGGTGTGGCAAATAGAGTCGCAAGGTTTCAATGCTATAAATATAAGTAATTGCAATTATATTTTAATTCGCTGTTCTTTAGTTATAAACATACATAAATGCTTATACAATTTTTAATTTTTAAAATATAAATTTCAAAAAATCCTCGATTACTCCTAACATAAAAATATACTGTATTTTCCATAGCTAAAATAAAAATTTAAAAAAAATCCAGATCAGAACAATGTAGAAATCTATACTTTAAATTAATTTTCTTCTACTTCAGTACATAGTCCCTTATTATTATCAAATTCTTGCGATTCACAAGATTTAGAAATCGAAATGGATATCTATCCTAAACTGTTGAAATTTTCTTTTCTATAGTTGGTCTACCTCAATGCAAAAAAGCTTGACAACTATTGATATCTGCTCGCCTTTCATCGCTGTTAGACAAATGCCATATTAGGGATTAAGATGTTGTTCATTTATTTACAGCCTATATAGATGCAGTAAATTTGAACCCAAATGACCTAGTGATCAATAGTACATTCCTTAAAAGAGCAAGAGAAAATCTTCGAGACGTAAAATTAAATTTCATGAATTTAAATTTAGATTTTGTAGGGATACAAAACTACATCCAAATGTAACTGGAACAAGATCGCCGACAGGATTACCATGATAGCTTCAGGTTCTAATATTGAACAGCTACAAGGAATTCCTTAGATATTTCTTCAGTTGCTTATGATATCTTATATGATAGCTTTTTATTACTAACTGTTCTAGCTGTAGTGTTTGATACAATGACTTGCAATACCAATGAATTGTGCATGCAATTTTTTTAGAGCAAATACTGAACGGTGATATATTACATTAGGATTGCCATCATCATGCACTTGAAATCGTACTGCAGAGTGTGTCCTTAAAGAAGTTCTTGCCTTTCTTAGTTCCAGATCAGATATTCGATTATTTAAGCGTTTCAAAATTTTGTGGAAAGATCTCCATCATTCAGAACTTATGACATTGCAATCAAGTACACATACCACTTAAATTCTAAAAGACGAAGTTGATGACATATTATTTATTGTTCGTAAAAAGCGGAATTGAGAAAGATTACAGATAATTCTCATAACTTGTATTAATATTTCCTGGTGAATTTCCTCCTACAGGGATACGTTTTCGGCATCCTGGAGTTTATCCCTGAGCCACATGGGTGGCAAAAGGAATTTTTGTTCGAAAATTTTTATATTTAGGAAACAATTTAAATTGACCTTACATGGAAAGAAAGCAAAGCCCTTCAATGCTGTTCTACAAAGCTGTTTTACAATTAAATGCTGTATGAAGATATGGTTTTTCGCAGCAACCCAATCGAGGCTACTTTGAATAATATGTCTGAAAAACTAGCAGCGTACAAAATGATGACAAACATGCAGCAGAAGTAGTGATAGGAAAATTTATAAATCACTTATGGTTTTAGGGGATAAACTAGCAACTTTATCCGTATTGGATGAAGGAATTAACTTTGAAGATAGGAAAACACTATTCAAAAAAATGCTTGTGATATGGAAGACGTGTCTGATGACTGTTTAACAAATTTCAGATAACTGTAGATGATCTGGAATACTTTCTTGGTAAAAATCTTCCTCCTCATAGAATCAATTACGAGTCAATAAAACTGTTTGATGAGTTACAAATACTAGAAGATTTTTTTTCTATTTGATCCTGATTCACGGCGAAATAAAGAAAACTCTTTAAAGCGAAGAAAGATCGTTAAAATATTGAAAATTGTGAATGATACAACTGAAAGAGGAGCACAATTAATCGACGAATTTTGCAACTAATTTACCGAATATGAGTCACAAAAACAATTTATTTTACAGACCGTTTAAACTATCGGAAAAAAAATACACACTGTCGAGATACGTTGAGAAAGACGTACGATTAAGGAAAGTTTCTAAAGCCTTATTTCATTCTTATTCAACGTAAAATCTTTAGATGATATAAATTAATTATAAAGATTAATTTTAGTGCTACCTCACTGTAAAAACATTTTGCAAACCTAGGAGAAACGATGTACTGAGTCTGAAGTAAAATTTCGAAGATTTGTGAGAAAATTATCAAAAGTGTTAAAGTTCAACGGCCTAGGGGCACGTGTTATTATTGACCGATCGAGTTCAAATTTTGCACACGTTACTTTTAATTATAGTGTCACAAAACTAGGGGATGTCACTTGTTGAATTCCGAAATTTTTTTTCCCCATATAAATAAGGACCACCCTAATATATATATATATATATATATATATATATATATATATATATATATATATATATATATATATATATATATATATATATATATATATATATATATATATATATATATATATATATTTACGCCCTTCGCGCCTATTTTTTTTAGCCAAAATATGGCTGTGAATACAAAGCAAACATTTTCAATATTCACACTCCAAATAGTTAGCGTACTAAAATACTTCTGCTCCCTTCTTGTACGTAAATGTATATGCAGAACACAGAGAGGAAAGTCGAAATGTCAATCCTTCCAATGTTCGAAAAAATTCGCGTATGAAAGTTCGAAACCTCAGCCGAACTCCATTGTATAATAAGCTTATTGGGTGTTTTTTCGCCTTGATCCTTCCCATTGCTTATTACCTGTCTGAAAAGAGCAACAAATTCTACTCTACAAACCCTCAGTGTGGCCATATTTTGAAAAACACTTAAAATATGTTCTTTGCCATTAAACTTCTGTTTAAATCATGAGGAAAACACTTTAAGTAGATTAATGTAGGTATGGTTTATGGTTAACTAGCTGCGTTGCCCGGCTTTGTCCGGTCTACCTTGAAAAAAAAAAAAAAAAAAAACATTGCGTCAAGTGAAGTATCTTCAATAACCAGGATTAAATGAAAGAAAAAAAAAACATCATTCAAAATTTTCTCGCCGAACAATGACGACAGATACTAAAATACTTTTAAGAAAGCAAAATGAAATGAGAAAGATGGATTTAAAAGTAGTAACCATGGAAACACAAAATAAAATAAGATTAAGAATTGAAAATGAGAAATATGGAAATAAACAATGGATTCAAAAAGCGTTACCGTTTAAACGCAAAATAAAATGGTTAAAAACTTGAATAGAAAACAGATTTTTGAACTTCATTTAATTCGCTTGTAACTCTTTTTCTAATGGAAATAGAAGGTTAAACTTTCGACCTTAGGTCGAGTTGGATCTGAAGTAAAAAATGCAGCTTTAGTGCCTAAATTTCAGCTAAGCCTGAAAAAATTCGAGCTTAAAACGTAAAAAACTCCCGCCGCAATGAAGTTAGAGCATTGGAATAAATTGCGTAGGACGCGAAAAATTCTTTCCTTTCCAACGATATATTATATTACTATTTGCGAGTAAATTTTCACCCCCATATTCGGGAATTTATGTGAAAATTGGGCCTAAATTTGAATAAAAAAAGAACTATTCATCGAATTGTTTTCCAACTGGTCTGAGATGACCGTCTTTCTGAAACTGGGTGATTTGATTTTTTATGTTTTCTTTGTCTTAGTCTACGTCATCCTCAAATTATGTTTCAGATTCTGAATGCTCGCTATATAATATATTATGTTTATAACTATTTAAGACATTATGTTGTAAATAGTTGCATTTTTAATATAAATGAAAGATAAAAAATTAGTATGGTTGAAAAAATATGAATATTAGTACGACTATTTTAGCTTATAATGCACATTACACAATACGTCCATCTGTACCTATATCGATTTACTGTGTTTCTAATGCTTTTTATAAAGCTTTTTTTATATAAAAAGCATTAGAGACATATTATTTTAGGTGTCACTACTGTAATTTTATATTAAAGTTTAAAACAAACCGTGCAAAAAGCCATTCGAATTAGAGAAGTCTTTTTTTAAATAACTCAATAACGTACTAATTTCGAATGATTATATTTTCGAAAGTAATAGGAGTGACACCGATTTTTTTAGTTCATATGTTAGACGAACATGTTGGTTATCAAACTTAATTAGTTTCAGATTTCTGCTATGAGGACGAGAGTAGTAGTTAGGTTTTAAACATTTGCATTTTTGTGAAATTTATCACATAAAAGTTCCAACATCATCTGGGGCCCTTATAGTGACACCAATTTTATTCCATATTTTTGATGTATGCAAGTGTAGCTAGGAATTTATGTAAAAACGTTGGTGTCATCATGAAGGCGCTTTGAGAAAATTGGCATTGAATGTAGTAAAAAAAATTCATTTTCGGTCATTTTTAAACGGAGTTCGTGGCCGTCACCCTCGTAGTGACAGCGATTTGACAGCTGTAATAGTATCTAAGAAGACCATATAATAGTATAGAATTTAAAAATCCATGTCGTTATAGGGGCGCTTAAAGCAACAAGAACTTTAAAATCTGCAAATTTGAAAAACACGCAAAAATAAGCCACGCCCCCTAAATTAAAAAATTTAATTTCCCAAAAACGCTAAGGCAGACAAAGCTCATATTTTGCACAAACATTACATTCATGATAAGGAACAACATTTGCAAAAATAAAGAAAATTAAAACTGTCAACAATCACAACCTGCCTGATCCGTACAGACAATGGCTCTTAATGTCCCAAACCATGGATAAAAATTGTAAAAATACCTTACAATTTAAGAAGTTGAAAAACTTGTGTTATACAGTCAGACCCCAATTAAACGAATTCATTGGGACCGAAACTTTGATACGTTAAATAGGAATTATTCGTAATATCGGGGTGCGAAAAAAATAGCACTTACTTTATCTATAAGTCCTATTAAGCAACTGCGCATAAATTTCGAAAATAAGAAAGTGTAAACTTTTTGTTCAGCATTCCACGCATTATTACATCCTAGTTACAATTTGAAATTTTAAAGTACTGAGTAATAGATGTTTGACAATTTCCTTGATACTTGACTCGAAGTAGTTTTTTTGTGACTTTATGGTGAGAAGAAAACACCGTGTCATTTACAACCAGCATCATTTGCATGAGATACGTTTTTGGTTTCCAGACCATGTAAGACATTTGAAAAATTAAGTTTTAATGGGAGTTTCATTGGAACTTATGTCATATGCCCCACCCTTGGCGACTTTTTCCTGTTGTCGCCAAGAAAGCTTCGCAAAGAAAACGATGTAAGACGACATATGTCATACATCGTTCTTAGCGATGTTTTTTAGCGTCAACAGGAAAAATTCAGATAAAAAACATGATCAAAGCACTTCAGAACACAATATATATAAAAACAACATAAAACCACAGCAAAAACACCGCTATTATTTGCTTCAAAAATACCAGAAAATAGAAAGTTTTTGTATGTGAAGAACATTTACTAGAAGGCATTTAAAATGCTAAATTAACAAATTACTATCACAGCTCACCAAAGAAATATGTACCAAAGAAATAAAAGCTATTTTCCAACATGCATTTCATCGAACAAAAACTTTTCTCATACTCTACTAAAAAAGAGCAAAGCTATTCAACATGCGATGTTTAAAGCGGAAAACATCCCCAAAATATAACTATTTCAGCCAAAAAAAAAAAACACTTAGTTTTTCAAATTTTGATGTATGGAAAGGAAAGGTGTCCCGACAGAACAACCCAAACATAAACAATACAAAAGTACCATACATTAATTTGCTATCCAGAAATACTTTCAAAAAACCTACCAAAAATATCTACTATATTTTACATAAAATAACACCTTCATATTTTTATAAAATGCTAGAGTCAACTTATTTTCAGAAATTTAATACCTAAAGGAGGCACGTTTACTGAATATGCCTGAATAGTTCTTGGCATCGATAAGAATTAACCTTTAGAATAAAATAACCGTACTATTTTTGTAAAATAAATTTACATGAAGTAAATATAAAGTTAAAAACTACAAGAAACCCTCAAGATTTTGTAAAAACATAAAGAATTTCGGAAGTGATTTTTTTTTTTTTTTTTTGAATTCTGAAAGAAAAAAAAACTTACCGTTTTTATAGTATAAATCCTCACACTCAGTCTGAAACACAACATATGAAACAATGGCGCCTTTCCGAGACACACCCCAAGTTGGATTTTACTCTTAATTAATGGTCAAATTTGAAGAAACTGGCATTTTCTAATATTTATTTATCAAAACACAACTACTGAATTCAAACCAACACAAAATAAGCATTCCTATAAGGTATATTGCACGAAAAAACAAGTATCAATCCAACGTGGAACCGCTAACAAGTAAACAAGCTAGAACAGATCTAAGATTGCCTTCGGGTTGCCAAACACAGGTAAGTTCCGCCAGAGATGCCATGCTTAAAAAATTATCGCCTCACTGGCGAGAAAAATATTTCAATTTTGTGCAAAAAATCGGATGTCGCCAAATGCGAGGGGGGGGGGGGGGGGGGGGCGGGGATATCACATCTGTACCATTTCATTATCGCTTTCTGCCCCAAAACCGCTATTCATTGGTTGCTTTCCTGCCCGTCAAAAACTGTAGATTCTCATAAAATTGTTTTTCTACTTCGGACAATTCGCAACTCCAACGAACTATAGGGGGCACTGAAGTCACTGTCTAATGGCGGAATTGAAAACTAAAACAAACGCACATGGTAACGAAGAAAATGCTAAAAGTGTTGTGATTTTTGTTCGTACGTATGATTTTTTCGCTTTATTCTTTTTAAATTAATTTTCAAAGTCTTGTTGATATTCTGACCCACGTAGAAAGAAATGAGAATTCAAGAAGCATTACTAAACGTCAAACATTAATGCAAAGTACGTAGTTCGTAGTTCTAAGCAGCCATTTTCACGATGTTGAATTCGATATTTATCAATTCTTGATAAAACTAAATAATAATTGTGGCCTGACAAGAATAACAATTAATGCTAGAAAATTTAATATGACATTACAAATTATTACCAAAAGAAGATGATACTTCTTTGCTTTGCTTTGGCTAGCGCTTGTTTTCCATTTGTAGCTGAGTTATTTCTCTTGAATTCCCGAATCGGTTAATTTAAAAATTTTCTGTTTCGATTTTTCTAATTTCTGAGTTACGATTTAATTGTGTCATGTTATGCAAATCATCAACAAAATTCTCACGGATATATGGTGGTAGTTTTCTTTTCAGTTGATTGACAATTATTTCTTTTTACTTATCGAATTCTGTAATCTTACTACCATTTTATTCCACTCATGATAAAAATTGAAAATGGTTTAACTAAAAACGCGAAATCTCGCCAAGGCTACTTTGCTCGCACAATGCCAAAATTATAACCCTAAACAAATTTGGCGATACCTTTCAGCTGAGAATAAAAGGAATAAAGTAAATTCTTTCTCGGTTATTCATTTTGTTCTACGATAATATATTCAAGAAAATATTTTGCATACTGTCCATTCCAACTAAATGCTGCTGTAAAATATGGTAAGTTTAATTAATTTAAGATTAAAAAAACTCCCATATTCTTACAAATTCATACAAAACAATAAAAATTTTTACCTTGTATAACGTTATCCAAGTTTGTTAATCCAGAATTTTCGCTTTCACCTATTATTAAGGAAATAATGAAAACTAACATTATTTTGAGGAGCTCGAGAATACTACTAAGGGACGAATTAATTTCTGTAGCTGAAAGCAAACTAAGACACATCGATTGCGTTAATAAATACTCAGAACAAACTGCCTGTGTTTACGTCAACAGACACACATGGAACGCAACGTGGCAAAGTTTTAGTTGCATTCGCAGTTTTATAAATCACCGCAAGGTAGCGTATTCGAGCGCTGGAGTTCCGAATATGGATATGTCATTTGGAAAACAATCCAATATTTCCTAACTGAAATTAAAATTAAAAAAAAAAAAAGAAAATTAATTTGAATTCTGAAATTTTGAATTCAAATTATGTTTTTCGCAATCACGAACTGAGACAGGACCCTACTCATTGGAGTTATTGTTTCTAGAAACGGCTCCTGTCCCCCCCAAGTCTGCCTCTCCTCCTGGGCGGTTACTTGTGCACAGTTGTGTGTGTGCGTAGACCTGTGTGTATGCGCGTAGGTGTGTGTGAGTGTATGTGTGTGAAGTCGTGTGTGTGTACGTGTGTGAACGTGCGTGTGTGTAGGACATGGACGCCTCCGACCAGGAGAAGCGGATAGCTCAAAACCGGAGCAGCCGCGCCGCGCCGCCAGCAGAGGACGGTGGGCGGTGGTGCTGCAAAGGCTTCTGGTCCAAAATGAAAAATGCACGAACACCAAAAAAGGTCAAATGAGAACAATAAGCAATCGTGATTGCACAAAAAAAAAAAATTGGCTGTTCAAATGATTCGTTAATTCGGGGTTTATTATTCGTCGAATATGGTTTTTTGCTTTCATTTAAGTCGGGGAAAAATAAAAATTCGCTAAATCGCGACATTCGTTAAATAGAGGTTCGTTAAAGCGGGGTCCGACTGTAATAAAAAGTAGGCATTTTCAAGCGCACTAAATCGAAGAAGAAAAATGCAATCTTCATATATGATTTGAAAAAATAACAAACAGTCTACTGTCATATTTTTGAAATTCCAATTGCTTTTTCTCCCACTTTTCATGACTCAAAGTTTCATTTAAAATACAATACGTGAAAATACGCTGGACTAAATTCTTGCGACGTATTTTCAATCTTCTCAGCGTAGACGATTGTAGGTCTTTAAAAAAAATCTCGTACGCACTCATATATAAATGCATGTACACATACAAGCGGAGATAACTTTCAGGGCGATTCTCGAAAAAATGTCCCGTGCGTAACGCTAAGTGTTTTATTTTTTCCAGCTAACCAAAGTTTTCAAAAAATAATGCTGTTAGGGAATAATACATGCATTAATCTACTATCAAAGCATAATGTAGCGGCCAGGAAAACCTTCCATCGTACTAAAAGATAGAGCGAAGCCTTGCAGGCGTTGCGTTGCGAGAAGAAAAATAATAACTTTAACTTTCAATTTAGAATTCCGATAGAGAGGAATTTAACAAAGATAGCGGAATAAGTTTGTGAGTAAAAAAGGCGCTTGATATTTTGGTGGTTAATTATAAATAATTGTATATATTTATGTTTTTTTAATTTTGCGGCTTAATATTTTTATTTATTCAACTTTCTGATTAATTGTTTGATATTCGATAATAATAATATTCAATACATCGACAAATTGGTGACCTGGATAGAACAAAATTGCTTTCTCAAAAACCATTTGCCGTGGAATTTCAAATAATAATAATCGATACATAGACACATAACAGTTAATCACATATTTAATTAATAGTTACTTGAATAAAATAAAAATCTTAGCTTTATACGCACGGGGACATTTTTTCGAGAATCGCCTTTCATGTGTTTTCAAAGTTATGCTTCTTCAAGCTGCTCTAAAAAGGTGTGCTTTTTTCTCCGGCTAATGAAGATTTAGGTTCAGAACAGATGCTGTAAGGCTGCTCCACTGTCACTTGCGGGACGAAAAGAAGCTTAAATTTCATTAATATTTTGTCATACCTCTTAATATTTTAAACTAAACAAAAGTAAGCAAATTTTTTAACATTTACATTTGATACAGAGATACTCCTGACACAGTTACAGTGGCTCCCAAAAGTGTTCGTACACCTACGACTTTCAATGAAATAGGCCCCTATGCATTGGTTAGAATTAATATTTCGGAATAGGTATTTAATTATAAGATTTATGATCTATTTTTAACAAAACTACACGAAAATTTTTAATAAAACATTAAAAATTAATTTTTTAAAAATCAAAAACTAAAAAGTGCCGGAAATTTTATCTCTCAAAAGTCTTCGTACACTTTGAAAAAATGTCAAAAAATTAGTAAATAATCTAACTTTTTACAAAATTATTATTTAGTAGAATATCATGCAGTATCAACAACAGCTTTTAAACGTGTGGGAATAGATTTCATTGTTTTTTTTTTCTTTTTTATGCATTTTCTGAGTAAGTGTTCAGCCGCACTTCGAGTCTTACTGTTTCTAGTTCGCTTTTCGTTTCAATGGTGTATTTTCATAATCTAGCCACCATATATCTCCAAATATGTTCCATTAAGTTTAAATCTAGCGATTGAGGAGATATTTCTCAGTTTAAGAACAATTTTTGCGGCACCAAATGCCAACGTGTACTTCTTATTGTTATTTTGATAAAAAACAAAGTTGTTTCCGATTTCCAAATTTTGGGCTAATAGTTTGAAATTGTTTTGAAATATTTAAATGAACAGCATGATTCATTATTTCATCAAAAAATTCCAAATTTCCAAGTCCTGGTGCTGTTATGCACCCTCACACAAGAACACCTTCACCGTCCTGGTTAACTGATCCAGCTAAGTTCTTAAGATTAAATTCCTCTTTTTTTTTTCTATTGACAATTATACAACAATTAAACCCAAAAAATTGAATTTATTTTCATCTGTAAGTAAGAAGTTATTCCAAAACTTTTTAAGCTTATTTATCATTGATTTTACGACGAAAAGCGTAAGCTTACTGTTTTTCGCACGAACAAGAAAATTTCTGCAGGAAGAGGTCCCCTCTAATCTAGCTAATCAGAGAACTTGGCGAACAATTTTAGATGAAAATTAAACGTAAAATGTTTCATTCAATTCTGCAGAAACTTTTTCAGCGCTCAAATGTGTATTTTTCGTAATTTTTTTTAACTGTAAACCTCCGATCACGCTTTGTTAACTTTGCCAGTTGACCTTTTCTTACCTTGTTTTTGATCCGATTCTTGTCTTTAAAGCATTTTATCAAGCACTTCACTATAGAATGTAGGACTCGACCGATGCGAACTTGCAGGAAACATCGGCCCATCGGCCTTAAAATACATCGAAAAGCCGATGGAATTGACCGATGTTTTTGAAAAAAAAAAAAAAGGACCTTTGCTGTTTTACTTTTTAATACAAAGTAAAGAGAGTTATTGTTTTCATATAAAATTGTTTACTTCAATTTCAGTATGAATTTCTATTTCAGTCACCCCTGAAAGAGTTTTTAATACTGCATTCAGATTACCAAACAAGTTAATTATTGCGTTGTTTCTTGCAGCTGGATGTACGTATATATCTCTCATAAGTCATAACTCTAAGATGGTAAGCTGTAGAAGGTAAAGTTTTCGCATGTGGGGTGTGCGTACGTTCCAGTTGTGCACTTCCTTTTTTGTTTTCGATCGGGTGTTCTGAAAAGCCGGTTTACTTACTTTTTATAGCTATTAATTACTTATTTCAATGCAAAACTAATCTAGCGTCTCAGACTGACAATCATTTGGTGATATATTGCCGAATTGGAGATTATGGAAACAAATATGAGATGGTGAAACCGGTTTTTGTGTCATTTTGGTAGATTCCTGTTGAACCGACGGTAAATTTTTAATTTTTCAATACTTGTAATATGAATCACAGTAATGCAGTCTTTTCTGTATCGCTTCAGCAAAGTTACAAGTTTGGGGCCCGTCGAAATACGCTTTGGGGCCCTATTTCTCTATCACGGAAGTTGTAAAACATTTATCATAAGCATTTTTGTAACTCCTACGGTGCCCCTATAATTATGGGGCCTCTCGTGCAATTGCAACATTTGCTACATTTTAAATCCGCCACTGCACGTCAAAACAGAATCGGGTGCAAGTTTTAAAAGTTTTTTTCTGCTCCATGTTTATGATTATTTTGAACTCTATTTTTTACGACTATTTTTTGAATTTCCGAGAACACTTGCGTACCTCTCCTCCCACTCCCTCATTTCTGAAATTAAACTCTAGTTATAATTCTGAGCTCTTTGAATTAACACCATTCATAAAATTAGAGATTTTTTTCAAACTTAATTTATTGTTTAGAAATAATTTAGAGCATTAATGTAAGAAATGGATTAAAGACGTTTTGAATGGTGACATAATTCGAAAATCAAAGGGACTTTTGAATTTTTTCTTCAGAAGTGCTGAAGTAGATTCAGAAACTCTTCCGAGGCGTTGGTGGTAGCGGTTCTGCACTAAAAAAATGAGGCCGAAGTTGGGGCCGAAGTGTGAGTTACTCCAAAATCAGAGGGTGACCCCTCCCCCCTTAACCCTCCCTCGTCGTTTTAAGCATTTCTTAAATATTTATAGCGATTATTTGTTTTGGTCAAGAAATGTCATTTTGCGTATTTGTTATACTTGTTTCACCTATATTTCGTAATGCGCCATCTTTTTTGCATCATTAATAGTGATCGATTATTTTTTCTGTTGTAAGTAAATATTTTTTTTGTATTTATATAAAATCAATGAATAAGTTATTTTCGTTTTTATAGAAACGTTTCAAGGATTTTCTATTATGCAATTTTTAAATTTCAGAAAATTATTCTTAAATTTAAAAATTTAATTTGAACTTGTTTGTAAAGCTTCATAGAAGATTAAACAATCAAATTGTTCAATATTATGTGTGCAAACATCAGATCAAGCAGTATATTTATTCAGCTATTAACTTGGTGTAAATATTGAGTTTGTTTATTATAGCTGCGTTTTAAGAACCTCGCTCTTTTTATGACTATTTCTTTTTTCAGCAAAATGTATGTCACTGTTATAGCTTTTATGAAAAATGCAAACTTTTCTTTTCATAAATTTTAAATAGGTACAAAAATATTCCTATTATGATTTAATATTGTAATTTATCTGTTACCTTTTTTGGTTAATTTGATGACTAAAAAATGTCTACGTGCAATCTTTTCACTTTAATTGCGTAATTTGTTGACGGTTTCATAGCTTTATTCTTTTTTTTTTTGAATGATTAAACAACATAATTTAATGTTTTTAAACTATTTTTAGTGTACCTAAATCCATACATCATTACAATATTACTGAAATCTTAGTTATATGTTCAATTAAAAAAAAAAAAGAAAAAAGAAAAAAAAAACAAATCAATTGGTTATTAAACAGTCTTTTTGTTTTTCTTCCTTTTTTCTTTCTTTTTTTTTTCGCTGTTGTTCTTGCTCTTTCATCATACAGCATTCAAAAAAGGAGAAGCATAACTACACCCTATACATATTGTACGTAGTACGATCCAAAAGTTCGGGGACAAGCTGTATAGAACCTTACCCAGAATAGTTCACATTACCGAAGCACATCCAACTTCAAAAGATCACCTTGAGGGACTATGTACTTCGTCCAGTGTTCATATAACTTTTGGAAACACACCTGGAAGTCATTTTTCGCTACCTTCTGTGATGCAGCTTTATCTTCTCCTGACGGAAGAAAACGGCGTCCATGCAAATGTTTTTTTGCTGGGAACAGGTAGAAGTCACACGGAGCTAAGTCGGACGAAACGTTGTGTTATTTGTTTGTCATATCAGAGTATTGACCAATCGAACCGTGCATCCTCAACATGAAAGTCGCCTTCTTCCCCACGATGAAGTTAAAAGCAGCAGCGCAAGAGGCCTTACAGGAGGTTGCGTAAAATGTCCTCCAGGAGTGATTCGAAAAGCTATACGAACGTTGGCAGAAGTGCATAGTCGTCCAAGGTGACTATTTTGTAGATAAATGTGCTTCGGTAGTGTGAACCATTCAGGGTAAGGTTGTATACAATTTGTCCTGAACTTTCAGATCATACTACGTACGTATGTGTTTTCAACTTACTATTTCATAACGTTTTTGAGTGACGCAAGTTTGCGCGCATGAAGACATCACAAGAGAATTTGCGATAATTAACTGAGGAGGCATTCAAAATGGATATATCTATATGTTCTTAAATACATATGCATGTAAAAATGTGCCGGAAAAACTTGTGAACTGGGTGATCTTAAAATAGAAATTTAGGTCGAAATCTGATTTTTTGATTTTTTTTTTTTTTTTTTTTTGTTCTTAGAAAGAAAGTAAAATGAAATGAATCAGAGATCCTTTAAATCCCTGATAATCTAATCCATTTATTTCTGTTTGATTTTTTTTTTTTTTTTGCCATCGGCCGACGGCATCGGCCATCGGCAATCGGCCATTTGGAGGAAAACAATCGGCCATCGGCCATCGGCTGTCTTTGAACAATCGGCCAACAATCGTCATCGGCCCATCGGTCAAAAAATGCCATCGGTCGAGCCCTAATAGAATGGTATAAATTAACTAATTTAGAGACATTTCAAACCAATTTATGGCTACAGTGAGGGAAAAAATTCAAATTTCGAATAGTGTTTGTTGTTTTCTACGCATACCTGCCATTTAAAAATAATAAGCAGAATATTAGGGAATAAATAAACAAAAAATTAAAGGCAAATGTTTTTACAGTGTCATTACAATGCAAAAATAATAAGAAAACCACATATGATAATTTTAATCATGAATTAATTCGAAAATATTTCAGTGTACGATGACTTTTGTGGCGTATTTTTTCTCTGTTTCATCGTTTTTTGACAAATTTCAAAAATAAAATCTGACAATATTTTGAAAAAAACTATTGTGTTTTATTCGGAATGGCATAAGATTGGTGTGAAAAAAAATTGGTTTTCATATTCGAATTTAGTTTTGCGTTATTTTGGTTTCACTACAAAATTTCAAGGTGTACGAACACTTTTGGGAGCCACTGTATATTTTTATGAAACAGTTTTGTTTTTTAAAAGTTAATTTATTTGCTTGCGTCACGTGCGGGACATCCAAAGTCAACCTCTTGTAATTTGCTTATGAATGAGTTAATATTTTTGTTCTATTAATATATTAATGTTAAAATAAGTAGTAGGTTTTGAGATCAAAGGTTCCAATATAACGAAAACATATCCAATTTGTTGAGAAACAATAGTTTAAATCATTGGAAAAAAATATGTATTTGGCCATTCCTCGAAAAAAGAAAAAAATCTATGTTTCTGTAAAACACAGAAAAAAGTGACTCCTAGAATGTATGTCCTGAAATAGCTACCGCACCCTGTACATACGGGGGAAATGAAATAGTTTGTTTCATTAACTCACTCAATCAATTAATATAAATAACTTACATTTTCATTTATTAATTAATTCATTTTCATTCCTTCATTTCGTAATTCACTTATTAATTAATTCATTCACTTATTATATTATTCATTCATTCTTTTATTCGCTCATTTATTTTTCTTCATATATTAACTGATTTATTCATTTAATCATTCGTATATTGTTTCATTATCTTTTCATTTATTCATTCAACATTTTATTTGCTGATTCTTTTGATCAAAAATATGTACTATAATCGAATAAAAAATATTTCATTAGAAAAATATTTTACTTTTCACTTTGTCCCATGAAAAAAAAAAAGGGAAAATTTTCCATTTTTGTTTGAAGACTCAGATTTAATACCAAAAATTAAAAATACTGTTTCAAAGCAAGTTTATTATAAAATACAATGTTCTTTCTTTATGTACTGTAATTTTCAAAACAAATTTCCGATTTATTCATTTTGTAAAAACTCAGTCATCTTAACCATTTCATTGCGCCCCCACATTCCCCTACTTCAACACAGATTATTTTACAACTCAATTAAAAAAAAAAATTGAACTTTGACATCTTGAATTCAAATTATGTTTTTCGCAATCACGAGTTGCGACGGTGCCCTACTCATTGGGGGCTATTGTTTCTAGAAACAGCTGCTGTCCCTCCAAGCCTACCCCTCCTCCTGGGCGGTTACGTGTGGTATAGTTGTGTGCGTGTGTGTGTGCAGGCGTGTGTGAATGTGTAGGCGCGCGTGCGTGCATGTGTAGGCTTGTGTGTGTGCGTAGACCTGTGTGTATGCACGTAGGCGTGTGTGTATGTGTGTAAAGGCTTGTGTGTATGAGCGTGCATGTGCGTGTGTGTATGTGTATGAGCGCTCGTGTGTGTAGGACATGGACGCCATCGACCAGGACAAACGGATTCCAGGAGGCAGTGTTTGGAGCCGCGCCTGCAGAGGTCGGTGGGCGGTGGTGCTGGTGTCCCTGGTCCAAGCTGAAAAAGGAACCACAACATCAAGGACGGTGAAATGAAAGCAATAAGCAATCGTGATTGCTCAAAAAGAAAAAAAAGAAAAAGAAAAAAAACACATTAGATTTAAGTACTGTCAAGAACCTTGTAAACATTCAAAGATTTCAGAATGCATACTTGCCCCTGAAAATATTGATAGTCTCCCCAGCCTTCTTAATTCTTTTGAATGCGATGTTTCCGCGTTCCCCTCTATAAATGGATGAATATCAGTAATTGGTGTTCCCAAATAATTCCTCATGCATCTGATTTTTAGCTCTCCATATTGCTCGTTTCACACCTTTTCACATTCATTTTCATTCCTTCATAATGCGTAAAACTCACGTCACAACAAAAACATTAGTTTTATCTATAATAAACAAGACTTATTTTCATTAGTAGAACTAACATCTGTAATATTTTGACAAAACACCTTTTGCTCATCAACAGATTCGGATTTTTTTGAACAATGACAACTTTTATATACTGTAACAGTAAGACATATTTATTGTCATCAGAATAGTCATCGTTTAAAAAAAATTGTACCTATACTTTTTTATTACTACAACTATACACTTAATTTCTTCAATATTCATTGTACACACTTCTTATGCCTTAATACCCTAACTTGGAACATTGTCTCAAGTTTGGAGCGTATTTACAATTTCTCACATTTATGAGTAAATTAGTTCAACTGAATTAGTTAAGTGGAAATGAATTGCTCAAATAAAGCAGAGGTACATAGCTGAGAGGAAGTATGAAACAAACTCGAATTAATGCTGCTTAGTTAAAATAGGTAACCAAAACTATTTCCATGCTTAAAAATCGCATATTTTGTGCAAATTTTCAAAATCATCAAACTTACCCATAAAGACGATACATCAAAGTTTAACTCACATAGCTTCAAAAGATACTATTCATTTATTCTGTTACACCTCTTTTTTTTTACTCGTTGAATACTGACAGGGATACCAGCCCTCAAAACTAAATTCGGCAAAATGTTTCAAATTAGGGTACTGTTCCAAGTATGGGCACTTGTCTGTACTAATTGAACTAACGTCGGGAGAGCTGCTCGACCAATAAAATGGGGTATATGCTTCTCCGTCATGACTTTTCACCGTTTTTGATATGTGGTAGGGAGTAAGATCCTGTTTTAAGATCCCAGAACCATCCCAATTCTTCCTCTGCAATTCTGGAACAACTTGATGGTTGTGTTCAATGATCGACTGGTAGCTCAACGGTCGGTTGATCACATGACAAGTAATAACGTCATCTCCAATGCTTTAGCATTTGCTGACGTCATTAGATGTCACGTGATCAATCTACCAGTCGCTACCGGTTGAGCTCGTCGAACGCAAAGCTTTGTATCGACGAATTGCAATAGGTTGTTGCGAATGGGTCACTTCCTTCGCTTGGCTTCAAGCTTCCGACTCTGCAAGTAAAGCGTACAAGGATTAGTAAAGCGTACAGAGAATAGAATTTCGATTGAAAAAAATATTGTTTGTTTCTCTCACAGACGCAAAAATAGTGTTTTTGCTGGATCACTCGCAGCAATCTTCGTATTTTACCTCTTCGAAGCTCAATGGACTCGTTGACGCGTATTTTGCACAAGGGCACCTCAATGAGAGGTCACGGGAGGTCACCGTGAACTTCCAAAAATTTCCTTCTTCGGTAATTATTATCTAACGGTTTGGCGGAATTATCATTATTCAAAAAAGTTTGGAGTTCGATTTGGCAAAACCTAGGAGTTCCATCTGCCAAATTGAGAATTTCCACCCTCACAAAAACTTGATGGCACCCCTGACTTTGCATGATGAAGGAATGAAGAATCATAACAGCTGCTTTTAAATATAACTTGCAACGAATGTTCTTGAAGGACACTTCTTGCAAATACAAACTGTGGTGACTTAGTGCGCGCAATCTGTTTGGCATTACTTAAAATAAGTTAGAAATCTTTATGATCTTTAAAAGAAACTTTATAATGAGGAGAATGATTAATTTTGACAACAGGTTTGGAATCATAACTTTTATGTTGCAAGCTACCAAACTGCAGGGGCAAAACCGAAAACAAAATAAACAAAAACTAATCATGAACAGCTAATAAAAACAGCTCTATCCATGGCAATCTATTTTTCTCTATAAATTACGATATTAATTACCTCATACACAGTTTTCTGACAAACGAGAGAAGTAATCCTGCCTGAGTCTTGGCATTAATAATTGTGTTCGAGTTGTTTACGATAGTGTTTTGCTGGATCACTCGCAGCATCTTCGTATTTTACCTCTTCGAAGCTCAATGGACTCGTTGACGCGTAACCTTTGTCTGAATTGAATCGATTTGCCCATCTGTGGTTAGTTGCCCTGCAACGGGTGAATCAGGTCCTCCGGGCTGAATCAGGTGCGGGGTGAAAGTTCCACCATTAATCAACCCCACCACAACGCATGCTCGCGATTATTGTTGTCTGGGGATGAAAAATTGACGAACGAAGCAGTTTGTACACACGGCGATTAGTAAATTGATTGTTAGTTCGTAATCGGAGAGCCTTTTTTTTTCTTTTTTTTTTTTTTTGTGAATTAGAAAAGAATGGTTCGAAACCAACAGAATGAACGAATCGAAACCAACAGTGGAAAGGTGGTTGTTGTTCGCATGGTAATATTTTGAGAAGATGTTCTATACTTGCTTGGGTGGGATTTTCCAATTTTGAACATTCACGATATCAGTTGTTTAAGTACAACAGAGAGTTTCCAATTTTTAAAAGCCCTGTTTTCCAGATTTTTATTTATTTAATAGAAAATCACCCATCAAGGTATGACTTGTAAAAATGGCTTCTACATTTGAACAAAGCCATTGCCTCTGTTTGGTGATATTTTGATAGTTGAAATTTTAACCTCAACTCCAGTAAATTAACCCTAAACTCCAGTGGATAGCGTTCATTGTTGACCACTTTTTCGTTTCTTCATTAACTTAAAAATAATATTACCAGTAAAACAGTTAAGTGACCGGGTCCAGTTCAGCCTTGTCAAAATAAAGTATTTCCTTGCATGCCAAACATTGCCAAAAAACATTATCAAATTATTAAACACTTACTGGATTTTTGGTGTGAAATAATGATGTAATGCCACCACGCATGCTATGGCGCGAGTTTCATTGCTGGTGACGTCAGAGCGTTACTCGATCAGTGATTTTAGCTGTTATATATACATGAGGAATAAATTAATTTTTATTTTGAACTTTTGTATACCAACCTTTCGAATGTGGGTTGGTAAGCGACCCGTCGCACGTGGCGGACGAAGGCTAGTGAGCGAAGCAAGCACGTATCCCAACCTCCTATTGAGACGATAAATTGTGTTGTTCAAAAAGCGAAAATCTATATATATAAAAATGGAGTTTGGTAAATTTGTTCCCTAAGATCTCAGAAACTACCCGGCAGATTCGGCTGAAACTTTCACCGTTTATTCAGTTTGGTACTGGGAAGGTTTATAGACCAGTTCGAAAAAAATCCGATTGATAGTTCCCTTTTTATTCCAATTTTAGTCATAATTTTCGCATAAATGCCTCAATATGACGGTGAAAAAATACGTGCACATATTAAAATTATGTGTCCATCGAAAGCGCTTATTTTTCTGCTGAAGATGGCATCTGTTAGAAAGTTCTAAGTTGTATGAAAAACGAGTTATGAGCTTTTTTTGTTCCATGTTCGAAGGCTTTCCTCAACCCAATTCATTATTTAGTGTATCATCTCAACTCAAGCTCATAGCTAGAATATTTTTGTGTTTCGTCTGACTGTTTGAGGCTTTTCTCAAGTCAAATCTCAAAGTAACGTTTTTTCCCCAAGATTGGCGAATAATAACTAGATTTGGCTGATTATTTTCCATTTAAACGGAACTTTAGTGTAATTAATGGTTTTTTTTAATATTTGTGCTGATTGGACACTTAATCATTATCCAATCTAACAGCAGAAACTTCGCCAAAATTTATGCAGAAAGATTTCAGTAGCGGATGCATTTGGCAGTTTTTTCAACTGTCGCGGTTTTTGAAGCCAAAGACTACGTAATAATGTTTGTCAGCTTTCACCATGTACACAAAATATCGCCAATCAAAGATTCTTTAAAAACTTTTTTTACTGTTAAATAATCCAGCAACTAAATTAAACAAATCCATAAACAGCACAAAAACTTCTATTAATGTGACTTTGTGCTCAAATTCAAACCATCGCCAAATGTTACTACTTATTTTGGAAACATTTCGGATGAAATTATTTAGCGTCATTTTGTGGTGACCAAAAGTATCTCAGCATCTGGCGACAATATCTCTTTAACAAAAATTAGTAACATGCCGTTTTACAAAGTAAGGAGGAGGAGCATTATCCAAGGTATCCCAAAACGATTCCCGCAAATTCGGTACCATTTTAAATCGCACCAAGTAACCACAATAATTGAAATTTTCCAAAATAACTAAAGCAAGGTTAAGGGGATTATGGGCGCGCGGCTACATTTTTTTTAACAGTTCACACTTCAATAGACATACAAAGAAGGTAAGACTCCATGTAAAAAAAATAAGTATTAACTGATAAATCATTTTAAACATGTGAAGTTTAATTTCATATTTCGGAAATTCTTCAAATTTGTATATGGTTAAATTTCGTGTTTTCGTTTCTATTTTGCTCTTTTTACTTACTTCTACTTTAGTTTTATGAGTAAGGAAGAAGCTAGATTTTTAATCACGTCAAAAAGGTGTGTTTTAAATTCTTTCACTTAAAACAGAAAACAAATGCAAGTAATGATTGTTTCTCATAATTAATGCTAACCCAGGCAACGCCGGGTATTTTTGCTAGTATTAATTATTTTTAAAAATACGTTGCATCCATTGAACATGAATTTTTGGAGCTGATTTAAACATCAGGAATAATTAACCATCTTTGTCTTCAAAATGTGAGTAAAATTAACAACTTTATAAAGGCATAAATATGCCAAAAAAATAAATAAATAAATAAATAAACAAACTAAAATAAATAAAAAATAAAAATAAATAAATAAATCAATAAACAAATAAAATAACAAATAGGCGACCACGTTTTTAGTGTAACAAGGGAAACCCGAAACATATGTCTGCATTACATACTACTTATTTATTACTATTATTTTTTTTAATTTGTGCTTGTTTAATATTTTTGGTTTTTCTCATGACTTGAATATTATAGAAACTAAGTTATTTAATTTTAAAAAAGTGTTTGGAAATTTTCAATACATTTGTTTTAGCATTAATATACTACATACATGTAAAGTACTAAAAAACTGAGTGTTAAATACACTCTTTAGAATTTTGAATACGAAATTTCTATCTTCGTAAGAACTTGTTGAACGAATGTCATTTTTCTCCTTTAGTGCCTTAACTAAAAAGGGGAAAACGAAATTTCCATTTTCTGATTTTGAAAGTACAGTCTACTGTGACGATATATTTTATCTTCGTAAGTTTATTTTTCAAAATCCGAATTCTAATTTAAACAACCTGGTTGAATAACGTTATTTTCCTCTTGTTTTCATAGGGTTAAAGGTGTAATTTTGTCATCCGCCTGAATGGTTTGTTCTCCGAAATCGTTTGCGGTCCATGCCCCACTTCCCTTCCATCCCTTTTATGACTCTGGGGAAGCAAGTGGCTTTTAAAGGAGCGATCTTCAAATCTCCATGGGGCGCAAATACTGGGCTTAACTGTCCCCGTAACTGTGACCAGTGTTTTTCTCACTGCGATAAATTGATCGAGAAACTTTTCATGGACGACACTTTGACTCACCCTGTGACTATGGTAGATATCACATTGCTCCTACCACCCTCAATGATGGGGTTAAGAGGGAGAGATTCTCACAACTAAAAGCTTAGGAACTTACTGTGCTTAAACAGGAGTTTATTGAGAGGAAATATTTTGTTTTGCTCTCTTTTGATAATAATGAGGCGGCGTAAGTATCTGATTTAATTAAAATTGAGTTGTATGAATCTTATCGCTTAAAATCCCTTAGATAGATTTTGTAGTATTAAAAATGAGACTAATTTTAATTTTTAAAGTTGTAACACAGTAGAGTCTCGAAAATCCGAGGTAACTGGGGCTCGTGCCTCTGAAAACTCGGATTATCCGAAAAATATTTAAATATTTCATCACTAAAATTTTACACTATTCATACAACATAGCTACGGGTATCTTTTCTTCCTTGTCAAAAAAAGAAAACAGAAAGTATTATCTTTATGAAAAATTTATCACTTTTACTTCAACATGAATTTAAATTTTGATTACCCTTGAAAGAATTTTGACTTTTTTTTTCATCATGACTGCAGTTATTTTTGTGTAAATTTGTAGAGAGCCAAAAAATGCATTTTAAAACTCCCTGAATCCATTTTGACGAGTTTTGTCCTGATGTTTGTATCTACGTATGTGCGTACGGCGCCAAGTTGTACCCTTCCTTTACAAAAAAAAATTGCCCTCTGATAACCAGAAGAATATTACACATTCTTTACTCTGGAAAATCAATTTTAATTTCCAGTTATTTAATGTGCTAAGTTGATCTTTAATGTATGATCCAACTTGTAGTTAGCGAATATTTCATGCCATTTGGCAAATGTTGTTGATACCGACCTCACAAAACCATTTTTATTACTTTAACTAGCTGTACCCGACGCGCGTTGCTACGCCAACAAAAAAATACATCATTATACTGATTTTCATGACAATCGGTTGAACGGGGCAGAAGTTGCTACTCTGCAGTGCCACCTGGTGGCGAGTGCCTTCAATGAGCATATTATGCACCTTCTCCGTGGAAAAATACATATATATAGCAATTTTCATAATAATCGGTCCAGGTATCCAGTGAAGCCGTGACTGTACTCAAATTTTGTACTCACGCAGCTTGCAAGATCAATCAATCGCTAAAAATATCAAATAGAAAAAGTTTTAAATCCCCCCGTTGCATGAAAAGTCATAAAACAATAAAGAAAGAATTTATTTGTTCAAACTCAAGAAAAATGGCAACAGCTAACTTCTTATCAATCAGATCTTTCACGCGAATTAATTTCTGCAGCCGATAATTTTATTCGTATTTATCCAATGGATTGTGACTTAAATTGGAATAAAAAAGGAACTATCGATCGGATTTTTTTGGAACTGGTCTATAAACATTCCCAGTACCAAAAATAACAAACGGTGAAAGTTTCAGCCAAATCTGCCGGGTAGTTTTTGAGTTCATGGATGACATACAGACAAACATTCATTTTATATATATATATAGATAAATTTAGTTAAAGAAATTTTACACATGCAAAATATTTCGATTTTCAGATTTTAATGTAAAACATTTTTTAGGTACTAGAAATCCAAATTGAAGTACAAATAAATCGCCTCGAATTAAGCAGAACCTCGAATTTTCAAGACTCGAATTTTCGAGACTCTACTGTACTACTTGTTTATCAAAGAGTAATGAAAAGAAACGCCTTTTCTTTCCTATAAGTAGCTTTTTTCATAAACCGAAGTCAAGATATAAAAGAAAACGATGTGATATTCGAATTCACATTTATTTTTGAAACTATGTGCATGGAAGACAGGCCCGTCATTTAGGGCTGTCAGGGGGATCAAATGTCCCCTTGGCTTCGGGAAATTAATGTATTCATATATCAGCGGGTGTGGTTTTTCTGTTTTTACTTCCTTTTACAAAAAAGAAAGTATTGTATTCGCGAAAAAATTTTCACTCAAAAATCGGCCTTAATTTCCATTTTTCTCATCCTCGAATGAATGTTGAATTTTTTTTTCTACCCGACCACATGTAGATATATACCAAGGCACGTACAGACACCCGAAATATGCATTTTGACGACCCCCGAGTTAATTACAATGAATTTTCTCGAGACGTCCGTATGTACGTATGTACGTGCGTGTGTGTGTATGTATCTCGCATAACTCAAAAACGGTATGTCCTAGAAAGTTGAAATTTGGTACATAGACTCCTAGTGGGGTCTAGTTGTGCACTTTCTCTTTTGGTTGCATTCGGATGTTCCTAAGGGGGTCTTATGCCCCTTTTTGGGGAGAAATCATTGTTAATTTCAATTTAAACTAAAGTTGTGTTATAATTTGTCGGACACTTGGCGATGTATCGCCAGTCTTTTGGTCGCCAAGTTTTGTCGCCAACTTGGCAACAAATTTGGTGGATTTTTTTTAAAATTTGGTTTCAATTTGGTCACTGTTGGTGATATTTAGAGAGTAAACAATTGAATCGCATTAAAATTGCCAATAATGGGGAAATGACATTAAATAAGAGTAAAAGGAAGTCATGTGATGCACACATCAGCTCGTTTGCTATAATGCCGTAATGGCCTGATCGGTAAGGCGTCGGACTCGTAATCGGAAGGTCCCGGGTTCGATGCCAGCCGGTCGAAGATCCCTAGAGGTTAGTTAATGGTGACTGGAGTACGTTAAATATGTTGTGGTCAAAAAGCCTTTCAAGTGAATCATGGACGGATACAAGGGAGGGCGAGACTAAGGCGTGATGTAAGGTAATGTTTTAGAAGAAATAATGGGGTCAGTGACTTTCCTTTTGGTAATTTTTCGGAACTGAAGTTCCTAAAAGTGCAATTTTAGACGAACTTCGATGATGCTAAGGGGAGTGGGTTTCAAAAATCCTCCCAGAATTATTACGAAATTGAAGTTCTGCAACAAAATTTTAGAATACCTCTAAAAACGGAAAAAGTATAGGACCCTCCTTGGCTAAATCTCTATGTTTTAGTTGTTTTATTCAAAGTGCTGTAGCAGCCCCTGTCCCCCTCGCCCCAAGAATGAACAAACCGAATGCGTAGTAAGAGGTAAGTTAAAAAGTCATCCGCTTTCTCCTAGAAACATTTCTGGATCCACCCTTGAAGTGAATCAATACCTCTTGGGTGCTAGACTAGGGATTGCTCGACTTCTGGTCTGGGCCAAAAAACCAGAGCTGTCTTCGGGGCCCCATTCAACCGGTTTGACCAAAAATAGTGATAGGTGCGGGGGGTCTCTCGAACGTGACATATGTTTTTTGCTACAATTTACATTGAATTATATCCTGAAATCATCCATTGATCCATTGAATTATGACACCTTCCCCCCAGGTGTGGATACAGAAAACCATTTTAGAGGGATCATGCTAAAGAATGTCCCCCCTCCCCCCATGAACGAACCTACGGTTTTGAGTACGAAAAATTTCGGAAACTGCTTGGTGGTCAATTAAAAAAAACGAGCTGATGTGTGCATCACATGACTTCCTTTTACTCCAATTTAATGTCATTTCCCCATTATTCGCTATTTTAATGTGATTCAATATTTATTCTCTAAATATCACCAACAATGGCCAAATTGAAACCAAAAAAAAAAAAAAAACTCCGCCAAATTTGTCGCCAAGTTGGCGACAAAACTTGGCGACCAAAAGACTGGCGATATATCGCCAAGTGTCCGACAAATTATAACGCCACTTGAGTTTACATCGAAATTAACAATGATTTCCCCCCAAAAAGGTGCAAAAGACCCCCTTAGGAACATCCGAAAGCAACCAAAAGGGGAGGTGCACAACTAGACCCCACTACGAGTCTATGTACCAAATTTCAACTTTCTAGGACATACCATTTTTGAGTTATGCGAGATACATACGCACATACGCACATACGCACATACGCACATACACACATACGCACATACATACAGACGTCACGAGAAAAGTCGTTGTAATTACCTCGGTGATGGTCAAAATGGATATTTCGCGTGTTTATACATTCTTAGGCACTTTTCCGCATGTGGTCGAATCGAAAAAAAAAAACTCAACATTCATTTGGGGGTGAGCAAAATGGAAATTAAGGGCGATTTTTGAGTGAAAATTTTTTTGCGAATACAATACTTCCTTTTTTGTAAAAGGAAGTAAAAAAAAAACGGTTAGGAATAAAGCACCTAATTGGGGATAAACGTTGAGAAATTAATTTCATAAGCAATAATTCAAAATAATCAATGAAGTGAAAAGATACTGTAATCGTTTACATTTCATGGATGAAATGTTTTAACACAGCATGGACAGATCAGTTGTCGACGGTTTGGGGGGGGGGGATCATTACCCCCATGACCAACCCATTGTATAGGCCACTGCCCCTCCCACCCTCCGCCAGGAAAATTTGAAATGGCAGGTCTCACCGAATATCATTAACTATGTACGAAAATAGTAAAATTGAACTTGATGTTGTATTTTGTTTCACAGTAGGCCCAGCGATATATTCAAAGAATAGAAATGAAGTTCTTAAAATTCTTCCCTTTGGAATGTGTACTTTAGCTATGCCAGCGCTCATTTGAAAAGTCTATAAAAATGGTTCACTTTTTCGGAGAACAATATCAATACCTAAAAGTTCGTCGCGGGTGAAATAGCCTACAAATATCTTTTAAAGGAAAAGCAAATGAATGAAACCCCTAGGTAAAGACCCTGTATCAGAAAAGAAATAATTCTGTGAGTCCGACGTTATTCTTTGTCCTTTCTTCTTGTTGAAGCGATAAAACCTTGCTTAGTCCATGCATAATTCATATCGTTTGAGCTCGGATGAGTGATAAGCTTCGGAAAAAAGAGAGCTGAGTTGTTCAAAAGCTCCTCTTTACAAATTCAATTATGAACAGAAGGAGCAAAATTTTTTGAATGAAAATCAGGATATTTTTCATGCTGCTTTCACAGTGTATGGCGATAACAAGGACATTTTCTACCCCAATTTATCAATAATTTTAACTATTAAAATAGATTCATTGTATTTATGCTTATCTATGCAAAAAAGTTGCAATATTGTTGAGGCTGGAATGTTTCAGAAATGAAATTTGTATTGTGTGTGTGTGCGTGCAGGCTTGTGTGTGTGCAGGCGTGTGTGTGTGCAGGCTTGTGTGTGTGCAGACGTGTGTGTGTGCAGGCGTGTGTGTGTGCAGGCTTGTGTGTGTGCAGGCTTGTGTGTGTGCAGGCTTGTGTGTGTGCAGGCTTGTGTGTGTGCAGGCTTGTGTGTGTGCAGGCTTGTGTGTGTGCAGGCGTGTGTGTGTGCAGGCTTGTGTGTGTGCAGGCTTGTGTGTGTGCAGGCTTGTGTGTGTGCAGGCTTGTGTGTGTGCAGGCTTGTGTGTGTGCAGGCTTGTGTGTGTGCAGGCTTGTGTGTGTGCAGGCTTGTGTGTGTGCAGGCTTGTGTGTGTAGGATATGGACGCAACCTGGAGACGGTGCTCGCTGTAGGAGCAGCATCGGGAGGGGTTGGTTGAGTTGGAGCGTCAAATGAGAGCAATAAGCAATTCGTAATTGCTCAAAAAATGCTCATTTTTGAATACTTTTGTGATATATTTATACTGCCAAAATGTAAACGACGAAAAACTCGTTTCATTTCAAGAATATTTGACGTTAAGCTCATCTCAATAAAAAATAATGGATGATGCATTTCTTGCCAATAAGTTTTAATTGCTCGCCCATGTTATGGTAACTTGCTCGGTGTCGCTGCAGAGGAAGGAGGTCCAAAATATAAAATCAAAAGGACGGATGAACGGACATCAAAACGGTTAAGTGAGAACAAAAAAAAAAAAAAAAACTCTTGTTGCTGTTTTCTGCGAATTAAAAACCAATGAGGTACGTCGAATGTTCGTTTATTATTTTTAATCATTTTCTGTAGCCATTTTGCGATAACAGTGTATTTTGATAATTATTTCCATAAATTTGAAATGCTTGATTTATTTATTAATTTTGAGCGCAATAAAAATACCTATTGCGATGTGTCGTAGCTCAACGCCGATACAGAAGTAACTTATTCTGAAAGCAAAAACTTAGTTATGTCCTACAGTTCAAACATTGTATTTTCTTAGGACAAGCAATGGAATTGTAAAATTTTACACTATAGATTCGCTGATTCTCTCTAAAACCTAACAAGTCTTGAACTATTGTTTATCACATAAGTTTGTCATTTTATCTATCGATCGTGTATTGGTTCTATATTTACTTTATTGGTTGGATATATATATATATATATATATGCAAGTCAAATACCAAATATTAATTTAAGCCAATATTTGGCTGGCATATTTTATATTTGCTTGGCTTTTTAGTTTTGCTGCGTTGCGCATCTATGGGCTTTTGGTGTGGTCTTTTCAATATTTTTCACTTTTATTATATATCTATATCTATAGCTATATCTATATCTATCTATCTATCTATCTATCTATCTATCTATCTATCTATCTATCTATCTATCTATCTATCTATCTATCTATCTATCTATCTATCTATCTATCTATCTACCTACCTACCTACCTACCTACCTACCTACCTACCTACCTACCTACCTACCTATCTATCTATCTATCTATCTATCTATCTATCTATCTATCTATCTATCTATCTATCTATCTATCTATCTATCTATCTACCTACCTACCTACCTACCTACCTACCTACCTATCTACCTATCTATCTATCTATCTATCTATCTATCAAGCCAATATTTGGCTTGCATATTTTATATTTGCTTGGCTTTTTAGTTTTGCTGCGTTGCGCATCTATAGGCTTTTGGTGTGGTCTTTTCAATATTTTTCACTTTTATTATATATATATATATATATATATATATATATATATATATATATATATATATATATATATATATATATATATATATATATATCTATATCTATCTATATATATATATATATATATATATATATATATATATATATATATATATATATATAGTCGATCTAAAATCTTATTATAACTTTACGGAGCAAGTTAATGAACTCTAAGCGATTAAAAATGCAAACCAAAGCAAATTTGAATTCATGTGCGTTAATAATAAAACAAAATGAAAACAAAAGCATTTATATAACAAAACTTTTTTTCGCACAGTTTTATTTTTTGCGCCAGCTGCATGAATTTAAATTTTGTTTAATAAAGAGGTTTTATATTTTCAAATTAATGTCGTTTCCTTCGCGTAATGATTAACATAATACCTCTGCCATTAAATTAGCAAAATTTTGCGTATTAATATGTAGTGAGTATTGTAAAGCTTGAAACTGTTTTTTCTTTCAAATTTAACTACTTCTTTCAAACATAACTTAAAGGAATTAGTTACGCATTTGCAAAGTAATAAGCGCTTAGAAGAAAAAAAAATCTATCCCATATAATTAAATTTAAGTGTTTACGTTTTCGTGCATGTTTTTGAACAATCATAAAGCTTTTGCTTCACGAAGGATAAATTATAAGTGTTTTTTAAACTTTAGTTATTACGCAGAAATTACTTTTTCAATTACAAAGCATTAGTCTTCCTGGAGGTATGTTCAGATAAGGGTAACATGTGCACAACTTAATCCTATTATGTTTAATTGGATTAGATGCTATAACTTCTTTTAACTCTGAACATCTTTCTTTTTTACTTCCTTTTACAAAAAAGGAAGTATTGTATCGCGAAAAAAATTTCACTCAAAAATCGACCTTAATTTTCATTTTACTCACCCCCGATTGAATATTGAGTTTTTTTTTTTTTTTGACTTGACCACACGTGGATAAATGTCTAAGAACGTATAGACACGCGAAATATCAATAATGACGATTCCCGAGTTAATTACAACGAATTTTCTCGTGACGTCTGTATGTATGTATGTATGTATGTGCGTATGTGAGCATGTATGTCGCATTACTCAAGAACGATAAGTCCTAGAAAGTTAAAACTTGGTACGTAGACTCCTGTTGGGGTCTAGTTCTGCACCTTCTCTTTTCGTTGCATTCGGGTGTTTCTAAAGGGGTATTTTGCCCCTTTTTGGGGGGAAATCATTGTTAATTTCGATGTAAACTCAAGTGGTGTTATAATTTGTTGGGCATTTGGCGATATATCGCCAGTCTTTTGATCATCAAGTTATATCGCCAACTTTTGGACAAACTTGGCGTTTTTTTTAATCTGTTTTAATTTGGCCACTGTTGGTGATATTTAGAGAGTAAACTATTGAATCACATTAAAATTGCCAGTAATTGGGGAAATGACATTAAATTGGAGTAAAAGGAAGTCATGTGATGCACACATTAGCTCGTTTTAGTGAAAAATCAACAAATTCACATCTACCAATTTAACGTTTGTTAAAACTAATCCTTAGATTTTAATACTTTTACTTTTAATTGGCTACCTTTCCACAAGGACTATGTCCACCAATGAATGTTTCTGGAAAATGCGTTCTCCATACCTTTTTCAGTTGTCTCCTCATCCTGTAGCTTCTTTTTATTTATTCAATTACTAGCTGTACCCGACGCGCGTTGCTACGCCAACAAAAAAATACATCATTATACTGATGTGACGTGACACATGTCTAAATCACGTGTCTAAAAGTCCCGATTAGCTTACTATACCAAGGCTTCACTCGATACGCGTCTTATCGCGTCTTATAGAAACACGTATCAAGTGAAGCCGTGACTATACTCAAATTTTGTACTCACGCAGTTTGCAAGATCAGTCAATCGCTAAAAATATCAAATAGAAAAAGTTTTAAATCCCCCCGTTGCATGAAAAGCCATAAAACAATAAAGAAAGAATTTATTTGTTCAAACTCAAGAAAAATGGCAACAGCTAACTTCTTATCAATGAGATCTTTCACGCGAATTAATTTCTGCAGCCGATCATTTTATTCGTATTTATCCAATGGATTGTGACTTAAATTGGAATAAAAAAGGAAGTATCGATCGGATTTTTTTCGAACTGGTCTATAAACATTCCCAGTACCAAAAATAACAAACGGTGAAAGTTTCAGCCAAATCTGCCGGGTAGTTTTTGAGTTCATGGATGACATACAGACAAACATTCATTTTTATATTTATAGATTGTGGTTGTATTTTATTATCCCGAATTGCTTTGGATTTTGATACATTTTCTGGTATCTTCATAAAACCTCAGGCTATGCCTAGTGAAAAGGTTTGACATTTTTAGAAATATGTCTAGTTGCTATTATTTCTTGAAAATGGATTCCGACAGCATCTTCTATGTGTGTCGAGTTTTTTGAAGTTTGTATATTTTGTATTAGGGTTTAGTTTAAATTTTAAAATGCTAATTGGAATTTTCACTTAAGCATTCAAAACGTCGGAATATGCAATTGATTAGGAAACTGCTGATTTAGAGTTTCAGCATTGGGACATTTTTTAAAATTTAATCATAATTTCTTTTTTATTCCAGCTAATAATGCACTTGTAGAAATTATTGTTGTATTGTTGCTAATCAGGGTTTTTGGTTTAAACCAAGTTTTTTTTTTTTTTTTGAAAACTAAATCGTTTTTCCCCAAGTGTTGCCATAAATTTTACATGTGATTGGAAGATGTAAAATCCAATTAATGCAAAGTAACTAGCAAAGCTTTAGAGATAAGTCACAAATTAATAAATTTGTAAACTCTTTTTACTTCCTTTTACAAAAAAGGAAGTATTGTATTCGTGAAAAAAATTTCACTCGAAATTCAGCCTTAATTTCCATTTTGTTCACCTCCGAATGAATGTTGTGTTTTTTTTTTTTTTTCACGCGGATAAGTGTCTAAGAACGTATAAACAACCGAAATATCCCTTTTGACATTCCCCGAGTTACTTACAACGACTTTTCTCGCGACGTCCGTATGTACGTATGTATGTATGTCCGTATATGCGGATGTGCGTATTTATGTCAGATAACTCAAGAACGGTATGTCCTAGAAAGTTGAAATTTGGTACATAGACTCCTAGTGGGGTCTAGTTGTGCGCCTTTTCTTTTGGTTGCATTCGGGTGTTCCTAAGGGGGTCTTTTGCCTCTTTTTGGGAGGAAATCATTGTTAATTTCGATGTAAACTCAAGTTGTGTTATAATTTGTCGGACACTTGGCGATATATCGCCAGTTTTCTGGTCGCCAAGTTTTGTCTCCAACTTGGCGATTTTTTTTAAAATTTGGTTTCAATTTTGCCACTGTTGGTGACATTTAGAGAGTAAACAATTGAATAACATTAAAACTGCCAATAATGGGAAAATGACATTAAATTGGAGTGAAAGGAAGTCATGTGATGCACAAGGCCTTTTTATCTTAAAAAAAATGTGTTGTTCTTTTGATTTTTTAAAATAGTGCAATGTACATCAAACTTGCGATTCATTTGTAAATACAGCAAAATACTTTCTAAGCTTAGAATACCCTTGATTTTAATTTCACTTTTATTTATATATTTATCATTAAAAGCTATAGTTATGAGGAAATTGATTTACAAGATTTTATTCTTGGTGATTTATAATTATGTCTTAACTCTCACAGCAAATTTTTTATTTGATTATTTATGTGCGCCAAGGCATATTAATTAAATTTATGTTACTGTTTTAGTATAGTTAAAGATTTTCAAACAATATTTCTCCTATAGAAAGCGCTACTTTTGAGGAAATGAAATGACAAGATTTTATTTTAAATTATTTAATTAATCATCAAGTAATTAAGTACAAATGTGAATAGTTAAAACCCGGTTTAAACAAAAAAACCTATTTTTTTGGTTAAAAAACGGGTTTTTTTTTCCCTGTAGCTAATAATGTGAATGTGTTATCAGTTTTAAGCATACTTCTTTATTTTTTTAAAAATTATCTTTATATACGTTTTCTTTTTGCATTTTTTGAAATGTTTAGGAACAGTGTTATGTTTGCATTAGCTGCACTAATTAACCCCATTTGCGCGGGGTCTAGTTATAAGTAACCGGTTTTGTGAGTTTTACTTCTCTCATCAGCCATTTGATAGACATCTCAGCGCCTCCTATAGTTCATTTGAATTGCGAATGAGTCGATTACAATTGAAACATGATAACTTTATAGCAATTTATATACATTTTATTTTTGCATTTTTTGAAATGTTTAGGAACACTGTTATGTTTTTGCATTAGCTGCACTAATTAACCCCATTTACGCGGGGTCTAGTTATAAGTAACCGGTTTTGATAGTTTTACTTCTCTCATCAGCCATTCGATAGACACCTCAGCGCCTTCTATAGTTCATTTGAATTGCGAATGAGTCGATTACAATTGAAACATGATAACTTTATAGCAATTTATATACATTTTATTTTTGCATTTTTTGAAATGTTTAGGAACACTGTTATGTTTTTGCATTAGCTGCACTAATTAACCCCATTTACGCGGGGTCTAGTTATAAGTAACCGGTTTTGATAGTTTTACTTCTCTCATCAGCCATTCGATAGACACCTCAGCGCCTCCTATAGTTCATTTGAATTGCGAATGAGTCGATTACAATTGAAACATGATAACTTTATAGCAATTTATATACATTTTATTTTTGCATTTTTTGAAATGTTTAGGAACAGTGTTATGTTTGCATTAGCTGCACTAATTAACCCCATTTGCGCGGGGTCTAGTTATAAGTAACCGGTTTTGATAGTTTTACTTCTCTCATCAGCCATTCGATAGACACCTCAGCGCCTTCTATAGTTCATTTGAATTGCGAATGAGTCGATTACAATTGAAACATGATAACTTTATAGCAATTTATATACATTTTATTTTTGCATTTTTTGAAATGTTTAGGAACACTGTTATGTTTTTGCATTAGCTGCACTAATTAACCCCATTTACGCGGGGTCTAGTTATAAGTAACCGGTTTTGATAGTTTTACTTCTCTCATCAGCCATTCGATAGACACCTCAGCGCCTTCTATAGTTCATTTGAATTGCGAATGAGTCGATTACAATTGAAACATGATAACTTTATAGCAATTTATATACATTTTATTTTTGCATTTTTTGAAATGTTTAGGAACACTGTTATGTTTTTGCATTAGCTGCACTAATTAACCCCATTTACGCGGGGTCTAGTTATAAGTAACCGGTTTTGATAGTTTTACTTCTCTCATCAGCCATTCGATAGACACCTCAGCGCCTCCTATAGTTCATTTGAATTGCGAATGAGTCGATTACAATTGAAACATGATAACTTTATAGCAATTTATATACATTTTATTTTTGCATTTTTTGAAATGTTTAGGAACAGTGTTATGTTTGCATTAGCTGCACTAATTAACCCCATTTGCGCGGGGTCTAGTTATAAGTAACCGGTTTTGATAGTTTTACTTCTCTCATCAGCCATTCGATAGACACCTCAGCGCCTTCTATAGTTCATTTGAATTGCGAATGAGTCGATTACAATTGAAACATGATAACTTTATAGCAATTTATATACATTTTATTTTTGCATTTTTTGAAATGTTTAGGAACACTGTTATGTTTTTGCATTAGCTGCACTAATTAACCCCATTTACGCGGGGTCTAGTTATAAGTAACCGGTTTTGATAGTTTTACTTCTCTCATCAGCCATTCGATAGACACCTCAGCGCCTTCTATAGTTCATTTGAATTGCGAATGAGTCGATTACAATTGAAACATGATAACTTTATAGCAATTTATATACATTTTATTTTTGCATTTTTTGAAATGTTTAGGAACACTGTTATGTTTTTGCATTAGCTGCACTAATTAACCCCATTTACGCGGGGTCTAGTTATAAGTAACCGGTTTTGATAGTTTTACTTCTCTCATCAGCCATTCGATAGACACCTCAGCGCCTCCTATAGTTCATTTGAATTGCGAATGAGTCGATTACAATTGAAACATGATAACTTTATAGCAATTTATATACATTTTATTTTTGCATTTTTTGAAATGTTTAGGAACAGTGTTATGTTTGCATTAGCTGCACTAATTAACCCCATTTGCGCGGGGTCTAGTTATAAGTAACCGGTTTTGATAGTTTTACTTCTCTCATCAGCCATTCGATAGACACCTCAGCGCCTTCTATAGTTCATTTGAATTGCGAATGAGTCGATTACAGTTGAAACAGGATAACTTTATAACAATTTATATACCATTTATTTTTGCATTTTTTGAAATTTTTAGGAATAGTATTATGTTCGTATTAGCTTCACTAATTTACCCTATTTACCAGGGGTCTTGTTATAAGATACCGGTTTTGTCAGTTTTACTTTTCTCATCAGCCATTCGATAGACACTGCAGCGCCTCCTATTAAGGGCGCCCATATGCAAAATGGGATCGTTTCCAAAATTTTAAGTATTTTTTTCTGAAAAAGCATGCTTAAAAACATAGAATCTGACCATTTTTTAAATAATTTGTTTAAGTTTCATATTTTTAAAAAATTAATTAAATCGGTGCTCTTTCAAAGTTTAACGCTTGTGCCGATGACATCACAAATGATGAAATGATATTCAGTGTTGCCATTCACGGTCCAAAATATTTAATTCGCATCTTTGCTCACGTGTATTGGTAACGATATGGTTGATAGCAAGCGTAGAGCGCAGTTGTAATTCGCTTCTTGATTATCATAATATCGAAATGCAGTAGAAAGATGCGCCACAGTGCATCATTTGTGACGTCAGAAAGACCACACCTTGTTTGAAGAATCGGACATTAAAAAAAAAATCATTAATAATAACTGTTGGGAAAATAAAAGTATTTTCTGAGCTCATGTTATATTTTTTTTTTTTGCTTATTCTATCAATTTCAGTGACAAAAAGTAGTACTTTTGACTGATGGAAACAACCCCATTTCAAGGGGGGGGGGCTGAGACATTTTCCCCATGGTTTAGCAGGATATCTTCCCGATAGAAACCGATTTCAATACAGATTAGAGTTATTAAAATTTGACATTTTTAATAACTCATTCATTAATTGTGGAGAAGAAATGTTTTTACATTTTTGCAAAGAAAAAAATACTAAAAGCAAGAAAGTTCTAATTTCAAGGGGGGGGGGCCTTGAACCCCCACTTGCCTCCCCCCATATGGGCGCCCTTGCCTCCCATAGTTCATTTGAATTGCGAATGAGTCGATTACAGTGTAAACGGAATAACTTTATAGCAATTAATCGATACTTTGTGTTCAAATTCCTGGCCGAAGACATTCCTTCATCCTCAAAAAACATTTTCGGACACGATCCGTCTTGGCAACGCCTTTATACTTTTCGGAGGACTTGACATTTTTGAATTATTCATACCATGTCGACCTTTTAGATCGTTATCAGGAATGAAAGAGTAGTCATGAAAAACAACTTCATTAGTTTTTGAAAGGAATTCTCTCTCTCATTTCCTTTCAATTTATTATTTTCAATAATAAATCGATGCGTTTCCGTTAACGTGTTTCGCCTTGGTAACAAATCAATTTAATGTAAAACAGGAAATTATTGTTACTTTGTAATGTTTATGTTTGTGTTTGTGGAAACAAAAGTGAAGTTTCGTTAAATCAGTTCATGTGGGGGAAAAATGAACAAATTTTTCAAAATGAACAAATTGGAAATTTCTTTTGAAATTTCACAAAGAAAAAAAATTTTTTATTTTGGGGTAGAACTTGAATTGAAATGTTCTTTTAAACATTTGTCAGTAAATTTTGTACTTTCAAATAAAAGGTAAAATTTTTGCTTTGTTCCATGTGTGTGGGAAAGTGATAATAAAAATATTTTTCGAATGAAGTATTCTTTTTTTTTTAAATTATTTGTAGAATTTTCTATTAATAAATAAATAAATGTCTGAATAAACTAATAATATATGGATCAATTTAAATTTGTGAATAACCAATATTTTTTCTCCGAAAGGAAAAAAAAAACACCTCCAGCCTAAATTTAGCGATTAATAAAAAATAAGTAATTATTTCGTGAGTTTTGAAGTTTTGTCTTAATCACCAAAGAGTATTAAACTGTTGATTGATAAAAAAAACCCCACTCACACATATTTCCTTTATCGTCCTTACTAATAATAGTTTAATTTCTTACAATTCGTAAACAGGTTTTTTTCTTCTTCTGAGCGATTAATTATTCTTTCAAAAACATTTTAAAGGGTAGTCTAGAAACCAACGAATTTTAAAAACGCTGAACAGTTAGAACAATAGTTACATTGTGTTGTAACCGGTATTAAAGGAGTTAAATATTGCGGTTGATAATAAATACATATTTATTTATGCTTTAAACTGTCTTCTTACATTGCTTTTTATCTTTTTTCAACATATGGATCTGTTTTTCAGTTTGCTTCAATTCACGCTCCTGATCAAATAAGCATGAGTTTCATTCTTTTATTTCAATGATGTAGCAATTTATCTGCATTTTTCAAAAGAGCATGTAAATTTCTTACTTTTATAAGCATTTTCGTACACTCGTAGAATTTCAAACGCGTATTTGTCATTCAAGAAAGTGAAATGTTTTGTTTACCAAGTGCAAAGCAAAACAGCATTTACACTGTATCAAAGAAATTTCTATATACAGCACAGTTTTTAAAAAAGAAAAAAAAAGAAGAAAAAAAAAAAAAGAAAATTAAATTAATTTGAATTTTGTCATCTGGAATTCAAATTATGTTTTTCGCTATCACGAGTGTGTGTGTATGTAGGCGTGTGTGTTTGCGTGTGGGGGGGGGGGGGGTATGTGTGTTTGTGTGTAGGGGGTATGTGTGTGTGTAGGCATGTGTGTTTGTGTCTGTGTGCAGGCATGAATGTGTGGGTAGTTGTGTGTGTGTGTGTGTGTATATGTTTGTGTGTGTATGTGTAGGTGTCTGTATGTATGCGTGTGTGTATGTGTTTGTGTGTGTGTATGTGTTTGTGTGTGCGTATTTGTTTGTGTATGAGTGTGTAGGTGTATGTGGGTGTGTGTGTAATTGTGTATGTATGCGCGTGTGCGTAGGGTATGGCGGTTTTCGCTATAGGTGCAGTATCGTGAGGAGCCGGTCGACGGTGATGCTGCGGAGGGTGCTGGCTGGAAAATAGAATGATAGGGCGCCAAAAACAGTCAAATGAAAGCAATAAGCAATCGTGATTGCTCAAAAAAAAAAAACGATTTATTATTTCATATTTATGACATTTTTAAACTTTTCAATACTCTATTTTGAATTAAATAGTATTTTTGTTTTCAAACAATCTTATTTTCTTTCATGCTGCACGACAGTTTCAAAAAGCTTGTGAAAGCCTAGGGTTGATATAAATGGAAACACATGTTGAATTGAATTAAACTCTATTGCTAGAATTGTGATAAATTTTTTGAAACTGAACTGCTGCTGAGTGAAGACTCAGCAACTAGAGTAACGGCCCTAGTTACAGGCATGCTTTAGACATCGCTCTTAGGTTGATTCAATTTTCTGAACCTTTTAATGTGTTTTGACTTTTGAAACTATTTTTCTCTCATGCAACTACACATCTCATCCAACGTTTGGCTCTTATGGATTCTCTGAGTTAGTTAATTCTATTTTTATTTGTTCAATTTCGAAAAAAGGTCCGATCCCCCAGTAACAGACACCGACAGTTCTGATGATACTCAGTAACAGATAGGATGAGAAAAAAACGAGTAATTGACAAAATACCCCTTTTCTCTTCAAAACGTGCAAAAGTTTTTTATTTTTAGGTCTAAAACCTTATTAAATTCGAATGAACGTGAAACACCGGCAGACCTCGTGGTGGCTGTTCACACCCTTCCACCACTGCCTCGCAAATATCAACTGGCTCATAAAATTCACTCTGATATAACACTGGATGGTTGCACCGTATTCATGGGGCCGCAGCAACATCAATTTTACCCGCCTAAAATTCTTATTTAAATTCCATACGTACTACTGTCTGTTACTGGACCCTCGTTTGTTACCCTATATGTGCATAAAAAAAGCAATAAGAGGCATATGAAAGCAACTTGAGGCAAAAAGAGCAAAATGATTCGAAACAAGAACTGGGCACTATGCAATCGCAATTAACCAAGACTCATCTCTAAATGCGTGCGATATTAGTTGATTTCTGAAGATAATTATGCCATAAGGGAATTAAAAAAAAAAATCAGTTTCAGAATTTTAGCTTACTGCATCACATTGTTTATTTTCCTTAATAATGTTGAAATGTGAATTAAAAAAAAGGGTTTGAAGTTTGCGTTATTTCCTATTTATGTATTTTGTGCTGTCAGTAATCTTTTAAAAGTGAGATTCTTCTTAATGAAATCTCTTTACAGTGAAAAAAAAAATATTAATTTGGAGTATTAGTCAAAAGAAAAAATATTAAATACTCAAGGAATTTTTTTTTTTGTAAAAGCATATTCATTTGCTCAAAGCTACTTTTTTTTAAAAAAATGTCGTACACTCGCACGTCAACATGTTTGCGTGGAAAGTTTATCAACTATTCAAAATCAATTTCAAAAAAAGGTTCGACTCTTAGTAACAGACACCGACAATTCTGATGATTCCCAGTAACAGATAGGATGAGGAAAGGATGACTTATGGACATAATTCCCCTTTTCACTTCAAAATGTACAAAAAGTTTTTTTTTTAGATCTAAAACCTTGAAATGAATATGAAACACCGGCAGAACTCGCCCTTCCACCACTGCCTTGTAAATACCAACTGGCTCAGAAAATTCACTCTGATAACACTAGATGGTTGCACCGTATTCATGAGTTGCAGAAACATCAGCTTTGCATGTCTAAAATTCTTATTATTTAAATCCAAACTTACGACCGTCTGTTACTTTACCGTTGTCTGTTACTGGTGCCGTTACCCTAATTAGGAAACAAAAGCAATGCCTTTGCGCGTAAGGGGTTACAGTACCTCAAAAATGATGAAACGATCAAAAAAATATTTATTGCTTATTTCAAAACTAAAAACTATTCTGAACACAGGGGAAAGTTTCATTGCTTTAGTTCAAATATTTAAAAAGTTATGAGTGGTTTTTGGCCATGCTCGCTATGTGTTCTTATGCAAAAGAAAAACTTTAAATTGCTTTTTCTCGATGATGGTTTTTTAGTGTTTTCATGTCATTAGAATACCTAAGGATTTTTTTTTTCTATTAAAGATACAGCTTTAAAGTAATACTTTTTGCAGTTGGGATAATATATTTGACAAAACTGTGCATTGGATAAGCATTTTATAAATTACTCTAATGTTTAGAACATGTTAAACCTTTAAAAATCAAATTTAAAAAAAAAAAACTTTGATTTTTTACATAATTAATCACAGAAATTTTTTTAATTAACTCATAACCAAATGAAAGCACAGATTTTTAGAGATGATTATAGTGATCGTTTAGCAAAAAACTTTTCTGAAATTAGTGTAAAAATAAAAAAGCCTTAGGGATTTCAAAAAATTGAAATTTTTCTCAATTTTTTGATTTTTTAGAAAAAGTAGGCAATATTTTTAAATTTTGAAAAAAAATTATTGATTACGAAATAAGTATGATGCATGTTTTGCTTTCAAAGAAATATTAAATTAACTTGTATTAAAAAAAAAATGTTTGAAAGGTACTGTGACCCCTTAAATTGTAAGTGGTAAAGACAACATAAATTGACCTTACCCTAGTCAGTAAGCAACATTTATGTATTAGAAGACATTCTGAGAGTTGTGCGTGCTTACAAACAGTTGTGTAGAAGACATCAGTATTGGAAGAAGAGACCGAAAAAAAGTTGTTTTGAAAGTGTAGCGATATTACATTTTCCATTGTAGTAGGTTTCTAAATTCGAGGTAACTCATTTCAACTGTTTTATTTCTCATGCGAAAGGTTACTAAAAATATTTAGTTCTGAGTTTTGCTTTCCTTTTTATTTTTAACACGCCTTTGGTACTTCCAGAAGCTCCATACACACTGTATTCGAGGTTTTTCATTCCTTTTTTTTTTCTGGACATTTTGATGAAAATTACATTTTGTATGTATTTTACATCTATTTACCGCATAATTTTATTTTTTGTACAATTTTTTTTCTTTTAAATGACTTTTTATTACATTTGAAGGATTCAGCGAGTTGCATGCGATCCAAGGACCAGATATAGAACATTGTTGGTGCAGAACTTCTTAAGCTTATAAACTGATTGGGTATATTGTGGTTGTCTACCTACATCAACCTCATGGGGATAGAAACCACTGTTTCCGTTTACCTCTAGTCTCTGCGGTAAAAGGAAAGGGGCCATTCCACCGTCACGTGCGGGACAAGCGGACTCCATTATTTTACCGAAAATTTGTTGCAAATACCTTCCACACAAACAAATATTAAGTAGTGAAAAACAGAAAGAAGAATGAAAAGGGAAAACTGATTACAAAAACCATATTTGTTCCACAAGAAGTTCGTACTTAGAAAATATAAAAATTTTATTTTGTTACTATTATATTTGTGCAGCGTTACATGTATTTTTCTTTTAAATAATCAATTCCTAAAACAATTAACTATTGAAGTACTTCGAGTATTCCGTAATGAAGTTTTCAAGAATAAAAATATGTTTCTTGTGAACGGTTGATTAGTGCATAAAAATAGTCGTACTTATGTAAAAAAAATGAGTTCCTACTCCAGAATAATATATTTTAGAATCTTTAACTATGCGGTAAAAAGTTTCATTCAAGATTTTTAAGTTGTAACTGTTTAACTTACGCTTGTTTGTGTAACGCGTCACGTGGGGGACAGTTTTGTTTTCAGAATTTTCTCCAACTAAAATTTATTTAAAGTTCTAAAACTGCCATAACATAAGATTACTGCAACAATTAGATTTAGAAACAACAAGCACACAAAATAAATGACTTTCCTTTATATTCAAACTAAAAATATTCATCTTTTGCGTCACGTGCGGGACACAAAAATTCAGGTTTTTGTATGTGTTAGTATAGTTATTAGGCCGTATCTTGGATCTTAATATTTATGATACGAAAACAATAAAGTTGAGACTTACGTATAAACTTGACTTAAAAAAATTCAATCGATTTTTTTATGCGTATCAGAGCTTTAAATTTGACGCTGAAAGGCAACATGCTTGCTCGCAACTGGACTCTCATGTTTAGAAAAAATGTGTTGCCATTCCAGAAAAAAGAAACTTTGATATCTTACTCAAAACATTAAATTTAACATTTTAAATTTTCAATAACACCAAAGTTTTTCACGAATGAAGAGTTTGAAAATTTACCACCGATTTACCTGTTTTCATGGAATGGCCCAAAGACACTGGAGTAAATGTAAACGTGATTTCATTTGCTGATAAATAGCTGCATAACGAAATGTTGCATTCCCTAGTTGATTTTGTAGTTTCGAACAAAAGGTACACTTTTTTTTTTAAATCTCAATTCATCCAAAAGATAGACTCATTGAAATCTTATTTTCCTTTATCCCAACTCACCCCACTTCTTGAAAATTGCTGTTAAAAAGAGTTACACGCACTCTATAAAAATAATCACTCATGTCATCTAACTATTTCTTAACTATTCGAATAAGTCTGATTTTCTCTTTCCACAATAGCAAGAATTACTCTGTGCGAGAGTTGTTCCATGAAGTTTAGAACGAAAACGATCATAAGTCTTGCTTGATGATGTTCTTTGTATCCCCTAATATGATCCAAATGATGGGGAGTCACGGTTACAGGGACAAGAGTTGAAAGATAAATCAGTTTTGTGGTGTCCTTATTGGGGTTAAATTGAGCACTGTTGATATTTATTAAATTCAGAAAGATTTAGTAAAGCATTCTGCTTGTTTGAAGCAAAAAATAATTGTTGTGTGGATTCTGAAGCTATTCGCAACTCAAGAGCTCGAATGCGCTACCTTGTGGTGGTTAACAGTACTAAAGAAAAAGGTAAAACATTCCATTCCACCTGTTTTCTTTGGGGTAAATTACAGGCTTCAGACAGTTTATGGTGTAATGTAATTTCAGAAGAATAGAAAAGAAAGCTTCTCACAAACACGATGAAAAATTTCTGACATTCATTAAGCTTCAAAGCAAGTTATAAATTACGACATTTGTTTGTTTTACCTTTTTCATCCGCCATTAGACAGTGGCTGCAGCGCCTCCTATAGTTTATTGGAGTTGCGAATAGCTCGAGGATAGATTTCATTAGATACGTCAAAAAAGAAAGTGAAAACTACAAGTTTAAACTTTGAAATGAAACTATACGACGTTCAAAGAAATTTTTAGGAGAAAAAATAGTCAGCATAGTTTTTTATGCATTTGAAAGGCAACATTCTGACTTAGTAAACGTTGATAAACATAGATATTTTGCTATTGATATGTTTTTGTTCATTTTTTCAAAATAAAGGTTTTCTCTGTGGGTATGTCAGAACCAGACGTCATATAAACTCAATGAGAACAAAGATTTGTTCAAAAAGTTTGATCTAAAGTTAGAAAAAAAGGAAAAACACACAAACTAGAATAAAAAACAATGAAAGTTTTTATGATTGTACTTGAAAAAGGTATTACAAGTAAAGACGAAAACTTTATTTATCTTCCATTTATCCATTTCTTTTGCTTCAATTTCCAGTTGCTCTTTTCCTATACAATTGTGTTCTATAAAATTGCAGACAATAACTTAAAATTATAAAGTTCATGTTTACAAATCGCTTAGCAGATCGCAGTGTAGCTTTACCATCAATCAACTCAAAATGCAATATTAAATGTGTTGTTATTCAAGGAGGGGGCAAGGAGAGGGGGTGGGGGAGCGATGAAAATTAGGGTTTGTTGTCGCGAGTACTAAAAGGCTCAGAACCGCTGATTCAATTCATAATTTCCGGTACACACATACTTATAACATAAACACACTTTTGCTACGTGTTAACAAAAATCAACTACTAGACGAACTTCACATGTTATTAAGTACACACATGTTTTATATCTTCATTAGTTAATTACAACACAAATTATCTTACAGCTGCCATTCTTGACTTTCTTCACGTATGAGACTTGTCCAGTTAGGGTTCCGGGCTCATTATTTTGAAAATTATGCTACATCGTTACTAATTTAAAAGGTTTCCAAACACCGTAATTGTTAATTACCTTTAATGGAATACAAAGGTAGCTTAAAAGCTGCAATTACAAGCAGTTAGCCAATCTCGTTGCTAATTTGCTTCTAATGTTACAACCCATAAAATACATACCTAATGAGATTCATCGCAATTCAGCGAACTAATGCATCGGTGATTGGGTTTATGTTTTCTTTCTTCAAGTAGTTTTATGAAAAGTAAATGGAAGCGATGTAATTTCGCGTCGTTAATCATGGTTTATAAATCTCGATAATTAGTCCTTTAATGGTTGAGCGTTTTGATTTGCCTGTTTATAGTTTGTTCAGTTCGCAGCGAAAGTTGATTTTGTATAATCGATAATTCTTACTGCTATTAATAGCGAAACAACTCAACTAATCTCCCTAAAACCAAGAAGTTCTTTTATTGTCTAATTGTATCTTTTAAGTGTTAAGCGCAGTATTACTGTTTGCGTATTTAAAATAAAAATTCGAGTAGGGTCAGGCGGGGTGGAATGTATATAAAAACAGGTATTTTTGAAATGATTATCAAGCTATTTAAATTCGGTATCCAACAATTTAAAACCTTAACTGAGGTTTTACATTTCAACAATACACTTCACATGTCCATAGTTATAATTACTGAAATAATATTATTATTTAGTGAAAAAGCTATTATTTCAAAGTCTCAAAGTCTGTGTTTATACCCATTCCACTCCATGGGTGAAATGGGTGGTATTGTTTTAAATTAAATTTCAGAGTGAAAACATGAATTTTTATTTATTATTTTTTCACAAAAATATGTTAATATGAGGATAAAAACTTATTGAACAATATAGTCTGTAATTTCTCTGAAACTAAAGGTATAATGTCCACGATTACTGAGGATTGGCTGACCTAGGTTTTGATGATATGTTCTTCGTGTCAATCTCCATTTTCGCATTATTGGGGAAGGTGAAAAAATTTCCCATCAAATACTTCTTAAGAATTTGTACAACATAAGCACAAGTATATTATCGTTTTTGTATATGAAATATTGATTTCAAAAATATAAGTCTGGAATGTTGGACGTGCCATAACTCTTTTAACTTTTCTCCTACAAACTCAAAATTTTGTCTATAAGATACCCTTGACCATAGTACACTGTGTACCGAATATCAACATTTTTGGTCCAGTATTTCATAATTCCGACTGAAGGGGTTAATGTCAGATTAACTTGTGAGGATTTTTACAACAAGATTGAAACCAAAAAGGTGCTAGATGTAAATAGGACTCAAATTTTTATTCCCCATTCAAAGTGTTTCTTCTTACTTAATATTTGAAAGTTACTTCACAAGTGAGAAATAAAATGTCTAAATTTAACTATTTGTGTCATTTACTATCGCCCCTGAATTATGTTCATTAATAGTAGGGTGGAGTGAAAAAAAAATGATTTTTTGATTTTCGGAAACGAGTACCTTTCATTTACTGTGTATGAGGCTTTTTAACAATTCCGTAAAATATTTCATTTTTGCGACTTCATCTTGAGTCTGCGCACTTGGCTTATAGTTATAAAATTTTTGATTTTTTTTTTTTTGATTTTTCAAAAAAAAAAAAAAAAATCTAGTACTAGAAATGAAAAAAAAAAATGATGACGTGTGGTTATTAAATAATTTCTTTAAAACCATTTCAGATTATGGTTTTAATCTGCGCACTTTGTACAAAAGTTCAGCAAGTCTCCCAAATTTCCGATGTTTTCAACGATAGTTTACATGCTTGAATATGTCCTCTTAATATTTGCTTAAATTGCTTTCAAAATTTTTTCTTAATCTTTTTGTTGTTACTTCGTAAAGTGCAACTTTTCGCTAGCTCATGTGGACTCACAACGAGGGAGTGGTTGCTCTTCAAATCCCATCCGTGCCCTCCCATCCTCCCAACCAATGACAGCACACATTTACATTTCTAACAGTCTTCAATAGCAGTCTTTAGTCTTCAATAATTAAATTGTTTCTTTGTGTCGAAAATTGGCCGGAAATTTCTAGAAAATATCCTCGTTTTTACTAAGCTTTATCTTTTTTTGTGGTCACTGACCAATTTGGAAGAGCCAGTGACCTCTTTGACAGCTCTTTCAATCGCTTGAGCAATTGATGGAAGCTCGAAAAGAGCACATTTGGAAATCATATTTAAATTCTCAGTTTCCAGTAATCTCTGTAAATCCTGTGTTGTCGAATGACGTGTAAGAGTTGGCTGCATAAATTCCACATCATGCCGAGAAAGCATGTCAATGTATTGGGCTCTGAAATATTCTCACCCGTTTGCTGGTTTGTTTCTCACATCGAGCGTTGATCATACGTCTTTAAGCCAGTTTCTTTATATGATCTCTCTTATCAAATAACATGAATACCAGATTATATTCAGGGTAAGAAACGTATGCATTGTTTTAGATGAACTTTATTGTCTCTCTCAGGTTCGTAGTAGCTCCATTAGTAACTTTTGGATTGATCACTTAATCTTGAAACAGCCAAGACAACACTTTAAAAATGAAAGAGAGAGCTCTTTTAAAGTTTCTGTTGCAGTAGTAATTGCAGTCTTAAGGGGGTCCGGGACACATTTTGAAAATTTTTTTATTAAATACTTTAGAGTTTTGAAATTCTTTGCACTGATTTACCATCTATTAAATAAGGAAAATCATAACATAAATATTAAAAAAAAAATATTTCAATTTAATTTGTTTTTTAACAAAAAATGGGGTTGCTTTAAATTGCTATAACTCAAAATATTCTGGGTCAATTTTCAAATTTTTAAAAAAAAATTATACACAAATATCTAAACTGATTTTTATTCGGCGATTTTAAAAGTATTGATTCAATAAAAAATAAAAAATATTTGAAGAAAAATTTCGAAAAATTCGAAGATAACTTTTTTAAAAAAAAATCATATTTTGTGCAGTAAACTTTTTTTTTCAATTCGCCGAATAAAAGTTAAAGGAAACTGTTTGAAAAAGATATGCTCCAAGTTTCGTTACTTTATCTTTATTGGTTCCTGACTTATAAAAGTTTGAATGCAAGAAATCGAGAAAAATTGCATCATGGAGAAAAACGCGTTAAAAGTTTTAAAGTTAAGTACACATTAGTTAGGTGCATGCAACAAAAATAATTGTATCTTTCGTTCTAATTAAGATAGAAACAATATTCAAACGTCCTTTTAAGCAGAAAAGAACGGAGTAATTTTTCAAATGATAAAAAAAAAAATTTGCAAAATTTGGCGATTTTTGTGTCCCGGACCCCCTTAAGATTCCGTTTGCTGTAGTCAACTATCTGCCGTGGAAAAGTTTTCATGGAGTTCTGTTTTCTCATTCTTGGTATATTTTCCCAGATGAAACTGCCTTGCACATATCATAAAGATACAGTTCGTTGGTAGTCAATTTTTTCTTTTATTGACACGATCGATCAGATCACTGACAAACTCTATGGGCTCCAACTGAACCGATTTCAAAGAATGACTTATTGCTACCTTCGACCAACAGGCCCAACAAATCCTTTCAGTCCACCAGTAGGTCCATCTAGCTTTTCCAAAAAAATGCCGCAAAGGAAGTTCATTAGAATGCAATTGGCAAATGACAAAACAGAGGTCTACCAAGTTTTTCTTCCAGTTTCCTAATTACACGTTTGTATTTTCCTGTGTTTGTATTACATCCATCGCAATCAATGGAAACAATTACAGACCGTGTAAAATTATTTTCTAAAAATTACTCTAATATAGAATTTGCAATGTCAATGGCTTTCCCAGACAACGGTACTGTGTAAACAATAAATTGAGATTCAACCTCCTCTATTGATGAAATGTGCCTTCTTTAACAAGTTTTTCAATGCATTTTGCCATCTTTTGTCTTCTTTAAACTGAGTATTCCATCAAAGTATATGACTTGTATATTACAGGATTCCATGCTTATCACCTTGTTCACAACTTTAAGTAAATATTGAGAGAAAATATTGAGTTATAAAACGTTGAAAATATTTGACATTTCGTGAGATTTGATACACTTTGGGTGTAATCTGCAGACTGAAACCATAACCTAAAATGGTTTAAAAAATTCTTGGTATATTTTAGACCTTGTTTTGCCATTTAATGACCCCCCCCCCGTCATCAGTTTTTTCATTTCTAACATTTAAAAAAAAATTTAAAAATCTAAAAAAAAATCAAAACTTTCGAAATTTTAAGCCAAATGCTCAAGATGACGTTTTAAAAATGAAATATTTTACAGATTTGTTACTAAGCCTCATACACAGTAATTGAAAGGTACCCGTTTCTGAAAATCAAAAATTCATTTTTTCGTTTTATCGTAATAACTAGTAACCATTTTTTCACAGCAATTTCTTCATCCAAAAACACTAAAAACAAGCGAAGGGTATGTACCCTTTTGAAAACTCACGACACTGAGGGGAGAGGAAGGGGGGGGGGGGGGGTACTCCGGTGCCCTGGTTGAACATCTCAGAAATCTGGCAAATCTAGCTAGGCAGAGAAAAACGGCAAAAATATTTAAGAATAACCATTCGATAGTTTATTCAGTAAATTACCGCCCATTAGCCAGCTCTAAAGCAGAAATACGTGAAATACACCGCCAGCTCAGTCATTTCCAGCCGAGGACTGCAGTTTCGTGCTTATTAGCACTCATCAGCCCGGCATAGGAACTCCAGCTCAGTCACTTTCCTATGCCGGGCTGATGAGTGCTAATAAGCACGAAACTGCAGTCCTCGGCTGGAAATGACTGAGCGGGCGGTGTATTTCACGCATTCGATAGTTCTTTACGTGAAATGCTTCAATAAATAAATAAATTAATAAATAAATAAAATAAATAAATGAATAAACAAAAAGTGACAAGGAAAACTTCTAACAAAAAGTACTTATATTACCAACGGTAATCAAGAAATTTGTGCACTGTTGTTTCTTGTCAGTTCAAAAGTCCCTCTAACTAACATTTATGAGCCTTCTTCCGGTTCGAATGCTCTCCACGACGACGTTAAATACCACAATGTCAGCGACCTTCCCCGATCGAAATATCATACGTTTAATTAAAGACCCTAAGTGACGTACTAATTAAAGACCTCCCGCTGTTTTCGCTGTCAGACTCATCCAAACCTTTCAAATGCTCCACTCGGCGAAATTTTATTCCATGAAGGGGAGCGGAGATTACCTCCCAACTGGAGCTTTATTTTGTTCGATTTAGTCTTTAAAAGAGAAGGGAGCTGAAAAGAATTCACCAAGTTTGCGCGATCAATCATTCCTGGACTTGTTTCACAGAATGTTTTTGTGGTAGTTCAACCGGAAGGGATATAAAGGAAGGGCTCTGAAGTTCTGCTCGGATGCGTGTTTATGTTTTAATTTTATAAACTTCGTGAATCTTAAATCGTGACTTCAAAAAGAGGAGATGAGATAATTTTTATTATCATTTACATATTTCAATTCTTAATTTAAAGTCCAAGCGGCTTTTTTTAAGTAATTACGAATTACATGAAATACACCGCCAACTCAGTCATTTCCAGCCGAGGACTGCAGTTTCGTGCTTATTAGCACTCATCAGCCCGGCATAGGAAAGTGACTGAGCTGGAGATGGAAAACCTCTTAAGGAAGCCAAGAGGGCCAAACAAACTGGTAGCTAATGTAGAATTAGCACAGACCAGCCCCAGGCTGGTCTGTGCTAATTCTACATTACTACTAGCACTACTAATTCTACATTACTACTAGCACTACTAATTCTACATTACTACTAGCACTACTAATTCTACATTACTACTAGCACTACTAATTCTACATTACTACTAGCACTACTAATTCTACATTACTACTAGCACTACTAATTCTACATTACTACTAGCAGACCAGGCTGGTCTGTGCTAATTCTACATTAGCTACCAGTTTGTTTGGCCCTATTGGCTTCCATAAGAGGTTTTCCATCTCCAGCTCAGTCACTTTCCTATGCCGGGCTGATGAGTGCTAATAAGCACGAAACTGCAGTCCTCGGCTGGAAATGACTGAGTTGGCGGTGTATTTCATGTATTTCTGCTTTGGCCCTGGCTAATGGGCGGTAATTTATTGAATTACGAATTGTTTATTGTCCTCACTTGAGCTAATGTGACCAGACGTCCCGCTTATTGTCTTACTGTCCCGCTGCGGGAATGCCCCGCCAAAGTGTCCCGCTTTGGCGAAAAAGTCCCGCTTTTTTTGCTTAAATTTCGTCACACAAGAAATATAACATACAATCTAGATTTTTTAACCGCTTTTTCGATTTTTTGCTGTCAGTAAACGTAAGAACGCCATATAAAATGTTATTCTTTAATGTTTAATACGCTGAAGTACCTCCACCATGATTTGGATTGAAGCTTTGGGGGAGCTGTTAAGCGTCAAATGTTGGCGAACGGGGGAAAATAAATTCATGCAAGGAATTCCTTGACTTTCTGAAGGGCAACAAGAATTTGCTTCTTAAAATTGCTTCTAACAGCATGTACAACTGAAAATAATAATTTTGATTAATAAATTTGTTGTGTGATGCAAAATTCTTTTCATCAACACTATTAAATTATTTTCAACTTGAGTTCTTTATTGGTATATTTGAGTTATTTCTTGGCATTTTTCTGTTACGTAAAATATTAAGCCTGTGGAAAAAAGGCTTAATAGACGGACGGCCCCCCACCCCTCCGTCATGTGTCCTGATTTTTAGCTTGAAAAATCTGGTCACATTACACTTGACTGTTTTGAATTCCTATGTTTTTTTTAAACCACCATTAGTGTATTTAATTCCACTGCAGCAATATTGAAATAATTATCATAACAAGGACGAGTAAATTACCATTACATAGATGAGTAAATTACCATAACTTGGATGAGCAAATTACAGTAACATGGACGAGCAAATTAACATAGCATATTGGCGGGAAATTCATCATCCATTTTTTTTCACTGAGTACAGTTAAACATCGCACGCGCACAGCACACACATGCGCCTGAACACACACACACACACGCGCACGCACCCCCACATACACGCACCTACATACACATGCGCCTGCACATACACACACGCACGCCTACACACAGACACAAACACACACGCACTCGTAATTGCGAAGAACATAATTTGAATTCCTATTCCTATTCAGAGTCACAACTGACTACAACTGTATTTATGTCGAGGACTGCATACTAAGTACATTGCCTCCATCATTTTATATACCGATAGATGGCAGCACCATCACCGGATCGAACAAATAATGAGAATTTAGAACTAGTCCAGGAGCTAATAGCTACCTGGTGCTAGCACCCCCAGAGGTATCGTTTCACTTGGAGGACATTGAGACCACGAGCATATTTAACGTCGCCCAGTCCCCTTTAATGACGACGGTGGGTCTTCATCGAGGTTCGAACTCGGGACACTCCGGCCCCGAATCCGACACTCTACCGATCGGGCTACCAATTTGAATTCAAACTGTCAAAATTCAAATTGATTTCTTTTTCTTTTTTTTTTGTAAATTTAGTGTTATTTGACATTTTGTTACTTTTTCTTACATTCAAACTAGTTTTTTGTGGGGGAAACTTAAAAACCATTTGTCTTAAACTTCTTCTCTAGCTAATTTTTAATCTCAATAAAATTTTCCTTATAGTTTGAAAACATTTCTTTCTAATCGCCCTGAATGAAAACCTGAAAACTCAGGTACGGGTTGAAGCATGCTCGTCTGTGTCTCAGTCCTAAGTCTTTGTAAGTGGAAAGTTGAGCCAGGTGCTACGAGAGGCCATTTCAGCCTAGTCGAAAACTTGAATCCGGGCCCTTGAAGGCAGGGTTGGTCAGATTGGACCCAATTGGGTTGGACCCAATGGGTTTTTTTGAAAAAACCCATTTAAAAAAACCCATTATTTAGCCCACTTTTGGGTTTTTTTTAAATTTTCTAAGTTGTTTTCAAAAAAATTAATTAATTTAAATACTTTCACAATTTAAACTTCTTTTTTATTTATTCTTCACCACAGACAGTGAACATAAAAAATGAATTTTGAACTTTAATAGTATTTCTTAACTCTTAAAAGCATTAAAAAAAATACTTCAAATATTTTAAATAAATATATTTAACTTTTTTTCTTTCACTGGTCTCAATAAATAACTCAAATTATCTTGATTAAGTCCTATCACGTCCGACTTTCTTAATATTTGTAGAATGTACAGAAGAAACTACTCTAGCTAAAAGGCTTTCATGTGAATTATTTTCTGCAAACCAACGCGTCACAAATCTCAAATAAACAAGGTATATTTCTTTTTTTAGAAATTAACAGATTTTACAAACGGTCGGATAGAAAACAGAATAGGATGTACAGCATTTTTTTCATTATCTTAGGAAAAAGTTTAATATTTCTTACTCCGTACACAGAAATAGAGAAACAGGCAACATAAAATTCAAAGAAATGTCTTGATTAAGCTGGAATTCAGTAAAAAGGGATTTAAACTACTTGAGGTTCTACAGTAGTTTTGCATAACAAATTGAAATACAATAAAGTAAAATGCAAAAAAAAAAAAAAAAAAAAATGTAGGTAGCAATTTAAAACAAACAAAGAAACAATAGATTTTATTACCCGAGAAGTAAATTTTGCCATAACTGTTGGTAATTATGGAAACTAAAAAACCTGAAACTTCACCATTCGTGGGTTTCGTCATCATTTATACTTTTCTTCAGAAAACGCTGAATTTTCCAGCTTCTTTTTTCCCCCAAGACAATTTTTGTGCTTTGTCCATATACTTACGCTACAATATGCTACAAGTACCCCACATTTTCCCTAAAAATAGACAAAAACCCCACATTTCTTTTTAAAAAACCCAGCTTCAGTTGGGTTTTTTTGGGTTTTATTTAAAAAAAACCAAAAAACCCTGGGTCCATGGGCTTTTAAAAAAAACCCGGGTTTTTGCCAACCCTGCTTGAAGGGCCCTAGTTCGAAAACCGAGTAGTATAAATTTTATGGACGGAGGAGGGAGGGCCGTCGACCAAACTGACAAAGGACCCTTCGTGGCTGTCGCAGCTCTAAGAAGTTGAGCATTCCTCCTCCTCATTAAAAACCACTGATTTCAGAAATATTAAACTTAGACAACCTGAGGGCCTTCTGCGCCACTGGGTTCGACGAAGATGAGTAAGATCAGTTTATCAGTGCCTAACATAAATATTGTAACACAGAAAACCGGAATATTTGAAATTGAAGAAAATGTGAACTGTTTACAGTTTCTTCAACGCGGTTCAGAATAAGAAACAGCGGGTGGACTTGCACGACCTTGGTGCTCTGTTCATCAAACGTTCCAAGAAACATCCAAGTGTCATAATAGGGAAGTTGCAACCTGTTAAATGTTCATAATTTGGCTATTGGATATTGTTAATTGACCCTCAAAACTAAAAAATTCACCATCGCCGAATTTTAAAACACCGTGGTTGATTTTTAATGAATTTTTAAAAATCCACGCGCAAAAGTGCGCGCTTCTGAAACGTCACGAGCCTACGTCACAGGGCGCGAATGGGCAGCCTTCCGCCGAAGATCCTTTGTTTTCGCTAGGAACATTTTGAGCGCGTTGACATTTTTATTTTTTAGAAATTCAATATTCCTTTTGAACACACTATGGAGACCGGATTCGTTAAAGCACAATCTAAATAATCTTCCTCATGTAACATCAATGAGGATATTCGAATATTTCCGAGAGAATGAGAGGTTTAATGTTCCAGAAACGCGAGGAGTTAACAAGGAGATAAGCCTTTTACGTTTCGTCTTCGAATCGAATGCGTGTTCTCCCCTATCGGAAGAGGGCATGCACTGTAACAAATTTCGGAAACGTTTCTGGGTATATCGGAAACGTTTCCGAAATAATAAGAATCCTTCATCCAATAGCGAACTCCTCATTATTCAGAAAGCTTTCTGTTATTTCAAAAAATCTATAAGCGGAAGTGAGGCTCAATGCTTCGAAAAGTATTTTATCCTTCCACACTGGCGTCAGTGAGTCGGAAATAACGAGAGCTTTTTTTTTTCCTTATATATTGGTTGCTGCAGTCAGCAACTGTTTAGCATTAGATTACTTGTTATTTCATGTCTAGAGAGTAGCAAATTGTGTCGGAACTAATTTTACGCCTTTGCATTTTCGGCTGCCCTTGATTTTTTAGACGATGTACGCAGCTTTTAAGTTAGTTAATAACGATTTTCTTCTTTACAATTTCCGACCATGATTACATATATATTGTGTGTTCAAGCGTGAATAGTTTCAACACCCGTTTTTATACTTAATGAAACGAAACCCTTTGGATTACTTATCCAGTTGTAATGGAGGTACTTAGATTTTCTTCCGCTCATGTTCACTTGTAAGTATTAATGAATATTTTAAAGCATGTTGTTACATACATTTATATTTTTGTTGATATGCATTTGATGAGGCTCCAATTGTAACTGTTTTTGGGTTTATCGAATTAATTTAAAGTTATTCTACATACCTATGTGCACAGTGTACTATTTGTTGTAACCAATTGAAACTGATTAATTACGCAAAAGAAATAAGATTTATATTTGAAAAGCAATCACAGAAAAATTATTTCGAAATACTTGGATATGCATACATTGGTTCAAAAAAAATCAATTGTTTAATTCATTAAAAATATGGTAATGCAAATGTTTTCTAGTATTGTAATATGCTTCACAAAAAATGTGCCAGTATTATTTATCTTTTTTTATTATAATTTATTCATTTATTTAAAAATATTTATACCATTAGAAAATGGCCCAGTTATCTATTAGTAAGCTACATAGTTATGCAATTAATTCATGTGCTTATTCATTTTGTTAAATGTGGTTGACAATAAAAAATTCCTTGACATTCGTTGTTCGCTAAATAACATTTCCTTCGTGGATATACTAGTTTAATATAGGATAGTCAGGAGGAATGAGTCAGTGGCAAAAATGGAACAGCTGCATTTACAAGCCGAAATAAAAAGAAATATTATTTCATGTCATTGTTTTAAAAGTGATCATTTTTTAAGTACTATGTTATAAATATACAAAGTACATATGGGGAGAAGACGAGGGGCGTTCACCACGCAGACTGCCATTGACATTTTCAGGGATTGCTTTTTTTTTTAAAGGGGGGCGCTTTATAGCATTTTATGGGTTCACCATCACTCTTACGGTGTGGGGGGGGGGGGGGAATCTCGTATATATGAAATGGAGTAATCATGCAATAGAATTCAATGTTTTAATAAATAAAATATATAATGCATTTTGCGCACATTGTAAAAATAAAATCAGTAACCTATTTTGATTAAGTATTTATATGTGTGATGAACTGGAAAAGGGCAAGAACAGAAGAATCAACCCGAATGGTTCCAACAGGAGGACTTGGTGTCATATTTAAATTTACCAATTTCTCTGTTGCACTTTTCGGTTCACTTTGTTCTTCAGAGAAATAGACTTGACGCGAAGGGAAGGTAAGTTCTGTCAAATATTATCCGAAAATAAAAGCTATTAAGTTTGATACAAGATATGTTTTTAAGTTTTGCATTAAAAATACATTATGTTGATAATTTTGTCTTGAAAATATTGAGAGAAAAACTGAAGTTTAAGATTGTTTAACAAACAATCCCACTTTTGAGAAAGTACCCCCCCCCTCCCCTCCCCTGACGATTTTGTGATTAGGAATGAAACTACTATATTATTTCATCAATTTTCAAAAAATTATAAATTTGCATATGTTATGCTGTTAACCATGCTATTTGTCATTAGAAATTCAAAAAAAAAAAAAAAAAAAAATCCACGAATGATTCTAAAATTGCTTGTTTCATTGCTGTTAGATATGAAAGAACTGAAACTGATATGGTATGCAATACTATAGTAAAGAATTATATTTTAGAAAAAATCACGGAAAAAGGATTCTGAAATTCTCGGAAACGTTTTTGAAAATTGTTTGGAGAGTTCTGAAATACTCGGAAACGTTTTCGAAACTTTCATGAACCACAGCTGCACAGAATACTCAGAAACATTTCTGGAAATTACGGAAAGAGGATTCCGAAATACTCAGAAACGTTTCTGAAAATTACAGAAAGAGTATTCCAAAATACTCAGAAACATTGAAAGAGGATTCCGAAATACTCAGACACGTTTCTGGACATTACAGAAAGATAATTCCGAAATACTCAGAAACGATTTTGAAAATTTCATGAACCGCAGCTGCACGATATACTCAGAAACGTTTCCGGATTTTTTTTACAGTGTGCCGTCACTTCCTATGCCATTTGACGTCACAAGAGCTTGAACTTTAAAAATTAATTTAAAAAAAAACAACTTATCGTATCGCAAAAATTTTTTCACCAATGATGTTCATACATGTTACTCTATCATATAAAAATAAAATTAAAAAATCGAAAACTTTCCTATTGTAGTGTGGAGGAGACCTACTGAAATTCGGTAGACTCATCAAGTAATTATAAAGTAGATGATAGTAGAATAAGGGACATTCATTTACCGATATCACTCATTCAGTTGCGTTCACCTCCCTAAGGTCAGTTGGGGTTAATAGAACAGAATTTCAATGTTTTAACTTGAGATCCCTTCCCCTTCTTCTAGATGAATTGAGGAATGAAATTTGGTACATCGTGGTAAACCAGTGGCATACCTAGCATGGGGGACACTCGGGGCGCTATTAATTCACTCACTTATTTCTTTATGTTTTATAAACAAATATACTGACTTTAAATTGGATAAGTACAAATCTATATATATAAAAATGAATGTTTGTCTGTATGTCATCCATGAACTCAAAAACTACCCGGCAGATTTGGCTGAACATTTCACCGTTTATTATTTTTGGTACTGGGAATGTTTATAGACCAGTTTGAAAAAAATCCGATCGATAGTTCCTTTTTTATTCCAATTTAAGTCACAATCCATTGGATAAATACGAATAAAATTATCGGCTGCAGAAATTAATTCGCGTGAAAAATCTCATTGATAAGAAGTTAGCTGTTGCAATTTTTCTTGAGTTTGAACAAATAAATTCTTTCTTTATTGTTTTATGGCTTTTCATGCAACGGGGGAATTTAAAACTTTTTCTATTTGATATTTTTAGCGATTGATTGATCTTGCAAACTGCGCGAGTACAAAATTTGAGTATAGTCACGGCTTCACTTGATACCTGGACCGATTATTATGAAAATTGCTATATATATGTATTTTTCCACGGAGAAGGTGCATAATATGCTCATTGAAGCCACTCGCCACCAGGTGGCACTGCATAGTAGCAACTTCTGCCCCGTTCAACCGATTGTCACGAAAATCAGTATAATGATGTAGTTTTTTGTTGGCGTAGCAACGCGCGTCGGGTACAGCTAGTGTTTCATATTTTTTGATATAATGGCAGGTAGCTAGTCAACTATTTTAATTATTTATAACTTCATATTCGATTGGCGAATGTAACAAACCACAATTAGTTAAGCTTACCCGCTTTGGGCTACCTGGTAGGGCGATCCGGCTACTTTAATGTTTGTTAAATTTGATAATAAATGAATATTGGGTTTAAAATAATACAAAAATCACTTTTTATTTTGAATTTCAGGAACCCTGCTAGGAAATAAAACCGAAATTGTTGCGATAAAAATCCAAAAACCACAATTTTTGAGCGTTCTTCGAAAACCTACCCGCTTTGGGCCACCCTCGCCTAATCATACGACAATTTGTTGCTTTTCTATGAACCTTTAAAATGTGTCTAGGACTTTTCCGACACCCCGTACATTTTTATGTCAAGTAGGGTTGCGTTATTGAAAGAAAAGGCAAGGTTTAGATAATTTCATTGAAATCATTTCCAGTTTCTCAGTTTTTAAAGCTAAGATTACAGAATGTATGTCATTTAACTTACATTTGATACCTGGGGATCATCCAATATATTTCTTTGATTTATGAGGGCAGTGAACGTGTTAAGAACTGATGATATACAATTCGTCTCCAAGAAGATTTTAAAATTGAAAGCTCTACTTATATCTATTGCATTGGTTTGCAGCAGGGTTGGCAAAAATCCGTTTTTGGGGTTTTTTTTAAATAAAACCCAACTAAAGCTGGGTTTTTTAAAAAAAAGAAATGTGTTTTTTTTTTGTCTTTTTTAAGGAAAATGTGGGGTGCTTGTAGCACATTGTAGCGTAAGTATATGGACAAAGCACAAAAATTGTCTTGGGGTAAAAAAGCTGGAAAATTCAGCGTTTTCTGAAGAAAAGTAAAAAAGACGAAGGAACCAAAGAATGGTGAAGTTTCAGATTTTTTAGTTTCCATGATTACCAACAGTTAGGGCAAAGTTACATCTCTAGTGATAAAATCTATTGTTCGTTTTTAATTCTTTACATTTTTTTTCTGCATTTTACTTTATTGTATTTCATTTTGTCATGCAAAACTACTGTAGAACCTCAAGTAGTTTATATCTTTTTTTACTGAATTCCAGCTTAATCAAGACATTTCTTTGAATTTTATGTTGCCTTTTTTTCTATTTTTGTGTACAGAGTAAGAAATATTAAACTTTTTCGTGAGATAATGAAAATACTGTACATCCTGTTCTGTTTTCTGTCCGACCGTTTGTAAAACCTGTTAATTTCTAAAAAATATACCTTTTTTATTCAAGATTTGTGACGTGTCGGTTTGTAGGAAATAATTCACTTGAAAGCCTTTTAGCTAGAGTAGTTTGCTCTGTACAATCTAAAAATATTGAGAAAATCAGACGTGACATGACTTAGTCAAGATAGTTTGAGCTATTTATTGACCAATTAAAGAAAAAAGTTAAATATTTAAAATCTTTGAAGCATTTTTTTAATGCCGTTAAGATTTGAGAAATACTATTAAAGTTTAAAATTCATATTTTATGTCCATTGTCAGTGGTAAGAACAAATAAAAAAGAAGTTTAAATTGTGAAAGTATTTAAATTAGTTAATTTTTTTAAAAACTTCTACGAAAATTTTAAAAAACCCAAAAGTTGGCTAAATAATGGGGTTTTTTTTAAATGGGGGGGGGGGGGCAACCCTGGTTTGCAGTATTAGTTTCCAGTAGATTATAAAGACGTAAATGAAGCGCACTCTGTCTGGCCAATCTCCCTTGATCGGGAAGGTCATTGATGCGTTCCAAAGCATCCTTAAAGCAACAAATATTTTGAATATACGATGAAATAATTGATATCACCAATAATAAACGATGGCGTGATATATCACCTATTGATTAAGGCGCGAATGAGACTCTGCTATTAACTTGTCAGAGTTGACTAGTCACTCCAGAATGGATCCGGAACTATCTGGGAAATTACTGGGAGAAATATACCGCCACCGAGGGAGCCTTTCGGATTGTTTAATTTATACTCCCGATGACAAAGTTGGTTTGAGTTATGAGTGATTTATCATCTTCGGTGGATGTTTCAAGGGAGAAGAGAAAGTGTTCGTTGACAGAAATGGTGGCGGCGACACTGGTATTTCGTTTTTCGGTTGTCTCCTCAAAGCAAAATCTGTCTCAATTGCATGTTTTTTTTAGAACTAGTGGTACCCGCACGGCTTTGCCCGTCGTAGACATTTAATAGGTCATTTGGTTCGCCAGTATTTACAAATGACGGATGATGAATTTCTCGCCAATTTGCTCGTCCATGTAATGGAAATTTGCTCGTCCACGTTATGGTAATTTGCTTGTCCATGTTATGGTATTTTACTCGTCGATGTTATGATAATTGCTCGTCCACGTTATGATAATTTGCTCGTTCATGTTATGGTATTTTACTCGTCCACGTTATGGTATGTTGCTCGTCCATGTTATGGTATGTTGCTCGTCCATGTTATGGTATGTTGCTCGTCCATGTTATGGTAATTTGCTCGTCCACGTTATGGTAATTTGCTCGTCCACGTTATGGTAATTTGCTCGTCCATGTTATGATAATTTGCTCGTCCATGTTATGATAATTTGCTCGTTCACTTCATGGTAATTTGCTCGTCCATGTTATAGTATTTTACTCGTCCATGAAATGATAATTTGCTATGCAAAATGTTTTTTCAATTGGAGTAGAACAAGAACGAAATCAAAGTTTCAAAAAATCGCTTCGAGGTACACAGCCTCATGCTACAAACTAACTTTGTGCCAAATTTCATGAAAATCGGCCGAACGGTCTAGGCGCTATGCACGTCACAGATATCCAGACAGAGAGAGATCCAGACAGACTTTCAGCTTTGTTATTAGTAAAGATAAAGATACAGTATGACCTTGTTTATTCAGACCAACGCGATCAAAGGCAATTCGGATTATTGAAAATTCGGATAATAAGCAAAACACGTTCGTAAATAAGTTGACTTATTTTTTCTTGCAGCAAAAACCAATGCTTTATAACAAAATTACATGGGGTTGCTTCTCGCAGACACTTTATAATTTGCAGTTGGGTTGTAGTGTCGTCAGACTGGCGATGGCATTCCAAGTACACCATGTTATTTGCTAGATTAGTATACTTTAATGTACGACCAATGCAGGATTTGCACATTTTAACAAAATAAAAGTGAATAGTTGAAGCATTTGCTGTTCCGTTCTGTGTGTGGGTCCCACTTGGTGGCTGACAGCAGCATATAAACCAAGTATAGGGTGATCCAAAATTCAGGACCAACAGATGGCGCTGTAGCTTTTTATTTCTCCATAATTCTTATAATACAATTTAACTAAACGGGCTTTCTCAACTATGGACAGCATTTTGATGCATATTAGCTTTGATTACCATTACCTGCTTCCGCTGCTCCTTTTTATATCGCTTGTCGCTTTGCTTGATCCTAGATCAGAAGTCTGACAGTGCCATCTGATGGTCGCCAACAAAAATATTTTTCGAAGACAAAACCCGGCATATTTTCAATCTGTTTAGTGCAAACAGCATCGTTTTATCCTTATTCGTTTTCGAATTATTCATTTTTATTAAGGTTGTTCCTGATGACTTTTTGGATCAGCCGGTAGGCCCGAAATCTTGCAGATACCCGAATACAGATCAAGACTGAAGTTTAGTTGGTTCTTATCACATCCTATACACATTAAAGTATGTGACGGAGTAGCCTCAATGGTGTTGCACTTCGTGCAAAGGGAATAAACTTTCCGTCCCGCCACATGACGTTGGGCACGCAGATGATCCGAACGCAACCTGTAAATAGTTAGTTGTCTGTTAACATCTACTCTTAGCCTTGTGCAAAGGGCCGTGGTAGCCCGATCGGTAGAGTGTCGGATTCGGGGCCGGAGGGTCCTGGGTTCGAACCTCGATGGTCGAAGACCCACCGTCGTCATTAAAGGGGACTGGGCGACGTTAAATATGCTCGTGGTCTCAATGTCCTCCAAGTGAAACGATACCTCTGGGGGTGCTAGCACCAGGTAGCTATTAGCTTCTGGACTAGTTCTAAATTCTCATTAAGTGTTCGATCCGGTGATGGTGCTGCCATCTATCGGTATATAAAATAATGGAGGCAAGGCACTTAGTAAGTAGTCCTCGACATAAATACAGTTGTAGTCAGTTGTGACTCTGAATAGGAATAGGAAAGCCTTGTGCGATTCCGCACCAGGGCGGTCACAGGTAAAGTAATCATGCAAAGGGGCACTGTTGCAGAAGGAGTTGACACCTACTTTCATCCTTGAGGCAATTTCTGAGAAAGAGAGACAACCGTCACCAGTATAATTTTAAGGCTGCCCTGCTTAGCCAGTTCATCTGCAATCTCATTACCATACACACCCACATGTGAAGGGATCGACCGAAAGCAAACAGCATAATGACATTTGTTTAAAAGCCCTACAATTAACAGTTGCTCTATCTCCATGCTTTACCATTCTGCCTGATGAGCTACGGCTGTCGCAAAGATTCATGTGTGTCTGAGCAGACTCCCGCATTTAAACAATAAAAGCCTCCTTGACAGCTATGAGCTCCGCACGAAAAACCGAGAAATAATCAATGTTAATCTGACAAACTCTGATACAGCTCCCTCTGTCTGATGAAAGCTCCGCAATATAAGGTAACTCGACGCTAAATCCCGGTTATCACAAATTTGTCATTTCAACTGCTCTTGCGCGCGGACTTTGCTGATTTCAAAAATCTTGCTAAAATTAATTTCAAACGTTTTTAATCTATCTATATATATAACTAGTATGTTGTGGCCATCACGAAACTTTCTTCTATATTTTTCCTTTTTCTGATCCCTCCCCATGCTTGACGAGGAAGCAATATTCCCAACAAAAACAAAGTGACACATGCAAAAACTTGACGACCATCCCAATGTCTGAATTATTGCAAAAGCAAAGCAAAGAGCGAAAATTGAAAGTTACTTTAAAAGCCTTACTTGAATTAATTACAAATATTTTATTTATTAACAAACATAAGATGGCAACAGTTAAACATTTTAAATCATTGAGATAAAATTTCCGATCATTTCCATTCAATTAAAATCACGAGAAATACGCAGACGACAATCTATTACGATTTATCTTTCTTATTGTTGCATTAATAAAGCTATTTTTATTCAAAAAAAAAAAAAAAAAAAAAATCAACACCTCTTGGAACGATTGGCGTCAAAATTGAACCAAAGCCTGTTTACGTATGGATTCACATATATTCCAAATTTCAACCAGAACGTAGCATTACTTCTTGAGATAGGGTACTCACAATGGAAAAAAAGAACGGGCGATTGCGCTACCCCCCTTTTTAGCTGTTGACACCAAAATAAAATCAGCTCTTATACCCACTAAGGGCTACTTGCCGATAAATTTTTCTTTCATTCCGTTCATTATTTCTTGAGATACAGCAGTCACAATTGACGACAAAAAAACGTTCTATAGCTCAACCCCGTTTGAGTTATTGACACCAAAATTGAATCAGCACCTGTTCCTGTTAATGGCAACATATGGACCAAATTTTGTTTGATTCCGCCAGTTACTTCCTGAGGAATAGCAAGCACGCGTAACTCAAAAAACGTCCCATTGCTCCCCCCTCGTTGGAGGAATTCGCGCCAAAAACCAATGGGCACAAGTTCACATACGGGCACATATGTGTACCAAATTTCGTTCGATTTCATGCGGTAGTTTTTGAAGTAGAGCGGCCACAAAAAACTGGTCACACACAGACGTGACACACATACATACACACACACACATACATACATACATACACACACACACACAGACAGACAGACATTTTCCAAAAATAGTCGAAATGAACTCAGCACACCTCAAAACGTTCGAATCCGTCAAAATTCGAAATTCGAAAATTTGCACGAATCCAATACTTTCTTCTATATATTAGATATAGAAGAAAGTAAAAATGAATATTTGTCTGTATGTCATCCATGAACTCAAAAACTACCCGGCAGATTTGGCTGAAACTTTCACCGTTTGTTATTTTTGGTACTGGGAATGTTTATAGACCAGTTCGGAAAAAATCCGATCGATAGTTCATTTTTTATTCAAATTTAAGTCACAATCCATTGGATAAATACGAATAAAATGATCGGCTGCAGAAATTAATCCGCGTGAAAGATCTCATTGATAAGAAGTTAGCTGTTGCCATTTTTCTTGAGTTTGAACAAATAAATTCTTTCTTTATTGTTTTATGGCTTTTCATGCAACGGGGGGATTTTTTTCTATTTGATATTTTTAGCGATTGATTGATCTTGCAAACTGCGTGAGTACAAAATTTGAGTATAGTCACGGCTTCACTGGATACCTGGACCGATTATTATGAAAATTGCTATATAGATGTATTTTTCCACGGAGAAGGTGCGTAATATGCTCATTGAAGCCACTCGCCACCAGGTGGCACTGCAGAGTAGCAACTTCTGCCCCGTTCAACCGATTGTCATGAAAATCAGTATAATGATGTATTTTTTTGTTGGCGTAGCAACGCGCGTCGGGTACAGCTAGTTAAGCTTTATAATTTAGACGACATTTTTTTTTTCAAAATTAAACGGTTCACTGTTGTATTAGAATGCAAAGTCGCCCATTGAATACGACGATATTAAAGTTGTGCGTGTATTGCAGTACTACTGAGTATCTTTACTAATAATAAAGCTGAAAGTCTGTCTGGATATCTCTCTGTTAAGACCTATGTTACGCGCATAGCGCCTACCGTTCGGCCTATTTTCATGAAATTTGTCACAAAATTAGTTTGTTGCAGGGGGTGTGCACCTCGAAGCGATTTTTCAAAAATTCGATTTTGTGCTATTTTTATTTCAATTTTAAGAACATTTTACTGAACAAATTATCATAACGTGGGTGTGTAAATTTTCAAATTATCATAACGTGGAATCGTATCACGGGCGAGCAATTTGGCGAGAAATCCACCATCCATTATTTGTAAATATACAAGCGAACCAAATGACCTTTTAAATTTCTACTACGGGCAAAGCCGTGTGGGTACCACTAGTATCAAATAAAAGTAGAATTGTGTAATATCTCTATTATCTCTAATGCAGCTTTTTAGATGGAATTCTATCATAACCTGCGAACGATATTATGTTTGCGAACCAGGATTGTCCTCAAAAACAATCGAGACTTTTTAGCCTACTTTCCCAGTAAAAGTCAGAAAAAGAAGAAAAAAGCATGAAAGAAGGCTTAATGCATCTTAAAAATATCGCGAAAAACAAAAAAAAGTCAAAAATAAATAAAATAATTAAATAAATATTGAAAAATTAAAAATTGGTAAGTAGGGTATTGAGATGGGGAAAAATGTCTGTCGGTCTGTCTGTCCCCCCCCCCCCTAATAATTTTTTAATGAATAGTCCGATTCGAACAAACTTTTTTTGTTCAAAAGATCTCGGCGAGGACACCTCATTCCCATGTTTCACTTTTTGATTTGAACTATTTTTTGTTCAATTTTGAACAGTTCAAAAAAACTTAACATTAGCGCCTACGGGGAAATTCAAGGCAATTCCGAACTGTGAGGCGAATTTGCTTCAAACAAACTTTGTAGGAAAAAGCTTTTGATGAAAAACTTGTATACAGCATATCTTTTTGATTTGAACAATTTTCCGTTCAATTTTGAACAGTTCAAATCCCTTAACATTAGCGCCTACGGGGAAACTGAAAGTCAATGTAGATTCCGTACTTGAAGGCGGATTTACTTCAAACAAATTTTGTTGGAAATAACTCTTGACGCCAAACTCCAGATTCCGACAATTTAGGGGCACCTGACTCCGACTCCGACTCCTGTGCCCGACAATTAATCGGACTCCGACTCCCCGACTTCGACTCTGACATCGTAGCTTTGGCAAAATTTTATACACGGAGGACAAATGACTGAGTCCGATTCTCGGATATTCGACTCCGACTCCTTTGTCCCAAAATGAGATTGACTCCGACTCCGACTCCGCAGCTATGGTTTTAACAGCGTAATAATTATTGTTGATATGACTTTTTTTATTTTCACGATAAAGTTTTAATTTAGGTATTTAGTTTTCGTCAAGTCATTTATGTTTCTACATAAAGATATGCGCAGACGATTTTTTTTTCTTTTTTTTTTTTTTGACAATGAAAATTATTTCTTTAAGTTGACATTTTATTGTTTTTATTTATTTTGGTAAGTGCATTAATTTATTTAAAAAAATATTTTTGGCAACAGGGGAAAAAGAAACGATTTTTTTTGTTGATATGATGTATATTTATTTTAATGAGCTTATTAATTTTAATTATCTTTTTTTCGTTTTGAAAGCTGTTAAAGAATTTTTTTAATGGAAAAAGTGTATTAGCTGCTTTGTTTAAAAGGTGCTGCTATTTTATTTGTTCGTTTTCTTCTTATTTTATTATTTTTTTTACTTTTTACGCATCTAATTTTTTTAGATGAGTGAGGAATATTTTATTCCTAGAAATTAGCTTAAAATATTAAAAAAATATGTTTGAAACAATTTGTGATTTTAGCTATTCTTGAGAATATTGATCAGGTACTAGAAAGTAGTATGGGTGTACGGGAAAGTAGGCTCGTATAGTTCTAGACAGAACTTCTTGTTTAAATCGAATCGATACAAGCTATCCCTTACCCACCTTCTAAAAGACATCCTGCCAAAAAGAAATCGCCCAGCTGGTTTTACGATGCCTCGCAGGTATACATCATCGGCGTCTGAACGCAGCTCAAATTAAACCTCCATAATTATTAATTATCTCTACTGCAGAGGGGGGCAGGGAGGCACTTTAAACAGACGAAAGTTGTAATTATCGACAGTTGATCAGGGCTCTAATTTGTACTCGACATAACAACTCATAAAGACAGCATTTCGCGTCGTTCAACACGTCATTAAAGGCTCATTTCAATGATTATTATCGTCTGCAGTCACAGTGATGGAAAAACTTCATGGCGTTGTTGGAAGGGATTGACAATAAGAAAGTTTGAGGCTGCGTTAGACATTAGATATGCGCTGCAGAACGGCCCAGGAACGCCTAGATGTCTGTAGACGTTGAAAAAGACATTACTTTTCTTGATGATTAAGGTTTGAAAAAGAGATCGATTGCATAGAGGTATTACAGAATAACATGTATGGCATATATCGAACGGTTGCTTGCTAAAGAGTGGACATATTTCGATGTATATTTAGCACATGTTTTGAGGCAAAACATTCCGATTAATTTTTTTGTTTCGTAAAAAAAAAAAAAAAAATCTTGAATTCAAATTATGTTTTTCGCAATCACGAGTGTGTGTATGTATGTAGGTGTGTGTGTTTGTGTGGGGGTATGTGTGTTTGTGTGTAGGGGTATGTGTATGTGTGTAGGCATATGTGTTTGTGTCTGTGTACATGCATGAATGTGTATATGTGTGTGTATGTGTTTGTGTGTGTGTGTAGGTGTCTGTATGTATGCGTGTGTGTGTTTGTGTGTGGGTGTGTGTGTGTAGTTGTGTATGTATGCACGCGTGTGTGTAGGACATGGACGCAACCTGGAGACGGTTTTCGCTATAGGAGCAGCATCGTGAGGAGCGGCGTGACGGTGTTGCTGCAGAGGGTGGCGGGGGGGGGGATCATAGCACATCAAAAAAAAAACAGTCAAATGAAAGCAATAAGCAATCGTGATTACTCAAAAAAAAGTAAGCAATTGTAACTTTTAAAAATTTAACATTAATGTGAGTAATATCATTCAAACACTGTGCTATATCCAAACTCATTATTATTTTTAAAAAGAATGAATTTTCAAAACAAATATTGAAGTTAAAGTTTAAAATAAAAGTTCTACAAATAAAAGATAGAATTGCTGTAAACAAAGAAATACTCGATTTCGCGACGTCAGTCACGTGTTTGGCTTTGACACGACCGAGTTAGTGGCAAGCAGACAACGAAGGCGAAAACTATTGGTTAACTTTTTTTTTATTCTAGAGAAAATCCCCAGTTGTGGAATAGCTGCAAACCTCTGGCAACTTGTGTGTGTTTTCGGTCTATATCTTTCGTGAACAGAGTATAGATGTGTTCACACCAGCATTAAATGAAACAAATACAGTTAGTTATCAAAATAATGGAAACACTTAGAAAAAAAAATTTCGGAATCGCTACTCTGCCGTAAATGTTCTGTTTATAAAGAAGCTCCTCTAACTATAATCACTCAAACTGGTGAATCCAGAAAGTGATTGAGTTCTGTGGTCACTTTTGCTGCTGTTGTTCACTTTTTAGACTCTACAATCCACTTCAACACCCGTCGGTTTCTTTTACTGAGCTCTTCTTTCCTTCCACTGTTTTGCTTTGCCAAGCTTGTCTTACCACGATGTGTGTATGCTAGCATGACTTTAGTTACTACCCGTCGGTTTCTTTTACTGAGCTTTTCTTTCCTTCCACTGTTTTGCTTTGCCAAGCTTGTCTTACCGCGATGTGTGTATGCTAGCATGACTTTAGATACTGTACCTCTAGAAATGCTAAAAATTTGAGATGTTTCAGTTACGTTTGCTCTAGCTAGACGCGCTCCACCAATTAGGCCTCTTAAAAAAAATTGAGAGGTCCGACATTTCACGTGCTTAAAAAAAATCCAAGACTTCCAGAACTTCTGTTAAACTACCAAATGCTACCAGATCATATACACAGCTATTTATGAAAAAAAAATAGATATCTAGTTTTATTCTTTATTACTTACAAAGTGCATTCAAAAATGTCACTTTTATTCACAGGTGTTTCCATTATTTTGATAACTACCGGTAGTTATCACTAGTAAAGTAATCAGAAAGTTCTTGAGTGAAAGGCAAGTCCTTAGTGGCTTTAATTTCTAGGATGAAGGCACCACTTCGTGGCATTCGCTTCAGAAATTCTTGTGGTAGCAGATCGCCTCATTCGATGCACAGAGAGCGGGAGCATTTTGGACGTTTTGTCCCTCCGACATTTTGGACCTGGACGTTTTGGATTTGGACGTTATATCCGACATTCACAGAGAGCACAGACGCGGTGACAGAAGTCCTACGACAACCGAATTGTTGGTAACAAGTTGTACACAATGCTGGAGCAACTTAAGCTGCAATAAGCAGGTCAAGCCCGTCAATCCGGTACAGTGCATTTTATGAGAAAAAAAGCATCAAAATACAAGCAAAAATACATAAATACATTATGTTTTTAAAATCCGGGGGGGGGGGGGGGGGCAATTGCCCAATTGACGGGACTGCTGTACTGCCCTCCTAAGCCTAATGGGCGTATCTCAACTTTTTCTGCAATTGCATTTGTTCGTTTCTAAGAAATGTTTGAGAAGTAACCCCTCTTGTTCCTCAGCCTATAGGCCGTATCTCAATTATAAACTGTCAAAAATCACTAACACAATTTGACGTATCTCAAAAATGTTATTATTTCCTAACTAAAAAGCAGCAGCTCAATTTCCTTAGTGTAAACGTCCGAAGTTTTGCATTGAAAGAGTGTGCAAAATTCAATTTTAACACGATTTTATTAGCTTCACGTGTACGTTTGTGAGTAACTCTCCTTTGGACTAAGAGCTAGTGGCTTATTACTGTTAATACATTCCTCCACTTTATGAGCGTTCGTAGCCAAGCGGTCTAAGGCGCGGGTCTTCGCTGACGTCTACGTCCGGGAATCGCTGGGCGTGAGTTCTAATCTCGTCTGCACCAAAATTAAATTGATAATCTTGCAACTCAATTTTCGTCCACTTTTTGTGATCGGATTCTTTTAAAATTTGGAATGCAACCTCAGACCCGATGACAATGCAATATTTTACAATCAAATAAATTTATCAACGGTAAGTTATTAGTTTATTCTAATTAACAAGCTTTTATTAGCTTAACTTGTATGTTTGTATGTATGTTTGTGGGTCCACTTTCTTTTGAACAAATAGCCAGTGGCTTATTAGAATTACTTCCAACGTGTACAAATCAGAGCTGCGGAGTGTAACAATGTTTCCACACGAATTTACCAGAAAGCATTCAAAATGTCTGATGCAAATAATGCAATAGAATACGAAGTTACATTCCATTATAAAAATCGAACACACACACAAAGATTTCATGTAAGAGTTACAAGTGTTGGCAATATTTAGTATCTAAATCTTATTTGGGGAAAAAAAAGCAATAAAGACTTTATATTTTTCATAAATAAAAAATACAAACAATTAATTTTTGACTGTTTGAGTACAAAAACTAGAATTGTAAATCCCCAATCTTGGAGGTGTCCATTCCTAAAAGAGTCCCCCACCCCCGAATTAGAATCAGCCAAAAAAGACCGCTTTAAAATACCCTCTCCCCTAGAAATGTCTATAGCGTAGTCTGCGTAATCCCCCCCTCGTGAATCATAATGATAATTCGTACGAATAAAATAATAGTTTAAAAACTAAGAAAAAAACACACGCTTTTGTAGCAAAATGAACTAAAAAGTTAAAAATAATCTTTGGATGACAAGTATATAAAGTAATTAACCAAACACTTAATTTTATTGTAATAAAAAAAAGCGTGGGGGGCTGCCTATTTACATTTTTGCATGGATAATAAGTGGAAGAAATTTAAGACAACTGATAAGAAGCCCCACACGCTTTTTTTTATTACAGTAAAATTAAGTGTTTGGTCAATTACTTTATATACTTGTCATCCAAAGATTATTTTTTAGTTCATTTTGCTACAAAAACGTGTTTTTTTAGTTTTTTAAACTATTATTTTATTATAAAATGTCGGTTAGCTGAAAATTACTCTCCGCAATCACATTTATCACATATCGTAATAAAAAAGTATATATTATAAAAACATTTTCATATCCCACAGATTAAGTTAACATCAAAACAAAACATTTAATGTACCCAAAAACATGCAAAATTTTATTTTAAAACAAATTACAGAAGGAAATTCCTTAGATTACTCGAAAACTCACAGCATTGTCAAAGCTCAATTTCTTCATTTTTACTTCGTGTTTATACAAACTTTTTTCTTTTTTTGCATAAACGAATACATTAAAAATCCCCCACCATCAAAAATATCCCAAAACGTTGAATAAAGGATAAAAAGTCTTAGAAGTTTTTAAATCAGTGACATCACCACATTTTATCAAATAAAAAAGGAAACTGTATAGCGCAGTATACTTAATAATAGTGACGTATTCGGCAGTTTATCAAAATTTAGAAGGAAGAGATTCCATATTCTAAGGTGGATTGAGATCGATTGGGTATCAGTTTGCAGACGATCATTATGATTTCCAGACGCAACTTGAGGTGGATGGTTTTTGAAAGGTTTCAACTTTAGCATTTAAGCGTCTGTTTAAACGTTTTTGCTTAAGCATTATGCTTAAAAAAATGTCTTCTAAACTGGTTATAACAATTATGTAACATTGTTTGATATATACTTTTTGGTTATTATTTATGATCGAAAATTTTATCGGTAGTCTTTTTTTTAAGAGAGTTGCGCCCTTCTCATGAAATAGTCGACGCCGCTCGTTATAACAACCCCTGTCATCCAAACGAAATCGGACGTTATAACCAGAGGTCGTTATAAAGTATTGCATGTTATTAAGACATTTTTTTTAAAATGCAGGATCAGTTTTTCAAAGTTATGCTTCGTCTCAAAAGTAACCAAAAAATTAACAAAATAATAAAATAATTACAATATTTTTTTTTTTTTTCCAGTATCTTTCCCGTTTTAAATTTTATGCTGAAATATTATCCATAAATTACACATATAACTTAAAAATAATACTTTTAACGGAAAATACGTTGTCAATCAGTTATTTTAAAAAATTAGATAGATAAAATAGTTTTACTATTTTTTTATTTGAGATTTTTCCAAGTATATCTTCTCTTATTACATTGTGTTAAACAAGAATTACACTTTCTTAACTTTTCTCAAATAATATAATTCGTAATTTCTATCCTTTGTATCCGGTTTTCATCATTAATTTTATTTCATCCCATACCAGCCTCTAATTAATTTCAACTGAAATATTTTAAAATGTTTAAATATTAGTTTTCGAATCGTTAGTCCTCGAGACGAGGGAAAAAAAGAGAAAAGACTTAATTTTGGACGTTGTATTGGAATGAACGGTTCAAACTGGAAGCTGTAATATACGTCAAAATAACATTTCATCTATGAAATAAGGAATGGGACTTCCAGCATAGGTCGCTATAACGAAAGGGTCGCAGTAATAGGGGGTCGTTCTAAAGAGCGTTAATTAGTACAAATCCTGTCACCCATTTTTGAATTTTTTTCATCAATTTTAATAATTACCACTTACTTATCATATTTTCCCATTGATTCTCCATTTATTTGTGCATGAAGTATCAATGATATGTACATAATAATTTTTTCCCTCACTTTTATTAATTACCACCTACCAATTATATTTTTTCATTAGTTCTCCATTTATTTGTGCATAAAGTGTCAATGGTTTGTACGTTAGTAATTTATAAATGCTTTTAAAATGTTTTGGACCGCTCAGGGTAAGAGAGTGGGCAAATAAGCCTTTAAAAGATCGATCTAACTAAGAAATTTTGCAAACACAATAATTTAACTTTAATTATTCATATGGTTTTGTTTAAACTGAAAATTAAATTAAAAAAAAAAACAACAGCGAAAAACAGACAATTGAATGCAAAATATTGGTGAGATTTAATAGGAACGAGAAGCGGCACACAGTTGAATGGTACAGAAACAGTTCAATGGTATCTGGCCACAGGGGTCTAAGGACCTTTAAACTTCAAAATTTTAGACTTTCTAGAAAAAATCTATGTTATGCAAAATTTAATTTTGCACAATTTGATACCTTATTTATTACCTTATCGTAAAAATGCGTAAACTTTCCCCATAGAGATTTGTGTTAACAGCAGCTGTTTAACCCTCTTTTTCTCAGGTACCGGCCCGTGCCAGTTTCTTGTTTTGCGTGCGTGATATCTCGGAAAGTTTGTTATATATTTCCGTAAAACTTTTCATGATGTTTGTCTGATTTATTTTTATGATCTTAACTTAAATTTATTATTATTTTTAAATATTTATTTCTTTTTTTTTGAAGTCTTATAAGTTAATATCAAAAATTTCCAAAATTTTAGGCCAAAATATGTATTTTGTTTTCATATTTACTTTCAGTTTTAGTTAAAATTTAGGTTCAGATCAGAAAAATAAACTAGACAAATAAGCATGAAACGTTTTACGGAAATATATAAGAAACTTTGTGAGATATCATGCACGCAAAACGAGAAATCGGCACCTGAGAAAAAGAGACTTAAACAATAAACATGCTGTTAGCATGAATCTCTATGGGAAAAGTTTACGCATTTTTATTATAACTTGAAAAGTTTTTTGCGTATGGTAATAAATAAGGTAATAATCTAAGGTAATAAATAAGGTAAGGTAAGGTAAGGTAATAATATAAGGTAATAATCTTTCAAATTAAAAGTCTGAGAAAAATATTAAACATATACTGGCCAAATAAAATATCGAATTCAGACCAGTACAAACGTCCACATTGCAAGCCGATAACCACACTGATAAAAAAGCACAGATGGTCATGGATAGGACATGTTCTTAGAATGCAGGCAATAGACCCTACAAGAACTGCTCTCACGTGGACCCCTGATGGCAAGAGGAAGCGCTGGCGTCCAAAACTAACCTGGCGTCAGATGGCCATACTAGAAAGAAATGCCTTTGGCTGGCCAAGCTTGGGGAGTGCCAGGGAGGCGGCAATAAACCGGTTGGGATGGAATGCCACGCTAGCGGTCTCATGCGCCACTAGACGTTAAGAGAATAAAGTCAATTCAAAGTCAATAAATAAGGTATGAAATTGTTCAGAATTCAATTATGCATAACATGGATGCCTCAGTTTCCAAATTGATTAACTCCACGTTTAAAAAAAATCCTCATTTCTGCTTTAATACTAGCATGTGAATTTATATTAAAGTTTTGGTTCAGTACATTTCTGATCCTGCGATGGCAGAAAATGTAACACGAGGGCCCATTCACTCCTATGGATAACACTATCTTCTTCATCACTTTTCTCGACTTTTTGTTTTACGGAGTTAATCGATTTGGCAGGTGAAGCATCCACATATACTTTTTTTCAGAAAGTCGAAAATTTTGAAGGTTGAAGACCCCTTAAAAATTAACAGTTCACTTTTAACAAGCATACCTATATCTTATGATTCTCTCCCTATGCATGCGGTCCAAAGAAATAAAAATGCGGTCCAAAGAAATAATATTCTGTAAGAAATAAAAAGTTGAAAAAAATAAAAAATAAATAAAAAAGTTATATTAATTTGAATTTTTGGCATCTTGAATTCAAATTATGTTTTTCGCAATCACGAGCGTGTGTGTGTATGAATGCGCGTGTGTGTTTGTGTAGGCGCATGTGTGTGGGTGCGCGTGTGTGTATTATGCATGTGTGTGCGTGTTGTGTATGCAGTGCTGTGTGTGTACGCGCGCGTGTGTGTGTAGGCATTCGTGTGTGTGTGTGTGTGTGTGTGCAGGCATGAGTGTGTATATGTGTATGTGTTTGTGTGTAGGAGTGTGTGTTTTTTTCTGTGCGCATGCATGAGTGTGTGTATATGTGTGTGTATGTATGTGTGTGTGTGTATGCGTGTGTGTGTGTAGGATATGAACGCAACCTGGAGAAGGTTTTCGCAAGAGGAGCAGCATCGTGAGGCTGGTCGACGCGACGGTGGTGCTGGCAGAGGGTGCTGGTGGGAAAATAAAATGATAGGAATTCAAAACAGTCAAGTGAGAACAATGAGCAATCGTGATTGCTCAATAAAGAATGGCAGGTCACATTTATGTAATATTTTGGTTTTTTTACTTCTCATTATTCTTAAACATTTATTAGGGATAATGTACTCCGTATCAAGAAAAAAACGCAAACATTATACACTAATATCTGCTACCTAAACTAAGAACCTCACACCTTTCGCAAGCCCTTAATTAACAGATTAAAAAATGAATTCCTCTTGATCTATCGCCTCCCATTCATTTGCATGGTCGACACTTAATAACTGCCCCGATACTATTCTGCAAATATAATTCGTGCAGATTAAATTTAATTACCATTATATCATCCCCTTTAATCTTATAAAGTCAATTACGGCTTTGCTAAAGAGGAGAAAAAGTATGAATTAGTAAAGGTCTCTGCGCTTTGGAGGTGTGAATATTAATTTCGGTATCTGGCAACTCTTGGGAGAAATGGCCGTCAGCGATTTGGCGTAACTGATTAGCCATTTTTTTTTCTTTTCGTGGTAGGTGAGTAATGAAGCGGACTGGGATAATATAAATCTTTGAAGAATGTGTCGGCGATTCTTATCTTGTGTTGGATTTTGGCCGGAATTTAGTAATGGGGTTAAAGTACTATCACCAATAAAAAAACATGATGTAGGAAGAAAAATGTCAACAAGTTAGCCATTCAGAACAAACTCGTTGTGCTTGAACCAGGGTTGCGGAGTGTGGGCTGCACTGATTTTGAGGTAAAAGAGTCGGAGTCAAAGGCTGTAAAACTCCACGAGTCGGAGTCGTTTTCTCCTCGTGTTGGGAGCTCTGCCAAGTCCGTGGACTCGGAATTGCAGTCAGACCGATTTTGAGGAACAGAAACAGAATCGGGGGCTTTAAAATTCCAGAAATCGGAGTCAGTCATTATACCTCTTATTCTCTGGGGCATTCGTGGTTCAAGTGCTACAGGAAAAAAAGATATCTTATGTTGAATCTGGTACATAGACTTTCTGTTTTATTGTTAGAAAAAGACATTTTTGCGTTAACTACTCTCTTTTTGTTCATGAGCACAGAGGCCATCCATCCAAAATTAATAAAAGTTGATTGTATGTGACTATCTATCTATGTCATCGCTACTCCTGGTGAACGACAGAAAACCGAGCATCGAACCAGGTATCAATAGAGTCGTAATTTTCCTGGCTACATGTTTAGCTATGTGGCACAGTCATGCGACTTTGAATAAAGGTCGCTCTCTTCTCTTTCTAAAAAATAACTTAGTTGAAATACAAGCTGAAATTAGAACAAAATGCAAATCCCCTTTTCCTCCGAAAAAGAAATAATGAAATTAAATTGCGTATGATGATCAGAATAATACGAAAATCCTCTTCAGAGAAAAGAAAATAACTTTATTAAAATAACGATTTTTTTAGAACAAAATGATTCCCACTCTCTCGAAGAAGAAAATAATTTAGTTAAAACACGTTAAAAACCCTTTTTAATAAGTACAGTAAAACCTGTGAAGTTCACCACCCTTGTAAGTTGACAACTGTGTAAGTTGACAACTGTTTAAGTTGACTGCTTTTTCAGGCACGAAATTAGCCCATGTCATATAAATAAACCTTTGTACGTTGACCACCTGTTTAAGTTGACCACTAAAGTAGTGCGCTGCAAATGGTCAACTTACACAGGTTTCACTGTATAACAGTCCCTTAATAAGCCGACTTCTTTAGTTTGAACAAATAAAAAAACCCTCTTATACCTTTTTGTCCCAAAGACTAGTTTTCAAAATTAGAATTTTCCACTCTTGGAAGCATATTTTATCCTCACAGTGCACACTAAAAGTTTAGACCTATCACCAATTCTATTTGGCCTGTGCTGTTGTATTGATATCATGTAAGGGGTGTCCCAAAATTAACGCAAGATTTGAATTTGCCACCATTTTTTCCATAAATTGTTGGCAGCCATGAAAAAAGAACAATTTGACAGTTGAGCGTTTAGGGTTAGTAAAAAATGGGGTGTTATTGTACCATTTAGCTAGAGAGAGTGAGACATTTCAATGACTGCATAAGGCATTTCCTAGTCGCGTACTCTCTCATTTCGGTCATCAGAATTGGCACCCTAGATCGTGTGATTTAACATTTTTAAATTTCTTCTTATGGGGTTATTTGAATTCAAAGGTCTATGTCAACAAGCCCACAACCACCCGTGCATAACCGTGTTGCGATACCGAGCGCCAACAACAGTAACTGCTTGACCAGCCTCAACTTTCATTATTTTTGAAACAGTTGTTCAATAATGAAAGCGCGTTATTGTATCGTATAACGCTCCATTTTTGATTACCCTAAACTCTCAGCTGTCAAATTGTTCTTTTTTCAGGGTTGCAAACCATTTATTGCAAAAATGGCGGCAAATTCAAATCTTGCGTTAATTTTGGGACACCCTTTACAAGGAGTAAGTAAAAGCTGTCATATTCTGGCCCAAAGCAAGAAGAGGATGGACGATGCAGATAAGTTGTTGCATCACTTTCTTCGATGTAGATTTCTGTAATATCATACTTTTTCTTCAGTAGAGGTCTAACACTCATCACTCCCAAGAGTTTTTTGTGTTAAACTGTAAGTAAAATCTGCCTTTCTCCGCAATACATAAAACTATATTTTGAAAAAATCTGTCATATTGAGGAATGAACGTGACTCGGCAGAAATTAGTCTTCTAGCAAATAATTTAAATATGACTGCTCAAAGCTCAGTCATCAGTCAATGTGTTCTATCGTATGATCTTAAGATAATTGGATGTAAAGAAATATCTGTCTATTTGTTATTCTTTAAATTTTATACACATCCCAGATAAATAAAAAACTTTTTTTGAGACATTAAAAACTTTAGATCAAAAAAACGAAAAATCGACCATCAACATTTTATTACCAGGTGTTAAAATGCACTCAAAGATACCTGTCCTCATTTTTGTTGCAGTTAAAGAGGGTGCATTTTCGGAAACTTCTATTAAAAGAAATAAACAACTTGCAGGAAAAAATGTAATGTAAACTTTTGCCGACCGATAACACTAGTCAATACCAAAAATGCATCCGGCTCAAAAATAGTTATTTCCGAAGTATTTTGCCTCGCTAAACACGAAAATCACCAAAAAAAGTTGAGATTAGCTCTAGTTTTCAAGATACAGGGTCAACTAGGATAGTCTAATGCGTAACTCTAGGACTCACTAATGCTCTTTTTTCCTGGCAGATAGAACTCTCCCCCCATGAGACTGACTCTCCTCTAAACTTCAACTCTAGGTTGGGATAGAAAATCTCACTGAATGAAAAGCGAAATGAACTACAAGATATTTAAATTCTGAGAAGAAAAATGCCCAAAATCAGCCAAAACTTGGTGTTCTAGGTAGATCCGCCCATTTCTGCTTCCACCCATGTTCACTTTGCTGGGAATAATGAAGAACTTCGTGAAAACTGTGAACAAAGACAACTGGGTTTGTTACGATTCGGCGCGACCGTTTCGGCGCTGACCATTTCGGCGCTGGACGTTTCGGCGCTGGCCGTTTCGGCGCCAGATTTTCGCATTCTGAACTTTGTGAATTTCAGAAATATTAGTTCAAAAAAGAAAAAAGATTTTTGGAAGAATTATAAGAATTTGGCGCTTTAGCAGCTAGTAAAAATTTATTTTAAATACTGGGGGTAAAGAGGGGGCATTTGTGATCCACGTATGGTTTACTACGATAACATAAAGGAACACACAGGAAAATATTTTGAAAAATTGGTAAATAATGGCAGTACCAGTCCTACCTCTTAGTCAAATTTTTTTTATCAATGCTGAGCCGTTTTGTGTTTTTGTGGTGATTTCTTCTTTGTTGTAGCAGCTATTGGAAATAATTTCATCAGTCTTCTTTACGTGAAAACACTTTTCAAACTAACCAAAAAGCTCGACTTAACTAACGCAAACCCATGTAAGGACATCAAGGTAAATTTAAGGCAATGTTTGATTTTTTTACTAACTAAAAAATTATTTATTTTTGAAAGTTAGTTAGTTCTGTACACTATTATTTTTCTGTAATCAATTTATAAATGTATTACTTTTTCTTTTATTTTTTCAATTACTTTTTCGCAAATTACTTTTTTTTATAGAAAAGTTTTATTATTACTATTATTATTATTGTTGTTGCTTTTGTTTTACTAAACAATTAGTCGACAATTTAGTGGAATAGAGTAGTTATAGGAAATAAAATGACATAAAATTTACTTTTATCAAAATTAAAAAAAAAATAATTTAAAATATTTTTTATTGTTTATATTAGTATTTATGAAACTTAAAAGCAATACATAATAATAATCTTTACATTACATAATAAATATTATTTGTACCTTGTGGGCTTATAATTTTTTTCTTGTCTATCCTGTGTTCAAAGCACGCTACACAACTTAAAACTTTATAGAGAGCAGGGTTACGGGTGATTTTCTCAACACGTTAATTTTTGCCAAAGACGAATATAAAACGTTTATCTTATTATTAGTTGACATTTTTTAATTTTTATATAAAGAAAAGATATTTAAGTAAGTGCACAAGTTAATGATCAGTGCACAAATTAATGATAAAAAAATGTAATTTAAATTTAATGAGTTTTAAATTTAAATTGCAAAGTAAAATGTCAATACTGTCTCCTAATTTATCTACTTCGAAAAATTATAAAGATATTTTTAAACTTTTATTTTATCAACTAACAATAAAAAAGAAAACAAAATGCATCTTTAAAAATATTACTTTCATAAAACTTTTTACAAAACTTAAAAAACAAAAGATATCTAGAATTTTGAAGCAATATTTGGCATATTTGTATGCAGACAATTTCGATTTTTAAACAGGTCGTTTTGAAATGAGTCGCGCCGAAACAGCCGCGCCGAAATGGGTTTCGCGCCGAAACGGCCGCGTCGAATAGTCCCATTCCGAACTTTCCAATACCTTAGAGGGAAATTTCAAAGGTGTATCGAAGCTAATTTTTAACGGCGTAGGTATGAAAATCAGTGGTTTTGGAAAAAAAAAAAAAAAAAAGATGAGGGGAGAAAAAAAACTGCCAGGAAGCCTTCAAGGGTATATTACATGTGTTTCTAAGACGCAGAGAAGATGAGAACTAAAAACAGTTGGTCAAGCAATCCCTGTGGAAGTTCTGTCACCATTATTGAATGATGTGTCTCTGAAACTCTATTTTGTTCACTTCTTCCATTATATTTTGTTTAAAAACAAAGCTATGAGCAGTGAGCATGAGGAATGGTTTCACAAAGATATCTTTACAATGGAATGCAAATATCAGTCATTGGGCTGAGTTAATGCTCAACAAATGCTGCTGAACAAGAAATGGTGCTTGTTTGACGTATAAAAAGCGATCAAAAATGAAGCGTTTACAGCAATAAGTCAAACTTTCCAAAAAATAAGCATTGTTTAATAAAACAGGACCTATTTAATAACATTTATTGCGCAGGATTTGTTTTTCCTTTTCAACATTACCTTTAAATGAATGCGTGGTTTCTAGGCATCTTTCTTCAGTGGGTTTTTATGTATCTTGAAAACAAGAGCTAATTTAAAAAAAAAAAAAAAATCCCCTACCGTATTCTCTTTTTTCGACCCAAAATTAGTAGGAATTGACTATTTAAAATCAGGATGCAGACAAAACGTTATTTTTTTGTTGACTGGTGTAATTATAGCTACTTATATTTGTGTAAGGATTTATTTTGTAAGACACCTAAACTCTCATGATATGGCTCCTTTTATATGTATTGCATTTCACTTTGTGAGAAACACAGTATAATAAACATGATTTTTTTTTTGATAAGTCTAAAGTTTTAGTGTGCGCTGTGAGGATAAAATATGCTTCTAAAAGCAGAAAAATTCTAATTTTGGAAACTATACATAAGGAATAAAATGTTATTAATTACAGCTGCTTGTATAATACATATAATCTGCTATCACTATTTCAAAATTTTCTAGAAATAAAGTAACTTGAACAAATATTGATCACTTAAAAGTATTAGTGCAAGAAAAAATATTTGCAATGATTATCTTATACTTCACACAAAATAAAATTTAGGCAACACTCATCCACTTTACTCTTATCGAATTGCAAATACATCAACTGAGGTAAGTCCAAACACATTGAGTAATATTTCATGTTATTACTTATTTGAAGCATATTTATTAATAAGATTATTGATATAAGATACTTATAATAGTTTTGGATTCAAATTTATTGTTTTTGGTGTGTTCTGTTAAGTCCAAGTTGTTAATACCTTCACTGATTGATAATCCTAGCAACTTATTCTGATGTTGATATTTATTTTCCGATTCCGAGTCACAACTGACTACAACTGTATTTATGTCGAGGACTGCATACTAAGTGCCTTGCCTCCATTATTTTTTATACCGATAGATGACAGCACCATCACCGGATCGAACAGTTAATTAGAATTTAGAACTAGTCCAGGAGCTAATAGCTACCTGGTGCTAGCACCCCCAGAGGTATCGTTTCACTTGGATGACATTGAGACCACGAGCATATTTAACGTCGCCCAGTCCCCTTTAATGACGACGGTGGATCTTCGACCATTCGAGGTTTGAACTCAGGACCCTCCGGCCCCGAATCCGACACTCTACCGATCGGGCTACCACGGCCCTTGATATTTATTTTGTAACACACTTGAATTCTCATGCTGTGGCTTCTTTTACATGTGCTGGTTTTTATTTTGGGGTAAACACAATTTAATAAATCTTATTTTTGAAAGGAGTTCCATTTTTTGCCTGAAAATAAAAACTGTATTTTTAACGATTGCCTGTGAATGGTCCATGGAGATTTTTTTACTAGATGTTTTAACACAATAAGAGGTACCTGTGCATATAATTCGGTTAAAATCGAAGGGGGCCTCTTGTGAGTAAATTTCTTTCAAAGTTACTTCGTTTTCGAGTCAAAAAATTAAAAGTAAACACTCGCAGAAAAAAATGTAAAAGAGTTATACAAATTAAACTGAATTAAATTCAAGTTTTCATCATACTGAACAAAATTTTAAAAAAATTAAAGCTCTGTGATAATTTGTTAATGAGTTATATCCATTTATACTCGTCTTTGTGTCAATCAAAATGGCGCCTGAAAAATCATCTTGGCACATATTTAAGGGTTCGTAACTTTTCAACTCCTTCAGGGTCCCAATACAATTTATATTTTCATAATCAGCATCAAAAAGTCTACAAGTACACCAAATTTGAATAAAATAGGAGATGGTGGGTGGCATGGCCTGGGTGATTTAACTTGGATTGACCCAGCAATTTTACTCCGATATAGTGTTAAAATTTAAATTTAAAAAAAAGCAGCAAAATCGAATTGAAAAAAAAAAAAGTTTTTTGGTGCCTCTCCCCCCGCCCCCTCCATCCCGCGCGTTCGATCAGGCAAGCTTTCTACTTTATTAGCAATAAGGATTACCATATAATTAGTATTGGCTGCATGCTTAGAAACCAAATATTCGGGAGGTTATTCTAAAAAAAAAAAAAAAAAAAATCCGGTTTCGCTCCTTAAATATTCGAACATTAGCAAGCAGAGAACAATTTTGATTTTAATGGACTTCTACATAAAAATATAAAAAGATTTCGTAAGTAATTTCCAAGTGGGTAAAAGAAATGATTGATTACTAGGGTACAATTTTTTTTATCACCAGAATTTCAAGTAGATGGCAGCACATACAACTGAAAAGAATGTGTATTTACTGCCATCTTCCCATGGTTACGGAAACCATGAATTGAGCTTTCCTTGTTTAAAGCGAAAGAAAGGAATATTGTTTCCAAAGTAGCTAATGATTTCATATAACATTTTAGAACAAAACTGATTATTGTTTATTTGTTCTGATTCTATGTTTATTATATGCTCCTGCAAATTCTATCTATTACAGAAATTTAACAGTAACCTAAGAATTAGTCTTTAGCTACCAGTTTGGATATGCAACTTTTACATATATATTGGGGCAGTGCAGACACCGCCAGCTCAGTCATTTCCAGCCGAGGACTGCAGTTTCGTGCTTATTAGCACTCATCAGCCCGGCATAGGAAAGTGATTGAGTTGGAGATGGAAAGCCTCTGGGTGGAGTTATAGCCGCTATATAGATAGGCCAACGCATCAGCCATTTTGGATCGGATTTTTCATTGTTGCACTGCCAGGGTTACAACTGCAAAGTTTCGGAAATTGCCAAATTTGCCGAAAATAATATTTTATTTAATGAACAATTCACGTGCCGCTAATAATTGCTTACAGTGAACATCACCAAACGCGATGAATCGCCAGAAAAGACAGCCACTCAAACACGCGCTCCAATCCAAAATGGCTAATCTTAAGCTGATGCGTTGGCTCGTATATATAGGGGCCTTAGGTGGAGCTAAGGCCCCTATATATACGAGCCGGCGCATCAGCTTAAGATCAGCCTTTTTGGATCGGAGCGCGAGTTTGATTGGTTGTCTTTTCTGGCGACTGTTCGCGTTTGGTGATTGTTCAATGCGAGCGATTATTAGCGGCACGTGAATTGTTTATTAAATAAAGTATTATTTTCGGCGAATTTGGCGAAACCCGAAACTGTGCTGTGCCAACCCAAGCAGTGCAACGATGAAAAATCCGATCCAAAATGGCTAAACTTAAGCTGTGACGTCTGTGAACAAGGCGGAACTATATTGCGGTTTCATTTCGCTATTTTTTTTAGCTCTTTCTTTTCCTCCCTTTTCTTTTTCTTTCGAAATGATAGAACAATGATGTGACACTTCCCTCTTCACCGGGAATTAGGGCATGTGCACATGGGTGCCGGCTGGGGGAGGGAGGTGTTCTTGTACCTCCTGAGTTTAAAAAAAAATACTCAGACTTTTTTAAAAAAAATAATTAATTTTCAACAAACTACAAACGACAAAATATTTTTTAAACTTTAAAATATATGACGAAAATCATTAATCTCTTGTCTATGGCCACAAGCCCCGAGTGCCGATCGGGGGCAAGGAAGTGCATTCTGCATTCTCTCATCCCTTGGCTTTTAAAAATCTGATTAATTTAGTTAAACGTTGTAAAATACTTTTGAAAAACTACGAAACGCATCGCGATAAATATTAATCTTACGTTTATATCTACGAGCACCGGCAAGAGTGTGCGCTTTCACTCCCCTAACTACATTAAATTACATTAATTTTAAAAACAAAAATAATTTTCTACTTTTTTTGATATATTTTTGATGTTTTTAATGATTGTTAACACTAAATAAGTAAAAATAACTAAATTTCAAGCAGAGGACAAACTACGAAACTACGAAAATATTGTGCTCAGAGAAATTAAACTCATAAATTAAATAATTAAATGAAAATACGCATTAGAATTCGCTTTAAGATAATTAATGGAATAAATAATTAATATATTTTTTAAATTTGAAAATAAATAAATAAACATTGAAATATCCATTAAAAAACTAGTAACTTTTTTTTTTAAAAATTTCTCTAAGTGTTTATACACGGTTACACCCCTTTTCATATGGTTCTGCCGGCGTCCATGGGTGTACTCTTTTGGAAATTTCAAAGAAAATTTATTGTTCAGCGTACATTGACTATTTAAATTTAATCAAAGTACAAGTGCTTAAATTTTTCAATTTTAAAGAAATACAACAAATACTTTCTGTAATTTTCCTTCAAAACGTAATTTTTTTGATGCTTCAAAATGTTTTTTGATTGGCCTTAAAATCCAACTGTAAGATTCACTTCCAAGTTCTATAATATTTTTGCAACATGAGAAGTTCTTGGTTATAAATTATTCAATTTTATTTGAAGGAAACAATTATGTCTACTCGTTTAACACTAGAAAAACGGAGGGGCCTGTGTGGCCCCTCGCATAGTTTGTTGTTTAATAACTCGGATAATGTCTAACGGAACGTAATGTAACTTCCTGACTTTTCATTATATGACACTATTTGAATGCTTGTTTAAGCATTTTATCATACGCCTCATAGTACTGTAAATATTGATCCTCATACCTAGAAAGACGGGAGGGACCACAGTAGCCCCTAAGCTTTTTTACAGTTAAAAAAAAATTTTTTTTTCCTTTCTCCTAATTCTTCTAGCATAAAAAAAGGCCATTCTCTCTAGTTTAACCTGTAACTTTCGCTTTATACAGCCAGTTGGATATCCAAATGCTATAAACAGTATTGACTGCTTACCAGCCTAATGGTAGCCATTTCTCTTGAAAAGAAAAACTGATCCAAGCTTTTGGCCAGTATAGAGAGAAACACTACAAATAATTGCATACTAAGTTTTTATTTAGTCATGAAAGAAGGTGCATTGGGCATGTGGACACACTCAGGAAGAATTTTTAAAATAATTCACCCCAAAAATGGGTAGGGGCCACACTGGCCCCTTCAGTCTTTCTAGGTATACAGAAAATGTCAGTCGTTCTAGTGTTAATTCGTTTTAAAAAGTGCAGGGGGGCTCTTCAATTTCAACTGGCAGAGCCTGAGGAAACTAGTAGGGCCTTGGAGATGGGGTTCATGCGGGCTCTCCTCTTCCATCCACTTTCCAGGGCCGCAGAGAGCTGAGACGGGCTTTTTGTCCATTTGGTCTCGCCCCCTCCCCCCATAATATAAAATTTATACTACTCCGATCACGTGCCGGGCCTTCTCAAGGACCAGGCTCCTAGTTTGCGAATAGGCTAACATGGGGTCTTGTCAGCTCTGCCTCTTTCTGTTCACAACATATCATTATTACCATTGAAGTGATCACAATATTTCAATCAGCTCTTGTGCAAATATGCTGAATAACTTGATTTGATTTGAATTCATACCTTTATGCGTAAAAAGTAAAATAAGAAATAACAACGTTATTTAACGGCGTTACAAGGAAGCCTTTTTCAATGCTAAAGAAATGAGCTTATAGTTGGTTATGTTAGTCTATGTTGGGAAATTATTTTCGATTATTTCCATGCATAAACTAATAAGAAGAATAGACCGAGCTATGGCAACCCTTTTGCTGCTCATAAAACAAATCATGTGACTATTGGATATCCTAGCAACAGCGCGCGTTGATCGTAGCAGACGATCAACGCCCGCGAGAAATAAAACAAACAGAATTGATGGAACACGGAAGAATGATCTTTTATGGAGTCCGATTTGTAAATTTGTTATTCTAAGTTGTAAATATTTTGTTAATATAGTGAGTTTTCGTTTAGATAGTGCTGTGCATTTTCTTTAGTCCATTTCAATAACTCTCTAAGCAATTAAAGATGCAAGCGCCCCAAAAGAATCGGCAAACGGTAAGATTTTTACCTACAATTTCAATTTAAGATACCGATTAGTACATTTTTGCGTTAACGTAAAACGTTTACGTTATTACGTTCACGCCAACGCTGACGTAGTAGTTCCAAATGAAATAAAAGTTACTGAAAACTGTGATCAAAAACTAATTACTATTGTCAAAATAATGCATAACTAAAAGAAAAACAGTTCAATCTCTGCACCTGTAAAAAAAATTACAAAGAAAACACATTACATCTTAAAATACATGTCGAGTGCCAAACTATAGATAATGTTGCCATCTAGCAACCATGCTGCCAAAGTTTTCGCCAAGCCTCCCACCAGTCACATGATGTATCCATGAACCAATTTTTTCATCAGCAAGTCTGGGAAAGCTCACTCTACTCTTATTATTAGTCTATGTTTCCATGCAATTATAATCACGAGATATACGCAGACGGCAGTTTATTACGATTTACCTTTCTTATTGTTGCAATTATAAAGGAATTTTTAGTCACACAATTCTAGTAAGACTCTTGCTTCTAAATTGCATCTGATGTTAAAATCTTTAGAACTTTTAATGACAGTAATCAATGACAGATATTACCAGAAACTAAAAAACGAACATAAAAGATTTACAATGTTCAAAACACCGAAATCTTGCAGTATCATTCACACAAAAGGGATGCCCGACGAAAGGTCAGAAGAGGTCACCGTGACCTTAAAAAATGTTCTTCATTCGTCAAATTTGGTAAAAATTGTGCAGTGTGTTTTTTCCCTCTTTTTTTTTTGTTCTATCATTTCCTTTTTTTTAAAAAAATGATGTCGTCTCTTTTTTTTTTTTTTTTGGCATTAGAATTAGATGTAGATCCGTCGCATTTTCCCATCTGGTAAAATTAGAATTTCATTCGATAACTGAGAGTTCCCCCCTCCTACAAGTAAAAACAATTCTCTTGAACAGCGACTGATTTGCTGGCTGTTGCCACTCAGTTTTAAGAAGGATGAGTAATATTAAAAAAAAAAAGAAAGAAAGAGTTCAAAAACATAAAAAAAGTTAAAACATCCATTTCGAAGAAGACTTTCGGTAGATGAGCGACAATCTAAATTCGAACTTATTTCTTTCTTCGGTAAATGAAAGATTTCTCGGTTTGGTGAATCCTGAATTTATCGCCCCACAAAGCTTGGAAAAGATAAAAAATGTACACGAAAAAGAAATTCCAACGAATAAAAGTAGCTCGACTTTCAAGTAAAGTCATATTTTTTTACCAAATGTTTCTAAAGGAGACGAAGGTTTTAAAAAGAAAGAGTCATTTTGTGGTAAATCCAGCTTAAGTGGGATTTTTTACACGATATTCTTAAATTTTGAGATTGCTTCAAAACCAGTTTCTTTCAAATGGCGAATATCCAAAAAAAGCAGAAAAGGTAATCATCTATTCAGGTATGTGCGAATTATTGTACGGCATTTTTATGACAGAAAGAATATTTTCGGTACAAATCAATTAGAGCTATGTATTTTTTCCCCTTTAAAGTTAATGTTCCAACACTAAAAAAAATCTGAATCATGACTGGAAAATAATGGTCAGCAAATGAACCTAATTTCTACCAGAAACATATCTGGAAAAAAGCAGGAAAGTCTACCGTTAATAGTCAATAACTTTCCTGAAATTCGCCTGAGATGTTTCAGTATAATTCAGAAACTTTCCGAAAAAAGCCAGTTAAGTTTCTAGAAAATATTGGGATTCTTCCAAAAAAGATTTGTTGGCACTTTCCTGACTTTCCAGTAAAGCCGCTAAAGCATTTATAGAAATACAAAACTGACGGCCAGCTACAGGCTCTGGGCCCAGCTAGGTTAGGCCTAGTCAGTTTATTAGTCCCCAATGAAGATCAGTGGCCCTCTTAAAGCTATTCACCCCCTTGCTCATTCATCTCTTCCGGTAAGCTGTTACAAGTGCCCACGACCCTACTAAAGTAGTAATTTTTCCTAATTTCCAGGTTACCCTGAGATTTGAAAAGCTTATAAGAAATTCCGTCTAGAACTAAACGAACCTACTTTCCTGTATACCCATACTACTTTCTAGTAGCTGATCAATATTCTCGAAAATAGCTAAAATCGCAAATTGTTTCAAACATATTTTTTTAATATCTTACGCTGATTTCTAGGAATAAAATATTCCTCACTCATCTAAAAAAAAAATGACGAACAAATAAAATAGCAGCACCTTTTAAAAAGCAGCTAATACACTTTTTTCCATTAAAAAAAATTCTTTAACAGCTTTCAAAACGAAAAAATAATAATTAAAATTAATAAGCTCTTTAAAATGAATACATCATATCAAAAAAAAAAAAAAAAAAAAAACACTTCCCCCAATTAACTCTAATTTGAATTACGAAACTTTAAATTCAAATTATGTTTTTCGCAATCACGAGTTGCGATAAGACCCTACTGATTAGAGTTATTGTTTCTAGAAATGGCTCCCCCGACCCCCCAAGCATGTCCCTCCTCCTGGGTGCTTACGTGTGTATAGTTGTGTGCGTAGGCTTACGTGTGTGTACGTAGGCGTGTGTATGTGTGTAAAGGCGTGTGCACGTAGGCGAGTGTGTATGCGCATGCGTGTGTAGGACATGGACGCCACCGCCCAGCAAAAGTGGATTCCGGGGGACAGTGCTCAGGACCAGCCGCGCCGCCGCCGGTGGACGGTGGTGCTGCAGCCCTGGTCCAAGCTGAAAAAGGAACCGGAACGTCAAGGACTGTCAAATGAAAGCAATAAGCAATCGTGATTGCTCAAAAAGCTTCTTTTTCTCCTGTTGCCAAAAATAATTTTTTTAATGAATTAATGCATTTACCAAAATAAATAAAAACAATAAAATGCAAACTTGAGGAAATAATTTTGATTGTCAAAAAAAAAAAAAAAAAAAAAAAAAAAAAAAAAAAAAAAAAAAAAAAAAAACGTCTGCGCATATCTTTATGTATAGAAACATAAATGACTTCGAGTTTATTCGACAAAAACTGAATACCTAAATTAAAACTTTAACGTGAAAATAAAAACAAGTCATATCAACAAAAAGTATTTCACAGTTAAAACCATAGCTGCGGAGTTGGAGTCGGAGTCAATCTCATTTTGAGATAAAGGAGTCGGAGTCGAATATCCAAGAATCGGCGTCAGTCATTTGTTCTCCGTGTACAAATTTTTACCAAAGCTACGAAATCAGAGTCAACGTCGATGAGTCGGAGTCCGATTAATTCTCGGGCACAGGCGTCGGAGTCAGGTGGCCCTAAATTCTCGGAGTCGGAGTCTGGAGTTTGGCGTCAAGAGCTACTTCCAACAAAATTTGTTTGAAGTAAATTCGCCTTCAAGTACGGAATCTACATTGACTTTCAGTTTCCCCGTAGGCGCTAATGTTAAGGGATTTGAACTGTAAAAAATTGAACGGAAAATTGTTCAAATCAAAAAGATATTTTATATACTGGTTTTTCATCAAAAGGTTTTTCCTACAAAGTTTGTTTGAAGCAAATTCGCCTCACAGTTCGGAATTGCCTTGAATTTCCCCGTAGGAGCTAATGTTAAGTTTCTTTGAACTGTTCAAAATTGAACAAAAAATAGTTCAAATCAAAAAGTGAAATATGGGAATGAAGTGTCCTCGCCGAGATCTTTCGAACAAAAAAACGTTTGTTCGAATCGGACTATTCATTCAAAAGTTATTAGGGGGGGGGACAGACCAACGGACATTTTCCCCCATCTCAATACCCTACTTTCCAATTTTTAATTTTTCGATATTTATTTAATTATTTTATTTATTTTTGGCTTTTTTTTGTTTTTCGCGATATTTTAAAGATGCATTAAGCCTCCTTTCAAGCTTTTTTCTTCTTTTTCTGACTTTTACTGGGAAAGTAGGCTAAAAACAATGTCCCCTTGTCCTACTTTCCGTGCAAAAATTTGACCAGTTAACATCTTTCATTTTGATATATTTAAGCAACTGAATCATGTGCCGGAGCTGAGGTAGAACTGGAAGCAAATGCGAAACAGCTTATGTTAAAGTAATTCTTGTAAAGCTACTGCAAACAGACACTGCGATTTCGCCCTTGTTTGGGGCTCAGTCAATGTAGAAGGGCTAAAACTGAACTGAAGGTGAAAAACCTAATAAGTTAAGCATTAACTTTCCATTTGCATTTGTTCTACTATCCACTGGGTGGAGCGAAAAAAAAAAAAGATTTTTTTTTTTGCAAGTTGCTATAGCGCGAAAAAGTTGCGATTGGTGAAGAATTTAAAAAAAAAAAAAAATTAAAATTGGGTAATATCTTCTAATGCGCAACGCAAGCCTAAAAATTCGGAAAAATGGAAAATTTTATGTTTTTTTTACTAATTTTTAAAAAATTTTGTGCCAATGTTTTTTTTAATGCTCTAAGACAGAAATGTTGCGATTGGTGAAGCCTTGAGAAATTAAAAAGAAATTTTGAAATCGAATAATACCTTCTAATTCGGGAACAAGCCTAAAAAATTGAAAAACTTGAGAATTTCAGCTTTTTTTTTTTTAAGTTTAAAAAAATGGTCAAGGGTTTTTTTTTTTTTCGTTTTTTTTTTCAGTAATATAGGGAAAACTCTTTTAAAAAGCACAATATTATTCGAAATTTATGTAGGACGACCATTGCAATGGGCTATTTGTTTATTCCATTTCATCAAATTGTCTTTTCTTCACCTTTTTGGCATTTGAATGGTGAAACAACCGGTTCAAGTTCATTTTTTGGACCAATAGGGGAACGTCTCAGTGGTTGTAAAAAACTACCGGTAATAGATTTTCAAGTAATTGGCTGTACGACTGCAGAAGGAAACAGAAAATGCTTGAGTAAAGATCAAACGTATCTTTTGGATATACAGGGTGTCCGAAAAGTCCTGGACACATTTAAGGGGTCTAAGGACCCTTAACCTTCAAAACTTTCGACTTTCTGGAAAAAAATATATGTTATACATATTTTAATTCTGAACAATTTGATACCTTATTTATTACCATACGCCAAAAACTTTTCAAGTTATTGTAAAAATGCGTAAACTTTCCCCATAGAGATTTATGTTAACAGCTGCTGTTTAAGCCTCTTTTTCTCAGGTGCCGATTTCTTCGGCATTCTCGTTTTGCGCGCATAATATCTCAAAAAGTTTCTTATATATTTCCGTAAAACTTTTCATACTTGTTTGTCTGGTTTATATTTATGACCTGAACCTAAATTTGTTTACTTTTTTTTAAAATTATTTATTTATTTTTTGAAATTTTACAAGTCATAATCAAAAATTTCCAAAATTTTGGGCAAAAAAATATATATTTTTTAATAATACCTTTCATTTTTAGTTAAAATTTAGGTTCAGATCATAAATATATTCCAGACAAACATGTATAAAAGGTTTTACGGAAATATATAAGAAACATTGAGATATCATGCGCGCAAAACGAGAAAACCGAAGAAACCGGTACCTGAGAAAAAGAGGCTTAAACAGCTGCTGTTAACATAAATCTCTATGGGGAAAGTTTACGCACTTTTACGATAACTTGAAAAGTTTTTGGCGTATGGTAAAAAATAAGGTATCAAATTGTTCAGAATCAAATTATGCATAACATATATTTTTTCCAGAAAGTCGAAAATTTTGAAGGTTAAGGGTCCTTAGACCCTTTAAAAAAGTCATAGAAAACCAACAAATTGTCGTATGAATTTGCAGTTTGCACCATAATACTTCACAGGTTCAAGAATTTTTATGACATCGTAAAAAAGGGGGGAGGGGTGGGAAAGAAGAAGAAAAAAGGTATTTTGCGGCCATGTGTCAGTATAAGCTATGCTTGTAATTCTTCGTTTAGTAATTTTCATTCCTTTTTGCGTTTTCCCATGTCAACAAAAACGATTTAAAAGTAACTTTTAAACTAATTTTAACGATTAAATAATACTACAACTTTTAAAGATATACTACTTTTAACGATAAAATTACTTTTAACGATAAAATTACTTTTAACGATTTAAAATCGAACTTTTAAATCATTTTTGTTGACATGGAAAAACGCAAAAAGGACTGAAAATTACTAAACGAAGAATTACAAGCATAGAATATACTGACACCCTGGCTGCGAAATACCTTTTTTCATCTTCTTTTTTTCCCCTTTTTTTTTGAGGAATCACGATTGCTTATTGTTCTCATTTGACTGTTTTGAATTCCTATCATTTTATTTTCCCACCAGCACCCTCTGCCAGCACCACCGTCGCGTCGACCGGCCTCACGATGCTGCTCCTCTGGCGAAAACCGTCTCCAGGATGCGTCCATATCCTACACACACACGCATACACACACATGCCTACACATTTATGCCTGCACACAGACACAAACACATATGCCTATGAGTAAAAATGACAACAACTTTTTTTTTACATATGCCTACATACACACACACACACGAACGCCTACACACACGCGCGCGTACACACACAACACTGCATACACAACACGCACACACATACATACACACACACACACGCACCCACACACATGCGCCTACACAAACACACACGTGCATTCATACACACACACGGTCGTGATTGCGAAAAACCTAATTTGAATTCAAGATGCCAAAAATTCAAATTAATATATATTTTTTCTTTTTTTTTTCGATGTCATAAAAATTTTGAACCTGTGAAGTATTATGGTGCGAACCGCAAATTCATACGACAACTTGTTGGTTTTCTATGAATTTTTTAAATGTGTCAAGGTCTTTTCGGACACCCTGTGTATCTCAAGCAATAAAGAGTAACAATTGTCCAAATGATTGGTCAAACCTTAATTCCTGGCCCACTCTCACATTCCAGATGACCCACTGGTACAAATGGAGTTCTCAGACTTGAACGTAAATGTAACGATCCCATCAGATGCGTTAAAAGAAATTGTTATTTTTATCTTGAAATGCTACATGCTAGTCTAGTTTGAAATAAAGAACTGCAAAAACGTCACGAACGGTTCTATTCATGTTTACAAAACAGTTTAAACATATGAATACTTGCCTGAAAAGCCGAAACAAGTTGTTTTATCCTCTCCTTGAAAGACACTTCTTCTTTGCGCATCCCGAAAACTTATTGATGAGCGTGGTTTATGCTGAAAAGAGGCACATATGAGAACTAGTATTTTTAAAAGGTTTTAACAGCCAGAGGGCCTGTTTCTAAAGACAAACACATAAGAAACTTCGTTATTCCATTCCTTAATTTCGAAGCCAATGATTACACAGTGATTCTTACTTGAAGCACGACAAAGTTATCTCCGTCACTTTTTTTTCTTCGAAAAGTTACTAACGAAGACAGTAAATATTTTAATCAAAACAGGTACTACAACAGACTGTTTTTTATCTCAAATCTTGCTACACCTATAACATAGCCCTAGTCTTGAAGCCTCAGGAGTGTAGTAAAGTTACCATTACGCTTTTTTAAAAAAGTACATTTATAAAACACATAAACTAAATAAAACTGAAAAGAAAAATTTTTTAGTACACAGGAAACGTTATCCAAGAATGATATTACAACAAAGCCAATTTCGTACATACATAGGCGCCCATATGCAAAATTGTAAGAGGGGGGGGGGGTTTCAGATATTTTCCCCGTGGTTTAGCAGGATATTTTCTCCATAGAAACCGATTTCAATACAGATTAAAATTACTAAAAATTGACATTTTTAATAAATTATTCATCAATGGCTGGAGAAGAAATGGTTTTACATTTTTGCAAAGAAAAAAGTACTAAAAGCAAGGAAGTTCCAATTTCTATAGGGGGGCGGGGGCTTGAGCACCTACTTGCCCTCCTATATGGACGCCCTTGCGTACATATGATTACACATTTACAAACGTACGTATACATCAAAAATTTGTCTCATACTTAAAAATACCTTTTTGTGTGAAAGATTAAAATGTCCGTCAGTAAATTATAGCTTTCTGCCGATTTGACTTTAAAATGAAGACATTATCTACAGCGCACAATTAAGTCATTGAATTTCGTCATTAATTATAATTTAAACTACTTTAACAGGGATTGCTTCTCATCAATTGCCAACAGTTAAATACATTATGCAACTCCTTTTGGGTTAATGCACGGGAACTCATTATAATGCAGTTTTCAGTTGTCAGTTAGCCAATCGTATTTTAACATAGATTTCTGAACACACCCTGCGTGATCCAGATATGGAATTGGAATAGCATGTTCCATTTTTCTGTTGATTTGACCTAAAAAACTGATTCTACTCCAGCGTATCAGAAAATGTATCAGTAATCACATAACATATTACCAGTCATCAGGGGCGGGTGGCACGCCGGCCCTTCGGCCCGCGGGCCGAGACGCCCTCCGCCTATGTGCCCTTGCACCCTCAAGCCTAAACACCTTTTTTTTTTAAATTAGTCATTATATTAGCCATTTTATTTTCGCGTGTCCTACTGGTTACGCTTTTTGAATCCATCGTTTCTTTCCTTATTTTGCATTTAATTTCTTAAACTTATTTTATTTCGTGTTTCCACGGTTACGCTTTAAAAATCCATCTTTCGCATCTTAATTTCTTAAAAATATTTTAATATCTGTCGTCACTGTTTGGAAGGGAAATTTTGCATGATGTTTTTGCTTTCTTTTATTTATGCTTGATTTTTGAATGTATGTCACTTGACACAATTTTTATTCTCAAGGTAGACCGGGCAAAACCGGACAACGCAGCTAGTATTATTATTATAACATTTATATAGTCATGAGCCCAGGGCCGGATTAACATCTATTTACGCCCCTAGGCCAAACTTAAAGATTACGCCCCATTTCACATATCCGATCTCTATTGAAATCGGATCCCCCCCCCCCTCCCCCAGTTATTCCCAGAGGCTTAGGCCAGTGCCAAGTAAAGATTTCGGGCTCCCATGATTGTTGACAAAATGAGGGATGGATTTCTTTGTTTTCCTTCGCTGATATTCAAATGGATGGGGGGGGGGGGGGGTATCCCGGGAATTTTTAGAAATTGAAGCGTTGGAAATGCAATTTTAGGCCATCTAAGGTGATTTAACGGAAAGTAATGGCATTCGGAATTTGCCTCGGAAAGTCCAGTCGGAAAGAAATTATTATTCAAATCAAAGATATTGAAAATTACATGCTTTGATTGAAAAAGGACACCTCGACTCAAGCACCACGCCCCCCCCCCCGTATTCCCCCCTCCAATTGCTGTTTTTATACCTTTCTTTTCTAGATACATTTTGCTTCTCCATAACGCGTCGCTTTTTTCCCAGCAAGCTGTTTATTTTCCCCCCCTCTACAACGTGCGCCCTTTTCGGCATGCGCCCCTAGGCCAGGGCCTAGGTTGGCCTATTGGGTAATCCGGGCCTGCATGAGCCTTCTGCAGCAGATTTCTGTTGTACATATGTATAATTTAAAATAATGTTTAGCTAGTTTAGTTCAAGTTATTTTAACCTCTATTTGAAACGAAAGGCATACAGACATTTAGAGTAACTTCGAACTATGTGGATCAACTTGCACTATTCCATCTTTTTTAAATCCAATTTACTTCAAAAGAAATTTTAGAAGGCTCAATATTGCACTATGCTAGCAAGTTTATAGCGTCAGTTTTCTAATTTTATTTTGCAAAAGGAGTTGGCAACACTGAAGGCAGCCGATAGTATATAATCTATTCTTGAGTGACTGAAATCGACTCCCAAATGCTGATGTGATGTTGTGGATAATTTTACTCCTATTTTGTAATGTTCGATGCACTGTTATATATATATATATACTAGCATTCCCGTACCCGGCATTGTTCGGGTAATGGAATTAGCAGGGGTTAACAGTGCTTGGTGCATCTAGTTTCGAAAATCCTCTATAATAATTACTTATTACCTATAACTTTTTTTAATTTGGGGAGGATCCCGGGACCCCTGGACTCCTTACATATATGCCCTTGTCCTTAACCGATCTTTAACTGTTATTGACGATCCTTTTAAAGTATTGATTATCTTTGCACACACAGGCCATCCACATTTTATTGATATACCTATGTTTAAGCAAGAACTTCTTTGTATACAACATTTTTAGTTTTTTTTTTTCTGGTGCTAAAATTATTAAGCTGCTTGATGAACTGACTTTGGAGCAAGCTACATAACATTGGCCGTGTGAAAAAAAGTCTTCTCTTAAATCAATCCCTTCTACTTTTAATGTCTGTCCTTGTGATTTATTAATGGTTATTGCAAAGCAAACTTTAACAGGAAATTGCACTCTTCTAAATTCAAAAGGATAGTCCGCCTGTGATGATGTTCTTAAAAACTTCGTTTCTAGTTTTGAAAAAATGAAAGCAATAGACAGAAACATTATGATTTGACTTGAGAAAAGCCTCGAAGAATCACGTGAGAAACAAAAACAATATCAAGTATAGTTCGCTATCGACCAAAAGTTGAGATGAAGTACTGAAGAATGATTTGAATGGAAGAAAGCCTTCGAAAATAAGGGATTTGAATTTCAATGACAGGTTTTAATTTCGCAGAAATTAAGGGGTTTTAATTAATTTCTCCCGAACTAATTGAGATTTCGAAAAATCCTTTCTTAGTGGTTACTTTCGTAATCATGCGGACGTGCCTGCCTAAATTTCAAGTCTGAAGCTTCAGCGGTTTCGGCTGTGCGTTGATATATATATATATATATATATATATATATATATATGAATATATATATATATATATGAATATATATGTATATATATATGTTATCTCAGGACATTGATTTTTATATATTAAGATAAATGATAGTAATCTCGAAATTTTATAAAATTGAATTGGAGAATTTTTAAATTCTTAAAAGTTTTACTTTTATGATTGAAATTTGCGTACTTTTAAATAATAATTTATTTTACATCACATTTCTCCTGCGGTTCATTTTATGGTAAATGGCAGGATTGATCTGAACTAGATTCATTTTTAATGGATTTTATACTACGATTTTTTTTAATTTTCAGTAACTGCATAATATTTTACAGTTCTTGTCAATTTTATGTATGGCACTATTAAAATTTGCTTGGGACAGTTTAAAACACGAAAATTGTAAATTAAATTTATCCTGAATAACTATACGCAGCTTGCTGTGTTTAAGATACTTTACTGTCCTGGAAGATAAACGCGGAAATAAAAATTCTTTTCCCTTGAAAGACGGAAAAAATAAAGAAAGGTTATCCGCCAATGCACTAACGCATTCCCTTGATCTTTAGAAATTTCGGCTCAGTCAATGAGGATTCAGTTTAAAGAAAAGTCAACAAAGTCATCGGATGTTTTCAATCAGTCTTTTCATACATTTATTCATGAATTTCGCACCCTTCCTCACTCCGCCAATAGAAATCTGTTAAATATTTTTTGCTCGTTTCCTGCGGCTCCGTTTTATACAACAGGGAGTAACCATATTTTATCATGGATATCCATGTTTAGTGCTTTCTGATGCATCCAAATTTTTTTTTAATTTGTTCCAATGCAACAGTCTTAATTGATAATAGTATATTCAACAACATAACAGCTAAAGTTTTTGAATTTAAAAAAAAAATTGAATTTTGACCTCTTGAATTCAAATTATGTTTTTCGCAATCACGAGTGTGTGTCGTATGTAGGCATGTGTGTTTGGGGTATGTGTGTTTGTGTGTAGGGGGTATGTGTGTGAGTATGTGTAGGTGTCTATATGTATGTGTAGGTGTCTGTATGTATGCGTGTGTGTGTATGTATGTGTTTGAGTATGTGTATGTGTTTGTGTGTGTATGTGTTTGTGTGTGTATGTGTTTGTGTGTGTATGTGTTTGTGTGTGTATGTGTTTGTGTGTGTATGTGTTTATGTGTGTGTATGTGTTTATGTGTGTGGTGTAGGTGTATGCGTGTGTATGTATTTGTGTGTGTGTGCAGTTGTGTATGTATGCGCGAGTGTGTAGGACATGGACGCAACCTGGAGACGGCTTTCGCTATAGGAGCAGCATCGTGAGGAGCCGGTCGACGGTGGTGGTGCGGAGGGTGGCGTGGGAAAATAAAATGATAGGACGCCAAAAACAGTCAAATGAAAGCAATAAGCAATCGTGATTGCTCAAAAAAAAAAAAAAAAAAAAAAAAAAAAAAAAAAAAAAAAAAACTTTTAAAACCCAAATTCTTATTGCATCGTGTTATTTGCAAGAATTTTGAAGTTGCGATTGTGCAAATTTTCGTCCTCCTACACAAGAGACAGTTAGTGGAACCGACTTTTTGCCTGTCAACGAGTTGATTGGCGGCGTGTCGTGATATGTCCCAATAAGGGGGCTGTTCACAGATCGGCCGTCCGTCACGTCCTCGCCGAGTTTTCCCACCCGAAACAGGTTTTCTTTGCTGGTTGCCATGACAGCAAGCCATCTCGGGCGGGACCGGTTTCGATCAGAAGAGCCTTGATATCTGACTGTCGTCAACAGTAGGACAGCATTTCATTGGTTTCCGCCAAGCAGCGCGCTCCTCTATTTTGTGGGTGAATTCAGCCACGTGATTGATGGACGTCGATCAAATGTGACTCTACCCTGTTTTCGCCGGCAGTCCGTCACGTCAGAAAACGGGATGGACGGGACGGACGGCCGATAAGTGAACAGCCCTTAAGTTGCAGTCAACTTTAACGTTGGTTACATTCATCGCGATGATATTGGTAGCAACAAAGTTGACTGTGGTGTGAAGGATGACGAGTGGTTCCTTCACTTTTCTACCTGGTCACACTTCCCAACAACCGCTCGTCCGAAAGTTGATTCAACTTACAAGTAATCCCTACGCACGTGTGAATCACCGATTGTAATAAAACTTTGCACATCAATAAAACCCTTTAAATATTGAACCCGTGTTTTTTTGAGCAATCACGATTGCTTATTGTTCTCACTTGTTGAGCAAATCGCGGTTGCTTGACGTTTGGCTCCTTTTTCAGCCTGGATCAGGGGCCTCTGCAGCACTACCGTCCCCCGGCTTCCTTTGGACCTGAGAAGTCACCTGGAATCCGCTTCTCCCGGGCGGTGGCGTCCATGTCCTACACACACACCTACGTGCTCTACGTACAGTTCTATGCACACACACTAGCCTACACATGCACGCACGACTACACACACACACACTACACATACACACTATTTCCTGCATTCGCGGACACACGCCTGCGCACACACCCCCCCACGCACAACTATACTGTGCTATAAGCAAAGCCTTTCCTGACGTTATAAACTGTTAGCCAACCAACGGGATCGAAACTGTAACTGTAATGTTATGAATGTTCTAGGATTTGTTGTTATGTCGTGTGTTTGAAAATCGTCCAATAAATGTTAAGAGCTATCTATAGTAGTACTTCCCCTCCCCCTAACATGCACGAGAATAATACATATACACACGTAACCACCCAGGAGGAGGGGGCTGGCTTAAAGGGGACAGGAGCAATTTCTAGAATTAAAAACTCCAATAGCCGCGTTCACAACTTTTCGGACCGGTAAATCCCCGCTCTGGCTCTGCAAAAAAAACCCGAATGAAAAATTCCCCGTTTCCATGTAAAAAGAGGTTCTCCCACTATACCAGAGAAAGCGGTTTTTACCCAGCATCCTTAGCCGCTAGTAGACGAACTTGTTTCGCGTAATGCATTCCGAGTAAAAACTCCGCTTTCACTCCAGAAGCTAGCAGGGAGTAGAAAGATTCCACATAAAACCCGCTAGTAACCGGAATGCGGTGAAAAGCAGGGTTTTTTTTCCGGGGTCGAAAATGTCCATGGAAATGGCCCTAATGAGTACACCACCACACCTGTATACTCTCACCAGTGTTAGTACAGTGGTGATTGGTGGAGTTTGAATAAAATAAATTAAATGAAACTCCAATGGGTAGGATCCTGTCGTAACTCGTAATTGCGAAAAACATAATTTGAGTTCAAAATTTCAAAATTCAAATTGATTTTTCTTTTTTTTTTCTTTGTAAATTATCGGCAACAAAACATTAAACGGAGTGAAATTATCCCCTAAATATTGGATAAATTGGGATATTGGAGGGTACAATTTATTATTTATTTTAAATTTTCATTGCAAAAATTCAAATAATGATAGAAATTTTGAAAAAAATAAATTAAAGTTAGCATGTTTCAGGATTTTTCTGAAAGAACTATTTATAGGAGTAAACTATCTCTCGCAATCTTACCCCATTGCGTGGATAGTTGCCTCTGAGCAATTTCCGTGTCAGTTAAATCTACCTTCTTGACCTCACCATTTACGATTTCATTAAAATTTGGCATGAAGGGGCACATGTGACAAGATATGTAATCTCGCTGATTTTTAGATTTTTATTTTGAAAAATTGTTTAAAATATAAGCCAGTAAAATAACTCAAAATGTGCGAAAAAATGAAAAGCGTGTTCTTACAAATGACTGTAACTTCTCTCCGAATTATAGTAGACTGAAAATTCTAAAAATTTTGGAAAGCTAGAAACAAGAGCTTTCTATTGATGTATAACATGACTTTTTTTGTGATAGACTTAAGTTTCAGGGTCATTCACCGTGACGGGGGCAATATTGCGAAGGATGGTTTACCCCTTTTTATAGTATTTTCAGAAAAATCCTGAAACACGTCAAATTTAGTTAGTTTAGTTTTTTTCAAATTTTCACTCATTATTTGAATTTTTGTAATTAGAATTTGAAGTAATAGAATACATTGTACCCTCTATATATCCAAATTATCCAATATTAAAGGGTAAATTTCATCCCGTTAAAAGTGCTTGTTGCTAATTAAAAAAAAAACACACAACACACGGGTTCAATATGGGTTTTTGAATTGTGACAGTTTGGGTGAGGGCGGGGGTAACAAGAAGTATGACACCACGCATAGTTTTATAACAGTATGTTTATATGTAATAATGTAGCGCAACATGTGACAAGGGTAGGTGAGGGGAGGGGGTAAAGCAATGTGTGACACTTTGTGACAAAGGGGGAGGGAGGTTAAACATGATGAAAAAAGTTTGACATTATTTATGGACAGCCGCTAAGATGAAGGGATAAATTTCAGCGGAAGAGCTTGTACTAGTTTATAGATTACAAAAGATTCTAATAAGCGATTATATTGGCTCTAACACCTTATCTAGGCATAAAAGATCGGTATGTGTAGTATCGTGTAATGTAGATACGTACTTTGGATGTGGCAGAAGGTCTACGGTTGGATCTGTTTTGCCTTCATGTGTTTTTGATTCATTTTCTCTGTTGTATTCTTTTCTAATTTTCGTGTCAACGAAAGCTGTTGCTGCGTTATTCAAGTTCATTTTCTGAGACTACTTTTGAAAAAAAAAAAAAAAAAAAAACTAATTACCTGCAATTAGAACGAAAAACACTGCCCAAAACCCAGTTTTATTTCGAAACCAGCCCAATCCATGCTCTTACACTGTTGCCACCGTAAAAGCTCATCGATAACAAAAACTACATCATTACAATAACTTAATTAATCATCTCACAATTTTTATTGCATTGGTTAGGGGCTGTCCATAAATGATAACTCTCTTTGAGGAGGAGGAGGAGGGTTCGCGAAGTTGTGACAGTTTGTGTCAAGGAGGAGGGAGGGGGTAAAAAGAAGTGTGACATCATGCATGTTTTACAAGTGTTTGTAAATGAAAAATAGCGTGACATGTTACAAGGGAGGGGTAAGGTGGAGTGTGACATTTTGTGAAAAAAGAGGGGGTGGGTAAAAAGGTTGACAAAAAGTGTGACATCATTTATGAACAGCTCCTTAGTATGCATGAAAGAGAGAAACTAGGTTTAGTTTTAAACCAGCTCAATCCAAACATTTCTACATGTAAATAATTGGACTACAAAAATGATTTACAGATTAAAAAAAATAAGAAAATAAAGTAGCACACTGAACGTTTTTTTAAACGAAAAAAAAGGAAAGAAATGTTTTAGAAAAATAAAGTGGGAAGAGCAGGAAATATTTTTGTTACTCCTCTAAAACAGGGGCCCACTCACCCCCCAAATGCAACGGCCCCCAAAATGAAAAAAGTTCATGAAATAAAAACTTCAATGGCGCAGTCTGCGCCATGCCCCCCCCCCCCAGGTGGGGGCCTCCCCGTGTAAACTGATTTTATGTCTAAGCTCTTCAGTTATAAAATTATTAGTTATATTAGTGCAAAAATCTTCCACAACCCACACTGAAGGCACTACTAATAACCTCCCCGTGTAAAGCTTTTAGGAATGGATTAAACTGATTTTATGTCTAAGCTCTTCAGTTATAAAATTATTAGTTATATTAGTGCAAAAATCTTCCACAACCCACACTGAAGGCACTACTAATAACCTCCCCGTGTAAAACTTTTAGGAATGGATTAAACTGATTTTATGTCTAAGCTCTTCAGTTATAAAATTATTAGTTATATTAGTGCAAAAATCTTCCACAACCCACACTGAAGGCACTACTAATAACCTCCCCGTGTAAAGCTTTTAGGAATGGAATAAACTGATTTTATGTCTAAGCTCTTCAGTTATAAAATTATTAGTTATATTAGTGCAAAAATCTTCCACAACCCACACTGAAGGCACTACTAATAACCTCGGCTCAAATGTTTTATAATCACATTATCATATATATCAAAATCAGATCGCTTTTAAGAACATCGCCCATGCTTTTCGTAGGCTGAGATTGGAATTACTTTCTAGTTGTTTCACGGAGAAAAAGAAGAACATTAAAAATAGCCATCTGAAATTGGAAACTTTAGCTTCCGATAATGGATAAGTTTAATTACGTAGAAGAAGAGTTCTTGTTTTTCATTAATCTCCTTGCATGCAAAAGGAGTTGCATTGAGAAGTTGAGTGATCTTAAGCGCAGGTGGTTTTGTTTTATACTCTTGGTGTGGAATTTCAATGATTAAAATAAAGATAAATTTTTACATATGAAAATAATACAACGACGGCTTGCGTTCATAACTTATGAGCAATTATGCTGCTGTGGTCAGATCAAAGGAACAACTGCCCTTAAGCTAAGCATAAAAAAGGTTTTCTTGCTGGCTGAAACTATAAACATGTCTCAGAATCTATTGCATTCGTACAATGTGCAAATTGTAAGTGTTAGAAATCATTAAATTTTAATTGGCGAGGCGTAAATCATTTTCTCTTATTATTAATCTATACAGAAGTTTCAACATTTATCAGTTTTCGTTTTTATTGTTTTATCTTTTATTTGTGTGAAACGAGCGTGGGTATTTTTTTTTTTTGAAATTTTGTGCTCAATTTACGTTGTTTTTACTACTTACAATTTAAGCGCAAAGGCTTTGCTTTTGCTTCCTAATTAGTTGCTATTTTGTTTAATGGTGTTATTTCACTCTTTTGTTATCAATAATCTTTACTAATAATAATAAAGCTGAAAGTACCTCTGTCTGTCAGGATCTCTCTCCGTCTGGAGCTCTGTCTGTCTGTCAGGATCTCTGTGACGCAAATAGCACCTAGACCGTTCGGCCGATTTTCATGAAATTTGGCACAAAGTTAGTTTGTAGCATGGGGGTGTGCACCTCGAAACGATTTTTCAAAAAATCGATGTGGTTCATTTTCTATAGATATATTTCTATGCCACAAACAACAAGATGTTTTCCACTACAACAAGATGCTTTCTACTACAACAAGATGCTTTCCACAACAAGATGCTTTCCACAACAACAAGATGCTTTCCACTACAACAAGATGCCACTACAACAAGATGCTTTCCAATGTTTCTATTTTGCAAATTCTGCTAATAGTAGATATATTTCTAGATGGTGGATTAACTGAAGTTCTGGACGTCTTGGATTTTTTTCAAGCGCGTGAAATATCGGACCTCTCAAATTTTAAAAGAGGCCAAATTGTTGGAGCGCGTCTAGCTGAAGCAAGTGTAACTGACACATCTCAACTTTTTGGTGTTTCTAGAGGAACGGTATCTAAAGTCATGACAGCATACGCGTAGCGCGGTAAGACGAGCTCGGCAAAGCAAAATAGTGGACGGAAAGAGAAGCTTAGTAAAAGAAACCGACGGTATTGAAGAGGATTGTAATGTCTATAAAAAGCGAACAATATCAGCAAAAATGACCAGAGAACTCAATCACCATCTTGGATTCACCAGTGTGAGTGATTAGAGTCAGAAGGCACCTTTATCAACAGAACATTTATGGCAGAATAGCGATTCCCAACACACTTGTCACAGAGTTTTTCCATTATCTTGATAACTATCTGTATATTTTTTTTCAGAAGGAGTCCCCCCCCCCCCCAAAAGGGAGCAAAGTTTTTTTTCTCTTTTATTCCAGTTTAACACGTTTAACTATTTTCCTATTCATTACCAAAGGACAGATGTAACTGAAAAAGGCGTTCCTTCTAATAAGAAAAAAAAATAAGTTAACAAACAAGTAAAATAAAAATATTTTTAAAAGCAGACTGTTTTAGGATAAAACCGTAACGAAAATGAAAAAATAATAATAAAAAAAAAAGATCATGCTCTTAAGTTAGCAAAAAACTCGGAATCACAAAGGGAATATTGCTTCAATTTATCGTCAAGACGCAAAAGTGAAAGTCACCTAAGATATATGCGTTTCTAAGAAAACCATACAGAAGAAAACAGCTGACTTATTTTAGGCAGCACTCTCAGCTAATAATTATTCTTATTTTTAGAACTCAACGGCTCATGCATTAGATACCGCAGTAATTGAAATGACAGCAATATTTGAAAATACGTTTTCGAGAGGGATATTTTATGGTTAAAATCAACGTTAGATTTCTTTTTTGAAAAGCTTTTACTGCAGAAATGAACAATACTCTCTTACTTAGCGAATAAATAACCTGTTGATGTTACTTTGCATAACGTTCCCGCCCCTCATAAATCCCGTGAATACAATTTTGTTTTTCGAACTATGCCAGCAGGCGCGCTGTTGTGTATCCTCCCCCCTCTCCCCAATCAAATTCGACTGCCGGTTTGCAGACGAGGTAGAAACTAGCAGACGATATTCGGATTTCGAGAGAAGCTGCGTGTTTTCCTCTCTCGCTCGCGTTCGAAAACAATTGCTTCTCCATGCGTGCTTGGGACTGATATAGTGGATTAATTTAGTACGAGGAGTTTGGCATTAATTGTGTTTGCAAACAATGGAAGGCATTGCTCTGCTTGCATTAGAATAATACAAATTCAAGAATTAATAATATTGAAAAACCTTTTCTTTTTGCAGACAGGATTGTTTTACGTGAACTTATTTTTTCAGTATGTTTTATTAACTATTTGCATTACATTCCGGACTTTTTAAAATTTTCATAAAATAATCGTTTGAAAAATGCTTCAAGCACCGGTTGGACTATTACTAATAAGTGTCAATAAATAGGTAAGAATTAAATGTTTAAATGAACTTATATCGAAGTCTTTATTAAATGCTGATATCAAAACCAAAATGTAATTGATGTTATTTTTGCATAGTTAAAATATTTTTCGTTTAATACTAAATGATGAACTAAACATAATGGGAAACAATATAGATGTTGAAAAGTGAACATTTTTGATGCCGGAATTGTGGGGACAATTTATTGGCTTGTGACTGGTGTTATTTTATATTATTGAACAACTGACCTATCACAATGGTATTTTTAAATAGCGATCAACAATCGTTGATTCTTGTTTCTATAAAAATTACACTAGAACCAACATAAGAATTTATAAACGCGACAGGAAAACACAAACGATAAATCTTCATTTTGTTAAGTGCAGCCTCGGAATAATGAACTCATTAAAAACTGATAAACATCAAGAGAACTTTGAAGTTTTGAAAAATCATTGCACTAAGTGATGAGCAGTTTTAGATTGCTAGTGAGGACTAGAAATATTGATATGCAATATTAGGTAGTTTTTTAGATTAAATTATTTGTTAGAAAATAATATTTTGCAGCCAGAATAGTATCACATATTTTAATCATGTAAGCATATTTATTTTATGAATATTAACTTTCAAGCTCATCACATCTTTCCTACTATGAATGAGCGGACACAGGTGCAGAACTTTCGATTGCGAGAATTATATAGAATACGGAACTATAGAGTTTGTTAAGAAGTATTTTAGAACAAAAGTTTGAAATAGAAGGAAATAAAATAAGCTGTGATCAAGTTTTGTAAAAAGAATTTATTGCGCAATTGTGATAAAAGAAATTAATAACTACCATTACCTAATATGAATGGAATGTTTTGCAAGTGTGTAATTTGGTAGTTTTTTTGTGCCACCGAAAGTCCTCATCAGCGCTGAAGATAATTTTTCTACACATTTTGTGAAAACAATTTAGTAACCAAATTGATGCATTCCGGACTTTTAAGCAATTCAAGGGACAGTGAAATTGCACGTAAATTTATAGCTGCTTACTTTCGTAAGATGCTATGCTTTAACTTCACTTTGAAGAGGCAACATCCCATCAACTACACGGAACTTCGTTTACCGTAAACGAAACTTCATAATAACAGGGATTTAATGTGATAATATTGAAAACTCCACTCTTTGTGCTTTTCTAAGAATTATTCTCCCAACTTCTTGGATTTGATTTATCAATTTTCGACCTCAGTCAGAATGTTTCACTCCTTAAGATTAAATCACCTTTCCTTTCACTAACTGATTTTACTATAAACTGGATCCTAACCTTCAACTATGAAGACGACCTTGAAATTTGATTAGCTCTTTATGTAATGTAAGATGGATTACTGCATCTGCCAAATGAGACCAGACTAGAAAGTATTCTAAAGACTATTTCTTCTTACCCTCTTTAGCACGCTGCAATAAAATACAAAAGCGTAATATGTAATGAGAACAAACACTTGGTCGTTTGAGGGTGCTTTAGCGGTTTTATTTGGAGTGCAATAATTATATTAGCATGTGTTTATTCATTGACCTTGTTCAGGCAGTGTTAAAAGCGGATGGCTTGATAATTTTCTATTGATTTTCAGCACCGACAAAGCTGCATGATTTTTGTATATCCATAGCTTCCCACTCAGTCTACAATGGAAAAATCTGACCCGGATTCTCAACCGGACAACAATATTTCCTTCGATCTACCTTCATCCTCGTTGTCATCCGGGCAACTGACAGATGACCCCACCAAGACCTATCGAAAGAAATACCGTTCAAAATCGGCTGTGTCCAATGACCCTCGCAGTCCTTTTTACACCAGTCAAGGCTTTCCGAACGAAGAAAGTCACAAATTAGGCGGGAAATTCACCAAGGCTCCCAGTGTGTCTTGCGTTCCAAACTATGACTGCAGCAAGTATGGCGATAGAGGGTACTTGCCTTTCAACGGTGGTATTCCAGGCTTGAATCTCTCGCCGGACGATCCCAAGGCAGCCACTATACGGCAGCATTATTATCCTGAGGGGGGATGGGGTTATGTGGTGTGCGTGTGTGCTATTTTAGTCGAAATTCTGTGCGGAGGACTTCAAGCAAGCTTTGGATTGCTGATGATCACCGTCATGGCGACGTTTGGGAAAGACGCAACCTTCATGAAGACAAGTGAGTAGAATTCGTTTTGTTTATCTCTAAATGTTGAATACCTGTTGCGTTGAAGTGTTTTCAGATTTTTCATTTTGTGAACGAAGTACCGTCACTTTCACAAAAGGCTTATTTAAATTGATACGTTCTTGACAGAGAAAACTGTCGAATTTTGCATTGCAAGTCAAGAGGTTTATTTCAACTATAATTTAAACTTCTCTTAAAATACACTGCACACGGAAACAATCTATTGCTTTCATCATAAAAAAAACATGCAAAGTTTTGTTTGTCAAATTTTATTTTAAAATTCAATTCAAAGTCTACTACTGAACCTCGGATGCCCTTCAAATGATACTGTGCACCTCCTAATAAAGTGCTTCCTCCATAAAACTAAGCGGGAATAAAACCTCCCAAAACAAAATTTCTTAAAATTTCAATGCTGTAGGATGAGCGATGAAACCCTATCTTTCTCCCCCCCCCCTTCTTCTTGGATTTCCAGGTTGTGCGAGAACTTAAAAATCTCTAATCTGTCCTGAAATCGGTTCCCATGAAGAAAATACCCAGCTAAACCATGGGCGAAATATCTGAGCTCCCCCTTACAATTTTGCATATTGGCGCCCTTGTACATATGCCCAATGTTTATGCCCCCTTGTTTATGCCCTTGTACATGATCCCAAATAAGTATGCTTAGAAGATACAAATCAGAACAAAACTACCCCAACCTTTTGTCATTATGATATAAAAAGTTAAATAAATGTATATTAAGGTCATTTCATTTCGTGTGCCTCTTCCCCTTCCCTCAAATTTCGTAGACTATTGTATAATTTGAAATTGGTGTGATACGTTTCGCTAAAACTAGACAAGACTTAACACGTGCAGTATCCTTGCAAATCTTTTAATAAGAAACTTCATAATTCTACATTGAAAGGAATTTTAACTAAGCACACCCAAAGTAAAAAGAAAAAAAGAAAACCTAATGTGTTAAACTTGGGAAATGGGGTAAAATTATCACTTATCTGTAATAGTGTACTGATTTTTTTTTTTTGCATTAGCTAATTACATTCAGAAGTTTTTCAAATATCATTTATTTTGTAGTAATATTGCTTTCCTTATCAAATGAATAATTATTATCAATTTTATCACTGTGGCAGCTTGGTCTCCTAAAATATATCACTTTAATCAGTTTTCCTTTTAAGCGCACCATCATTCAATTGCCCATCATGAACGCATTCTAAACTTTGATTTTTTCGAGAAAAGCTTTTAGAATGCGATTCTCGTTTTAAAACTGATTTTATTCGTCAATTTTTCGAGTTTCTACTGCATTAATTCAACTCAAAGAAGTGTTAAACAACTTGAAATCGTAGAAGAACTTCGCAGTATACTATTCAACACAAAAGATGAAAAAAAAAAAAAAAAAAAAAAAGCCTAAAGACAAAACAAAACCATAATTCAAAACAACACATTTGGATTTTTTTTCTCTCAGTTTGTTAGTTAGCTCTAAGTAGTTTGAAAGTTGAGTAGTTTAATTCTTTTAAAAAATTAGTGTGGGAAAAAATACATGATCAAATGCAACGTGTGTTACAATTTTTCATGTATTGACCAAATGTGACACACGTTACATTTGTGTTTTGTTAACGTTCCTTTGGAATACCACATGTTAAAAAGAAGGTGTGAAATAATAGTTGTTTACATTTTTGAAGCTCATTCATCAGTTCGGTTATTACCTTACAAATTATGCATATTTTTGATCAATGAAATGCCCTGCATTTTACCAAAATTATAATAAGATTTTTTAAACTATAAAACAATTAGAAAGAATTCTGTAAACAAGTTAAATCTCAAAAGTCTTTCTATCGTAAATCAAACCATATGTCGAACTTTAAGCGTTCCTAATCGACAGAAGAGATTAGAGACAAATCGCTTGGTAGCAAAATGCAACTTATGTCGTTATAACCCATAAGCAGTTGTTTTGAATTTGAAAGAGAAAGAATTAGCTCACTTAGAATTTCAAGACCCACTGTACTGTTTTAACCCTAAAACGCAGTATTTCCATCTCGCAACACATCTGATTTAGTCTTCTAAAATACGTTCAAACCAAATTGAAACTTTGTAGCTGCCAATAAAAAGGAAAATACTCACTGGAGATGCTATTAAATCAATTTCATAGTGTAATTGCACCAATGTGATGGAAAACATAAATAAGATGTCCTTTCTTATTGTTCGCAACTGTGGGACTTAAAAAAGAAAAAAAAAAGCCTACTCCTCTTAATCCTATAACGAATAAAGGTTTACTACTTTTTCAATTAAGGCAATTTTTATCAATGTTGTGGTACATTTGATGGTAACTTATTTGTTGTGTGTTCATTGAAGCCTGATGTGTATAAGTGGTTGCTTAGCCATGAACCATCCCATGTGTGCTCATCGGGGAGGGGGCAGCCTGTGCCATTGATTTTAGGTGGGGGGAGTTAATTTGACAGAGTTTTTGATCTTATTTGAATGAGGCTCCCATTCTAGGGGAGGGGGTAATCCCCAGTATTTGAGGGGCTGTTCTATTGCCCTTGGATAGAGGGGGAATGGACCCCCCCCTGAACCACACCTAATTTAAACAATGATTTTAAAAGGTATTTTTTATATGATTTGAACAGAAGTTTAAAGACAAAGAACACATTTTATTAGTATTTTTTTGAATCATTTATTTACGAATTAAAATTCTATGAAATATTCAGTTGATTTTATTGATTTGTGAGTTATTTTGAGCTGTATAAATGCTCATTTTATTGCTTTTTTCATTACTTGTTGAGCTTTGAAGCGGGCTGGTAATGTATTTGCGTGTTGGGAATGCGTTCTGATCAATTCTACCAATTTGAGGCTGTTCATAAACGATGCTACACTTTTTCCTAGAAATTTTCTTCCTCTCCTCCTCTTGTCACGCGTCACGCTGCTTTTCATAAGCATGTCACATTCCTTATCACTCCCTCCTTCCCCCATGTCACAAATTGTCTCAATTTCCCTAACTCCTCTAAGCGTAACATCATCCCTTATCATATTTTCATGTTAAAGGGTAGAAAATGTTTTCGAAGGAGCATTAAAGCAAAAATGAATTATGCACTAAATAAAACAAAAAGATGTACAATGGTAAATAAACATGTAAAAGTAAAATCTCCAAATTTCATCATAATAAAAGCAAAGTAAATATTAATTAAGGCCATTTTATGGAAATTATGTTGATGCTTTAGCAACATAATAATCACTTCTAAGTGTTAGAAACTTTGAAATGAAATTCCGTTCTTTGATGAATATGATTTGGGTGAAAACTGATTCACTTAAAGCAAAAGTTGATAAAAAACAGTTTCAAATTGACTTCAGTCTCTCTTTTACGAGTAATGTACAGAGCAACCACAAATGAAGTACCTACCCGATTCCAAAAAATCGTATTTTCGAAACTACTGCTCATATTAAGATAAGTCATAAATGAACGTAAAGAGAAAAGTACCCAAGTTTTTTTTTTAGTTTCAAATTTTCTATGTGTGAGCCTTTTTCTTCTTTACTATTAAAAAAAGCTGAAAGTCGCTCTGTCTGGACATCTGGATCTCTGTGACGCGCATAGTTCCTAGACCGTTTGGCCGGTTTTCATGAAATTTGGTACAAAATTAGTTTGTAGCATGGGGGTGTGAACCTCTCGCGATTTTTCGAAAATGCGACTTTGTTCTTTTTGTATTCCAATTTTAAGAAAATTTTACCGAGCAAATTATCACAAGCTGGATGAATAAAATTACGGAATTATCATAATGTGGAACCGGAACATGAGCAAGCAAATGAATATAGCAAATTGGCGAGAAATTCATCATCCATTATTCGTAAATATACAGGCGGACCAAATGACCTTTTAATTTTCTACTACGGGCAAAGCCGTGCGGGTACCACTAGTACAAAATAAACGTCTAATCTGCAATAAAATTTCGTTCCACATGATGTGTGCTTTCTTTGTTGGGGTCATGTCAAAGACACTATCAACGCTGAGCCGAAAGCACTGACAGAACTTTTAAAAGCGCATTTGCAGCATTTCGAACTATTGACAGTGTGATACTTCAAAATATGTGGAACAAACTGGATTGCTGATTAAATGCTACATGCAATATACCGACAGTCCAGTTATCACATCCAGAGACCGCATTGTTAAAAATTTTCCGGAAAATTTATGGTAATTGTTACTGGCATCCACGTTGCCAGTAACTATTACCGTAAAAATCAAATGTTACTGTAAAATTATACGGTTTCCTCGGTAGGCCACAGCAACCAATCGAAGTTGGGATCGCTTATTTCTCCGGTATAAATTACCGTAAAAATCAGCGATGTTGTAAGTCCGCCATTTTACAGTAACAATTACCAGAAAATCTTCCTGAAATTTTAACAGTGCGCAGTTTCGTCTTTGTTATATGCATGTAGTTTCGTCCTAAGCTAGGTTCATTCGTTCGACTGCAGTTGCATGACGAAACTGCTGTCTCTGGATGTGATAACTGGCCTGTCTGTATATTGCATATAGTTCTGTCTTAGCCCTGGCTTAAGAGAGGTAACTTACTGCTTAATACACAAGGTTTGTCTTCAATTAAAGAGTTGAACCGCACAATGGCTGCGGACGCATTTCGCTGGTGAGCTAAATTTACTCACCTGTTTTTCGAACAATTACCGTTAAAAAAATCGAATTTCTGAATTTCTGCTATCAAGCGCGAATGTTTTGCGCGGGTCAACAAGAACATTTATATTTCAATTGTTTTAATATTGTGGATACTATGTTTTTCCAAGAGCCACTGCCAGAAGTTAACTGGCCAAAATGTGTTGAACTTGATTCTACAACCAACGGTATGGTCTTCTTGTACGGTTTTCTGAAGATTCATCATGCACTTTTTCTTTGATTAAAACTTCAACTTTTCGACTATCAAAATAGAAAGCAATTATTTCTGAGGTGAGAGTGGAACTAATACTTTGACGGTACTTCACCCTCCGACGAAAAACCTACTTATTAATTATCAATGACTGATTTTCTTTATTCACAACATTTGAATCCTGCAAAAAAGACCTTAATAGTTGAATGAGTTGCTAGTCGAGAGGAGGTAAATCTGATATTACATGTTCTACGAAAGGGTGTTTAGACCTATTGGTTATTACTACCGGTTCTACAACTTATTGTTACTGGTAGCGATTCTTTTGCTAAAATGCTAGAAATTTTCTTTTTATCTTTTAGTGAAATATTTTTAGTTGCTAAAATACTTGCATCACTTGAATCCGGTTTCATGGAATCACCGTCTTTTATAACGAATTTAAAGCAAAGGTATTTATTGGTTGCTGGCTTGTGTTTATCTCAGATTGTAAATATTTTTTTCCATTTTTAGCCTACTTTCCCAGTAAAAGTCAGAGAAAGAAGAAAAAAGCATGAAAGTAGGCTTAATGCATCTTGAAAATATGGCGAAAAACAAAAAAAAAAAAAAAAAAGTCAAGAATAAAAAAAAAATAATTGAATAAATATCGAAAAATTGAAAATTGGAAAGTAGAGTATGAGGTGGGGAAAAATGTCTGTCGGTCTGTTTGTCCCCCCCCCCTTCCCACTAATAATTTTTGAGTGAATAGTCCGATTCGAACATTTTTTTTTTTTTTGTTGTTCGACAGATCGTTGCGAAGACACCTCATTCCTACATTTCACTTTTTGATTTGAACTTTTTTTTGTTCAATTTTGAACAGTTCAAAAAAGCTTAACATTAGCGCCTACGGGGAAATTCGAGCCAAATATAAATTCTGAACTTAGAGGCAAATTTGCCTCAAACACACTTTGTAGGGAAAAACTTTTAATAAGAACATGAACAGAAAATACCTTTCTGATTTGAACAATTTTCTGTTCATTTTGAGCAGTTCAAATCACTTGACATTAATGCCTACGGCGAAACTAAAAGTCAATAATAAACTAATAGGCGGATTTACTTCAAACATCGTTTGCTGGAAATAACTCTTGATGACCAACTCCTGACTCTGACTCCTAGACTTTTAGTGGACTCGACTCCGACTCCGCCTCCTGTAAAATTTTAGTCTTAATGCATTTTTTATTGATGGGTTCTTTTTTTAATTGCCCATTAGAGCACTTGAATACCTATTTTTGCTTCATACATAGTTTACATTTTTTTTAGGAAAACCATCGTTTTTGGCAAAAAAACGTGAAATTTCAAGTTTATTCCGGGCGACCGAAATAGTTTCCCATTTCAAAAATATTTTTTATGGTAAATGTGTGATCACAGTGACAACTTTTTATAAATTTGAAATTTTGATTTAAAAAAAAAGCTTTTCGTGATACACCCTGCCTGTACATTAAAGAGCTTGCAATTAAAAATTTCAAAATTTTATCGATCTTTTTCCTTAGTCCAATAGTAAATAAACGTGCAGTTTTATCTCAAGCTTATTATTCTTTTGATGCCCATAACTATTCATTAATTTACTTTTAGTTATCTTTGCGTGTGTGCAACACATATGCTAATGTCAAAAGTAGAAATGTATTGCATTATTAATATGCAAGTAGAGGAATGAGGGGTAAAGCGAAACAGCGGGGAAAAGTGAAATAGTGAAGTATTTACTCCGCTTTTAATTCTACATATGTGGTAATATTTTAACAATGTAGAAGCACATGTAGTCTATTTCAATCCGGAAAAAAATGTCGCCGAAAAATAAAGCATATGACAATATCAGAAATTTTCAAAAATGGATATTCATATTGTAATATTTTGTTGTCAGTCAAAAATTGTTTCTGTTATTATAAAATGATAATTTTCTAGTTCTTCACATTTTAAATATTAACTTGCTGCGTGCCCGGCGTTGCACGGGCTACTTAAAAAATGAAAGAGATGTCCAATTGGAGTTTTTGTATCACTCTGACATCAGTTTCTAAAGCTCTGAGGAATAAATAAATACGCGCAATGCAAGGTCTGCAAAACACCAGTAGAGCATATTTTTGGCGAAAATCTCTTTAACGTTAATCATAGTTATCAATGATACAAGTTATGAGTATTTTCAATTAGTACAAAAGATTAAAATATATGCATTATCAACTATAATCTGTGCTCACGTTAAAATAATTTACATCTGATAGACTATCTGAAAAATTTATGTCCAATTACAATCAGCTTTTTACATAAAATGACACACACTTTTTGGTTGAATACGTGAAACTAAAGCACCAAGACTAAATAAATACCAATTAGCGTTAATTTAATATCAAGTCATCAGATTAAAATTTGGCTTTAGTTAAAATCCTTAAAAACAATCTTTTTTATTCAACTCTGTTTCACTTAAAGAAATCCAAACAATCTTAATTGAATATGTTCTTTTAACGATACAAACTGTGTTTCAAAAAATAGAAACAGGAAGGAAAAAGGGATATTACAATTCGAAAACTCATTCATGTGACAGGAAAAAGTCCAACAAAATAAACATAATTAGTCGCACATCCTAAATGTACCAAAATATGAAGCCGGTGGAATGATAAACGTACACTGCAGTCAATAAACTTAGCTAAAGAAACAACTTTCATATGTTAAAAAGCGTTTAGAACGTTGAATGTAAAAAAAAAAAGAGACAGACGATAAAATAAAGGCTATGTCCGAATAGAGCAACCAATGTTAAACTAATTTAAAATGAAATTCTAGATGGAAATGTTGTTTTTAAGATTTGGACAGCAGCCAAAAAAATTTCTTTTAAAACAATTATTAGAATTTTACTTGCTCACCCATATGCAAAATGGCAACAGGAAAGAAATAGAAATTCCTGAATAACGTTACCGTTTAATTAACGTTTTAATTAATATATCTGCTAATTAAAGTCGCACAATTACGAGATTGGTTCTATTGTTTTCTTTGGAAAATTTCGAATTGATCGGTATCTCGTTTGACTCTCGATTCGCAGCGGTTCTCGAGAAGATCGATCTTCAGACAGACGGACGCGAACAGATTTTAATATTTATAGTGGATTTAATATTATAGTGGATGGATTGAGGTTTTCTACTATTCAACACAGCACTTATTTAGTTAACATTAGGCTACTTTGTATTTTAAATATTTTGTACACTTAGTCAAGTATATGCGGGGCAAAGTGAAATAGTTTTTTTTCGTTTACTCACTCAATTACTTACTAAATCATTTATTTATTTATTGATTTATTTATTCAGTTTTATTCCTTCATTTAGTAATTTAATTATTTATTCATTCATTTACCTATTTTCGTATTCACTCACTCGTTTACCCACGCATTTATTTTTCTTAATGTATTAATTAATTGATTTATTTGATGTTTCATTTATTGTTTAATTACCTTTTTATTTATTCAGTAGCCGCCTGCGGGCGACCAGCTGGTCCGCCTTTTTACGCCAAGGTTGCCGCCTTCGGCGGCTGCTTAGACAATTTAGCGACGGTATAATCAATGTTTTTCTCTATATATCAATATTATCATTCACCTTTTTACGCCAATGTCGCATTTGCTTGAAAAAATTCGGCATTTGCTTGAAAAAATTTCGTGGCGGTATCAACCAATCTATATCTATATCATTATTAATTTCAATAAAATATTTTATAGACCTTACCGCTTTTCCGGGAAGCGCGCCACACACACAAACATCTTATTTTATCATAGTCGCCTGCGGTAACCAGCTGGTTCGCCCTCTTACGCCCATTCGCCTTTCTATGCAGGCAGCCACCTACGGCAGCTGTTTGACTAACTTGTCATTTACCTTTTTACTTCAAGTTCGCCGCCTTCGGTGGCTGTTTAAATAAATTTGGCTTATCCAGCTTATATTTTTTTGTGCCATTCACATTTTTACGCCAAGATTGCCGCCTTCGGAGGCTATCTATCTTTACGATCTACCTCTAAATTTCCTTATCCGTCTCTATTTATTTTAACCTTCCCACCCATTTCCTAATAAAAACAAAGATCACTAAAAAAAAACCGCTTTTTTAGTTAAGTACAGCAAAAAAAAGTTATCTCTAAAATTCCCCCATAGTGTGCAAAAAGTAGCGTTTGACAAAGAAAAAAAAATCTCGCTGTTTTTTATTGAATTAAATGCGCACAACTATGAAATCTAACGTAATAAAGATACAGCAAAACGTGCCTGCCTGTTGGGGGGGGGGGATGGAAAAAGAAATAAATGCAATCCCTAAATAAAACAACAAAAAGGAAAGAAAAAAAAGCAAGCGCTGCCGGAAAAACACGTGGTCACACGTCATAAAATGTAGAAGTAAGCTATATAGTAAAAAAAAAAAAAGATTAACATCGTTTGCGATTAAGATTCCATCGTAAATATCGAATCGAAATCCAAGTAGTTACGTCAGAGGCATAAAAGATTGAAGAACGCTTTTTTCGACCGATGCGTGGAAAGACATAATGTGTTCAGCATTAAAAAAACTGTAAAAAAAAAAAAAAAAACTATTGCGTATTTTTGAGAACTTTTTTCTTCTGAAGAGGGCGAAATGTTTTTACTATTACCAACTTAAGTTTCAGAAATGAGGCTTTGATACTTCTCGCAGGATGATATTAGAAAAAAATAAAACCAGGAAAAAGCGCAAATTAAAGGCTTTTTTCAAAAATTCATAAAAAATACAAAAATTGCTCAATTTTCAAAATTTTTTCATTCATCATATTTAAAATTAAATTTCCTACACTATAGTGAAAAAATTATTTGTGTGGTGCGATTGGTTCGGGGTCTGTGAGGTAAAAAGTGCAAAAAAACACATAAAACATTAAATAACTTTTTTTTTCAATTAAAATATCAAAAAATCTAAGCCCGAGGTGCACATCTTCAGTAAAAACTGCACCTGTATACCAAATTTCATCTTTCTAGGCCTTACCGTTTTCCCGGGAAGCACGCCACACACACACACACACACACAAACATCTTATTTTATTATATGTATAGATTCAACTTTTTTTTTTATATTTGATCAAAAATATTTTTTATAATCAAATAGAAATTATTTCATTAGAAAAATACTTAATTGGTTACTTTTCCCCATAAAAAAGTGAAAAAATTCCACTTCTTTTTTTTTTTTTTTTGAGGGCTCCAATTTACTGACAAAAATGAAAAATAATTTTTCACTCTAAGTTTTATAAAAAAATACAATGTTCCTTCTTTATATACTGTAATTTTCAAAACAAATTTTCAATTTGTTCACTTTGAAAAATCTCTTTGACCGTAACTATTTGACTTCACTCACACCTTTACGTTTCTGAAGATGTGAATTTACATAACAATAGCTGATATACCATGACTTAAAGTTACTGCTGCTGATAAGCGTCTAAACAGTTTACGAAAGCAGGTCTTAAACGACAGTGCAAGCACCCCTGAGGGTTCTTGGAAAAGTAAATAAAATTTTCACACTTCAGAGAAAACTTACATCTTTACTGTAGAAAATGTGAGTGAAATATTAATATTGTGCAATCCAATATTCTAGCTTTATGTACACATAAAGTTAAACATTGAAATACATTGATCTCGCATTGTTTTGAAGAATTACATTTATTGATGTCATTTTTTGTTTTCTGAAAAAGTGTGGAAGCTGGGTTTTCTCTTTGTAATGTATGTAAGTAATTATGTGAGTAATTGTAATGTATGTGAGTAATTTAACAACATGTAAAAAAAATAAATTGTTTTTTCCTTTTTGGCAACATTGGTATTCCATTAACTACGAATTCATCAAAGTCGTCGTGAAAAAATTGTTTTATGGTGCTAAAATTAAAAACGGTGCACGTGTATTCAGAGACTTAATAAAACTGTCACCTTTATATAAATAGCAATAGTTAAGTAAGACATTTTTTTCCCATTAAATAAATATTTCAAAATAAGGCTTAAATAATTAGGGGACATGCTATTAGTATAAATTTTAAATCAAACTATAGAACAATATCTTTCTTCCACATTATTTTTTCTTTTCAAATTTTTATTTCTTTTCATTCAATTTCCGAAATAATTCATTTTTCTCTCAAAAATATCTTCAGAAAGGTCTACATTTCTCATACTAAAAGCCGCGACATTATAACTTGAAATTCGACGTACGGAAATAAATTTTCCTAATCTATAGATGACACTTAGGGATTAATGTCATATTTTTAGAGGTTAAAGAATTTAATCCTTCTCTCTTCTGTACTTGGAATTTTTCAGCAATTTATTAGCTCTAAGGAAACTAATCAATTTTTCCTTCGAGATAATACAAGAAGTATGTTGAGGATAGTAAATAAATTTTATTTTTTAGTTCGAATTAATTTGGGGAATAAGTTCCCTTCATATGAACTGTACATGAAACAAAATGATAAATTTCTTGGCAGGGAAGTCCCTAAGGGATGCTACAAGAAGTCACTGTGGCCTCCCAAAAATTTTCTTATTCGGTATTTTTGTCTGACAATTCGGCAAGTTTTGAAAAACATTTTTTTTTTTCATTGTTGCCTTATGTCTTTTTTACTTTCTTCTATATCTAATATATAGAAGAAAGTATTGGATTCGTGCAAATTTTCGAATTTCGAATTTTGACGGATTCGAACGTTTTGAGGTGTGCTGAGTCCATTTCGACCATTTTTGGAAAATGTCTGTCTGTCTGTGTGTGTGTATGTATGTGTGTGTGTGTGTGTGTGTGTGTGTGTGTGTGTGTGTGTATGTATGTGTGTCACGTCTGTGTGTGACCAGTTTTTTGTGGCCGCTCTACAACAAAAACTACCGCATGAAATCGAACGAAATTTAGTACACATATGCGCCCCTATGTGAACTTGTGCCCATTAGTTTTTGGCGCGAATTCCTCCAAGGGGGGTGGAGCAATGGGACGTTTTTCGAGTTACGCGTGCTTGCTATTCCTCAGGAAGTTACTGGCGGAATCAAACAAAATTTGGTTCATATGTTGGTATTAACAGGAACAGGTGCTGATTCAATTTTGATGTCAATAACTCAAACGGGGGTTGAGCTATAGAACGTTTTTTGTCGTCAATTCTGACTGCTGTATCTCAAGAAATAATGAACGGAATGAAAGAAAAATTTATCGGCAAGTAGCCCTTAGTGGGTATAAGAACTGATTTTATTTTTGTGTCAACAGCTAAAAAGGGGGCAGCGCAATCACCCGTTCTTTTTTTCCATTTTGAGTGCCCTATCTCAAGAAGTAATGCTACGTTCTGGTTGAAATTTGGAATATATGTGAATCCATATGTAAACAGGCTTTGGTTCTATTTTGACGCCGATCGCTTCAAGAGGTGTTGATTTTTTTTTTTTTTTTTGCGAATAAAAATATTTTTATTAATGCAACAATAAGAAAGATAAATCGTAATAGATTGTCGTCTGCGTATTTCTCGTGATTTTAATTGTATGGAAATGATCGGAAATATTATCTCAATGATTTAAAATTTTTAACTGTTGCCATCTTATGTTTGTTAACAAATAAAATATTTGTAATTCATTCAAGCAAGGCTTTTGAAATAACTTTCAATTTTCGCTCTTTGCTTTGCTTTTGCAATAATTCAGACATTGGGATGGTCGTCAAGTTTTTGCATGTGTAATTTTGTTTTTGTTGGGAATATTGCTTCCTCGTCAAGCATGGGGAGGGATCAGAAAAAAAAAAGAAAAATATAGAAGAAAGTTTCGTGATGGCCACAACATACTAGTTCATTATTTGTGTTTGTATTTTATGATTTGGTAAAATTTGAAGTTTCTTCCGGTTAATCGATAATTTTTCCCTCCCAAAAGTCTAAGTTCGATTTGTCCATGATTTTCGGCGCTCTTTTTTCTGTTGGAAAGCCTAGAATTTTGAGACGATAAATATTAATGTGGTCACTTATCCTCAGTCTTATTTTTTAAAAAAAGTTCATTTAAATTGAAAAACGCGTCAATTATGTTATGTACTATAATGATTATCAATTCACACACACACGTTATTATTCCGTGCTAGGCATATCGCTTATCCTTCAAAGATTTAGTAGAACGTGATAGATAATGATTTTAATTTTGAATTTAATTCGCAACTGCAATAAACTATAGGGGGCGCTGCAGCCACTGTCTATAGGCGGATGAAAAAGGTAAAACGAACAAATGCCGTAACTTATAACTTGCTTTGACGCTTAGTGAATGGCAGTAATTTTTCATCGTGTTTGTGGAAAGCTTTTTCTTTAATTCTTCTGAAATTACATTACACCATAAACTGTCTGAAGCCTGTAATTTACCCCGAAGAAAACACGTGGAATGGAATGTTTTACCTTTTTCTTTAGTATTGTTTATCACCGCAAGGTAGCGTATTCGAGCTTTGGAGTTGCGAATGCTTTTTTTTTTCTTTTTTCTCAAAATACTGGAACACTGTTAGTTAACATAGCCAGTGCGTCTTGGCGTATAAAAGGCATAATTAACAAGAAATAGAGACCTTTTATGCAGTATTTTAGATAAAACCACCAGTACTTAACTCCCGCACTAACAACAGTTCACATTCATAAAGAAAAAAAAAATAACTAACAAGAGAGGGACCAGGCGCCAAAATATCAGCTAAGAATAAGTTGAATCGTAAGATTTGCAAATTTAAATACTATTTTATAATTTTGTAATTTTTTTTAAAAATTTTTAATTTTTCTTGTTGGTTTATTCTTCATTTATAATACCAGCAACCTGTGCATTGTCAAGTACTAGACCTGGTAGTTGTACCTTAAACAAAGGGGGATTTTTTTTTTTGTGAAAAGACCTTTCCCTCACATTCCTTAGTCGATGTTGCGTTTAAAAGTACCTCCAGTTTTACTTTGTTAATCGTTTGTAATTCGAAACACTTAATAAAACTATATTATTATACGCGAGTAAAATTTTTCTTTTATTCAATATGTACAGGGTGCGGAGAAAGTTCCCACAATTTTATTAGATATTTCAATAGGCTATAACTACCACATAATTCAACAAATCAACAAGTTAAAGCAATAAAAACTCTTTATTAAAACAATAACAATAACATTAAACAAAAAAATTATAACAATTGTTCAAAATTGGCTCCTTGGGCTTCAATACATTTACGGAACCGCAGTCTAAAATTGCCAACGATGCTCGCGCACGCATCCACCGTTATCTCATTCCAGGCATTTTGCAGTGGTTGGACAATCACTCCATAAACGGTCGGCAGTCCCCCCAGTCTCCTTGTAGCGTTTCACAGTGTCATAGACTGTTTTACTTTTGAATCCAGTCGTTCGAATAATATCGGCTGTTTTCATTCCCTTCTTGTGTAATTGAACGACAGTTACACGCACATTTTTACGATTCATAGCTCACTAACTCAATGAACTAACAAAGAACAAATGATTAAACCTCAAATACTTTTAATGCCAAAAAAAACAGTACAGTGAAACCTGTGTAAGTTGACCACTTGCGGTGCACTACTTTAGTGGTCAACTTAAACAGGTGGTCAACTTATAAAGGTTGATTTATATGAAAAGGGCTAATTCCGTGCCTGAAAAAAGCGGTCAACTTAGACAGGTGTTCAACTTACAAGGGTGGTCAACTTCACAGGTTTTACTGTACGTGCCAAATAAATCGCCAACATACGATTTTAACGCCAAAAAACGTTTTAAACAAAATTGTGGGAACTTTCTCCGCACCCTGTATATATAGTTGTAGGATTCGACAAATCGCCACAGACAGTTAATAACATCTGACGACTACTGCCGTGCTAAGCGCAAAAGTGGTATCTGCATCTCAGTTCAAAAGGAGAAATAGCCGTTTAAAGTTGTGTGCCTCCATGTATTTGACTTGGATGCAACTTTTTCAGAAATTTTTAAAAGATATTTCCCATTGACAAATGACCATAAAACGTTGTATTTAGGTGAAATATGTGCCAAAGGACCACCTGGTTACCGTAACTCAATTTCGATGAAAATTGCAGATACCACATTTGTGCTTAGCACGGCAGACTAGCGTTTACAGCCTCAAGTCTGTGAAACCTTGAGTTAAACCTTGTTAAACTGAACCATCGAAATTAAATCAATTTATTTTCTCAAAGCTTCACAAAAGCGGGCATGAATTCAACCGCCCCATCAAAGTGTTATCTTCACCATTCAACCTTCCCCTCCCAGCAGGATTGCTGTCAACTCATTCACACGCACTATGTGACCATCCCAGAATGTCATAAACCCGTTCTGTGGGACGTAAATCGGGAGGTTGTTACCGTATCGGAACCATCGAGCATTAAATATGCAACAACCAGACATAAAGCGAGGCAATCGGCGGTGGACCTTTTAGGGCCAGAATCCACCCCCGGTGTCTTCTCGTTCTGGGATGAGATTTTCTCGATAAAATCACTCAAAGCAACTGATTTGTTTTTTTTTTCTGCAGGCGAAATCGAACTTTTTATGATGGTATGGATGATTTGAGTTTGACATCTGTGGAGGCTTGTAAGACGGAGATTAGTTGTCGAGGGTCAATGCACAGGAAGATTATTTGAGATTTGATCGCGGTTATGAGGGAAAAAGTTGTCGCAAGCCACAATTAATCTTAAATATTACATTCGACTCAATTTTCTTTCTTTTTGACTTTTAAACTTCGGCTTTTAATTGTGTAAAACGTCGTTAAGTCGTCACTTTAGGGCCCAAAAATGTTTGACCACTTACATAGAATGGGAAATTAAGGAAGAAAAATAATGTCTCACAAATACTTTCTTGAATATCAGTAGAATTCAGAAAGAAAAACAATAGCTGATGAAATCAATGTTTATAAATTAGTGGAAACTTAAAAAAATAAATAAATAAAAAACGGGGGGGGGGGGCTCATTATAGTTAACATGTTTTATTTTCTTTTATTTACACATTACATAATATTAATAACAGCTTATTTCAATGTACTTACGGTACATTAAAACAATCCGTCAATGTCGACTGATGAAGTTGTTGCTTACTGAAAATAATTATCTCTTCTAACATACTTCACTTTAAATTCTGTGTTTCTTGTACCTTGAACGGATGTTGAAAATACTGACACACTTTTTCCAGGCCTTCTTTTTGTTTGTCTTGCTGCGTGGCGTTTGATTCATATTCTCGACACTAGGCAGAGTCGCAGCAAGAAGATGCTTTGAATGACCTGAAGCAAGGAGTGAGATTTCATGCAAAAATGACTATCACACAGCATTTCAACAAAGCCCGATGCTACTTTCTGAGATCCGATAAGAAAAAAAAGACCTGTGAACCGCTTCCCCCAATCAACTCTAATTTGAATTCTGAAACTTTTAATTCAAATTATGTTTTTCACAATCACGAGTTGTGACAAGACCCTACTCATTTTATTCAGTAAATTACCGCCCATTAGCCAGGGATAAAGCAGAAATACGTGAAATACACAACCAACCGTGTGTATTTCATGTATTTCTGCTTTAGCCCTGGCTAATGGGCGGTAATTTACTGAATATACCTTGCCTCGCATTCAATCTTCGTGTTGAACCGAACCATTGCTTCGGTCACTCGTCTGGTCTGCTAACTCTATATAAGCTACCAGTTTGTTTGGCACTCTTGGCTTCCTTCAGAGGTTTTCCATCTCCAGCTCAGTCACTTTCCTATGCCGGGCTGATGAGTGCTAATAAGCACGAAACTGCAGTCCTCGGCTGGAAATGACTGAACTGGTTGTGTATTTTACCTACTCATTTTAGTTATTGTTTCTAGAAACGCCCCCCCCCCCAAGCATATCCCTCCTCCTGGTTGGTTATGTGTGTGTGTGTAGGCTTAAGTGTGTGTACGTAGGTGTGTGTGTGTACGTGTGTAAAGGCGCGCGCGTGTGTGAGTGTGAATATGTATGAGCATGCGTGTGTAGGACATGGATGCCACCGTCCAGCAGAAATGGATTCTGGGGACAGTGCTCAGGACCAGAGGAGCCGCGCCTTGGGCGGTGGTGCTGCAGAGGCCCCTGATCCAGGCTGAAAAAGGAACCACAACATCAAGGACGGTCATAAAACAATAAGCAATCGTGATTGCTCAAAAAAAGAAAAAAAAAAATGTTTTACCGGACACGACACAAAGGTTGAATTTCCCATTGTCTACTTTCAATGAAAGTGAAACTTAGTAAAATTTCGAATTAAAAAATGTTGTTTGTCATAGATATCAGAAACAGCCTTCCTGATACAGAAAAATGACTCAATGTTACATTGTCGATTGCAACGGGTGAAATATTAATTTCACTTTTGGCGTAAACATATACGGATACCTTGCAAGCTGTTTTCCTCTGCTATCTATGCATGCAATAGTCTTTCATGGCGTGGAAAAATTACTGAATTTCCCATTGTCTGTTGGGGGAGAAAAGAATATATCCCACTCAAAGGGGAATTTGAAATCAATTCGTCTCAACCGTAAAGTTTTTCCCCCCCCCCTTAAAAAAAAAAAAAAAAAGATTAACAACAAACAATTGGACGAAAATCTCAAATGTAGTTCATCATTGCAGTAATTCGTTTTAAGCGTGTTCGAATTAACAAGATTTGACTGTGTTTACCCAAATTCATGACTAAGAATTCATACGTATCTCAAGCTGTATTTCTCAAATACTATTTTATAATTATTAAAATTAAATAAATATATACATAAAAAAGGGACCTTTACTACCACAGTCTACTTTAACGTTCGAAGAATATTTTCGCGGTGTTAAAAAAAGAGTGAAATTTCTTATTTTTCGTTGGCAGTCAGGGCAATCTTATCATCGGAATTCTTCATTTTGCTATATATCTACCTAGTTATAATTATATTACCTTGTGAAAAAAATGGGAAATGCCTATTCGCTCGTTAGCAATCAGTGGAATCTTTATTTCAGTTCAGGTTTAGTGATAAGTATGCCTCATCTCGCTGATATTAATGTACATAATTATCTTACATGACGCGATAAAAAGGTTGCATTGCTTATTAATCACTCGCTGTCAATGGCTGATCGTTTGGAAATGATTGAAAAGTTTTTTTTTTTCAGTTCAGGTTTTACTGAGGTCTCATCGCTCTGCGTTCTGTCTTTCTAGGGTGTCCCATCAACACAAACTTTGCACTGCTACATACCTCTCTTGGAATAAATAAAAATTCCACCGCGAGCTGCAGCTTTACGCCTTGTAATTTTAAGAAAAATTCGGGAGAATAATATGACGTCACATCCGGTATACGAGGGAAAAACCTTGAAGCGTAAAGATTGGTATTTGCGCAAATCTGCAAAAGAAAATGTTCAAAACCATAGAGTAAGAATAGAACGAGAGCTCACGATAAGGTTATTTTTCGGTGGAAAAGCTGGTGGAAAGTGGTTTCGACCGACACTGTTTTGTAAGGGCAACAGCTTGACTATCAGTCAGTGCACAAATTTGGTTAACAAAATACTATGAGGTGGAGAGATGGGTGCCAATTTTGTAACCCCCTCCCCCCACCCTTCTTATTTGACCAGCTCTTTCTCCTCGCGTTTGCAGTCAATTTCTACCTTGCAGATAAAGGAACTCGCTCTCTAGTCTATATAGACTCTATGTTGAAAACTTTTTATCGCTTGTACGGAGGCATGAATACATATCGTGGAATGGCTGATCGCCCGTATTCTTTTCTTACACCGGCATGCCCAGTCATTGGAATTTCTTCTTTTATTTCAAACGAATAATCAAGCTATGTACATTTAATCCATTGTTGATGTAGCATCCTATATAAGTTCTTCGGTAATGCGGTCCCAAAAAAAAAACGAGCTAATGTGTGCATCACATGACTTCCTTTTACTATAATTTAATGTCATTTCCACATTATTTGTAATTTTAATGTGATTCAATTGTTTACTCTCTAAATATCACCAACAGTGGCCAAATCGAAACCAAATTAAAAAAAAAAAATTAAAATCGCCAAGTTGGCGACAAAACTTGGCGACCAAAAGACTGGCGATATATCGCCAAGTGTCTGACAAATTATATCACCATTTGAGTTTACATTGAAATTAACAATGATTTCCCTCCAAAAAGGGGCAAAAGACCCCCTTAGGAATATTCAAATGCAACCAAAAGAGAAGGTGCACAACTAAACCCCTCTAAGAGTCTAAGTACCAAATTTCATCTTTCTAGGACATACCATTTTTGCGTTATGCGAGATACATACACGCACATAAATTTACGTACATACGGACGTCTTGAGAAAATTCGTTGTAATTAACTCGGGGGTCGTCAAAATGGATATTTCGCGTGTCTTTACGTTTCTAGGTGTATATCCACGTGTGGTCGGATCGAAAAAAAAACTCAACATTCATTCGGGGGCGAGAAAAATGGAAATTAAGGCCGATTTTTGTGTGAAAATTTTTTCGCGAATACAATACTTCCTTTTTTGTAAAAGGAAGTAAAAAAAAAAAAAGACATTGTTGCTATTTAAATATGGCAACAGAATGAAAGTATGAGTTCAGTTCAGGCTTAAATACTGTGCGCTGGATGACAAATGGTACTATTGTCCATATATTTAGAATCGGCGTATCAAGCATAAATAACTTTGCCACTCACCACAGTTTGCAAATATTATGTGTTGCAGAAGCAACGTGGTGAAAAAGCTCATGGTGCCGTTATTCTGACAAACAGAAGGGGAAAAGTGTGAACATTGAGAAAGTTATTTGGCATTTACGCTCCGATTCTAAATTTACAGACTATAGCATGTGACAAAATTTTATACTCTACCTAAAGACTTTTAGCACTGCTTTTTGAAATCTGAGACACTATCAAATGAGGCGTATGCTATCAGAACCAGCTCATTTCATTTTTGGAAATTTTACAGGAGAGGCAAAAAACTTCTTACGTCCAGAGTTCTAAAGCTAAATTATTTTTAAAAAATTTTAATTTTTGGTATAACCGCCTAGAATTTGATTAGTTTTTCATTTTCATTCCAGGTGCATTACTTTGTGCGTAATAACGCTAATTAGGTTGGAATTAGCTAATTGTGATGCAAAAACACGATTTTCCATGCTTTTTTTTTTTTCATTTTTTTCATTTTTTTTTTTTTTGAGCAATTACGATTGCTTATTGTTCTCACTTGACCGTTCTTGGTGTCCGTGCCTTTTTCAGCTTGGACCAAGGGCCTCTGCAGGACCACCATCCTCTGCAGGCGCGGCTCCTCTGGTCCTGACCACTGTTCTCCGGAACCCGCTTCTCCTGATCGGTGGCGTCCATGTCCTACACACACGTACGCCCAACACACATACACACACACTTACGTGCAAACACACAAGTCTACACATACACAACTATACACACCTAATCGCCCAAGAGAAAGGACAGGCTTTGGGGGACAGGAGCCGTTTCTAGAAACCATAACTCCAATGAGTAGGGTCCTGTCGCAACTCGTGATTGCGAAACACATAATTTGAATTCAAAATTTCAGAATTCAAATTAATTTTTTTTGCTTAATTAAGTTATGTGACATTTTTTTTCCAGTTTACCAGCTGATATTAATTTGTATCTTTACTAGTTTTAAATAAATGACATCCACTTAACTTTTTCAAATGATCTGAAATTTCACAGTTGAGACATAAACTTTAGCACAATGTGAAAAAATCATAAATTGCAACGCCAACAGCAGTTTTTTTTATTTATCAGAGAAAAATAATATTGCAAAAAAAATGCAAAAAACTAGAAGAGGAAGGAAAAAGAAGGCTCCTTATTTAAATGAAATTGTTGCCGGCATTGGCCTGGCGGGAGATGGCAAAAGCTTGGCATGAGCTGGATTTGATCCAGAGGACCAACCTTTTCATCTAATTTTGAGTTGGAATGAACTGGATTTGAGCCATATCCCTTCGTCAGGATATGAAAGACCCTCTAAACTTACAAAATATGCAAAAAAGTGGATTTTAAAAAAATATGGAATGAGCTGGTTTTGATTTTAAACGCCTCAGATATAGTTGAAAAAAATTACATTTTCTCTCGTTTTCGTAAAAAAAAATTAAAAAAATGCCTAATATGTATTTCTTTAGAAATAATCTGTCTATATCCTCAAATGTGTTATTTTGAAACCCTGATGCAACAAGGAAGGTGGGTCATAAGTGTCTGTGCATCTGTCTGTAACCGCGTTCACAACACACTTTTCGACCCGGTAAATCCCCGCTCTGGCTCCGCAAAAAAAACGATTGAAAAATCCCCGTTTCCACGTAAAAGGAAGTTCTCCCATTGTACCAGAGAAAGTGGTTTTTACCCAGCATCCTTAGCGGCTAGTAGACGAACTTGTTTCGCGTAATGAATTCTGGGTAATAACACCGCTTTCCCTCCCAGAAGCGAGCAGGAAGAGAAAGATTCCACATAAACCCCACAAACAACCGGAATGCGATGAAAAGCAGGTTTTTTTTCGGGGTCGAAAGTGTCCATGGAAACGGCCTTTATGTGTCTACTAGTGGTACCCGCACGGCTTTGCCCGTAATAGAAAAATCAAAAGGTTTTTTGGTTCGCCTGTATATTTACAAATAATGTATGGTGAATTTTCTCGCCAATTGGCTTGTACCCATGTTACAGTTCCACGTTATGATAATTTCTTAAATTACTCGTCGATCTTATGATAATTTTGTTCTTAAAATTGGAATAAAAAAAGAACAAAATCGAATTTTCGAAAAATCGCTTCGAGGTGCACACCCCCATGCTACAAACTAACTTTGTGCCAAATTTCATGAAAATCGGCCGAACGGTCTAGGCGCTATGCGCGTCACAGACATCCTACAGACATCCTCCGGACAGAGAGACTTTCAGCTTTATTATTAGTAAAGATGACATTGTTGCTCCTAAACTGATGAACCGATTTTGATATACTTTTCTTTTTGTGCTGAGAAGGAGACTTGGTCGAGAATGTGTTTAGCCAGGTTTTGTCTTTGTAGGACTTTAAATACTGGAATTACTAATTTAAAACTACAAATATCAGCCCTTTTTTGCACATTTTGTGGTGAAAGCGTAACTTTTTAAACTGATTTTGAGTATAATATTAAGCCTTTATTCACGCGATAAGAAAGAACCAATTTTCTGCAGCTGATGAAACTTGTTTGGAACTTCCAAGTTATATTGAGCTGGTACTGCATGGCATTTTTTTAAAATCAGATTTTAAATACAATAGGGAAGTTGCAACCTATTAAATGTTCATATTTTGGCTATTGGATATTGTTAATTGACCCTCAAAACTAAAAAATTCACCATCGCCAAATTTTAAAACACCGTGGTTGATTTTTAATGAATTTTTAAAAATCCACGCGCAAAAGTGCGCGCTTCTGAAACGTCACTAGCCTACGTCACAGGGCGCGAACGGGCAGCCTTCCGCCGAAGATCCCTTGTTTTCGCTAGGAATATTTTGAACGCGCTGATATTTATATTTTTTAGAAATTCAATAATCCTTTTGAACACACTATGGAGACCGGATTCGTTAAAGCACAATCTAAATAATCTTCCTCATGTAACATCAATGAGGATATTCGAATATTTCCGAGAGGATGAGAGGTTTAATGTTCCAGAAACGCGAGGAGTTAAATGCGAGGAGATAGCCTTTTACGTTTCGTCTTCGAAGTCGAATACGTGACCTTCGCTTCTCCCCTATCGGAAGAGGGGATGACGTCACTTCCTATGCCATCTGACGTCACCGGCGCTTGAACTTTAAAAATTAATTAAAAAAAAAACTACTTATCGTATCGCAAAAATTTTTTCACCTATGATGTTCATACATGTTACTCTATCATATAAAAATAAAATTGAAAAATCGAAAACTTCCCTATTCAACTCTATTCACGCTACTAGAAAATCGCCCGGAAATGTATGACGGGTGAAAATTGCTTCTACATTTGAACGAAGCAATTGCCTGTTTGGTTATGTAAGTTGAAATTTTAACCCTTAACTCCAGTGGATTAACCCTAAGCGTTACTCGATCAGTGAATTGACTATTATTTTTATGAGTATGTGAGGATTGGTAACACGATGTCTTTGTTGGTCGACTAGGAAAGAAAGCTCAATAATTTAAAACTTTTATCTGTTGCCAGTTTCTATTTGTGAATAAATAAAATACTTATAATAATATAAAGCAGTAGAGTTTGTTTGTTTTAACTCGCTAATCTTATGAACTACTGGTTCTAATTGAAAAACTCTTTTTGTGTTGAATAGTCCATTCATTGAGGAAGGCTATTGGCTATATTAAATCACGCCATGACTAATAAAAGTGGAGCAGCAATAAAAAATGTTATGAAAATCGGAAAATGTATATCATAATTTAAAATGCTTGGAACGCAGAGTTTGCGTAGGGTCACTCCATGCGAAATCAGCAAAATTCGCAAAAAAGTGGTGGCCGCATGGCAACAGATTTTTATGAAATTTGGTCTTTTATTCCTATATAAAAATATCTAAAATATTTTTGCTTAAAATTTTTTATTTAAATAGTTACATGCGATTGAAAATTGGTCAAATTGAACAGCATTCTCATAAATGCTAAATGTTGCACTTTTGAAGGCTTGTATCTTATTAACTATTTAATGAAAACATAAAAGTTATATGTTTTTGCAATCTATGGAGTAGGGTAATCAATCTGATATCAGTAAAATTTTCAAAGTTATTATAGTTAACTTTTAACCGAGTCTCAAAAACTGAAAATATTTCAATTTTCTCATAATTAAGCATTTTTTTTAAATCTCAATCTTTAAGGAATGCATTAGCTTTGATGAAATTAATACCCAATAATGTGCTAAGTATCATAAAAGAAATATCTTACTTTTGAAGTTGTATTTTAACTCATTTGTCTTCAAAATCAGTTTTAAACTTAGTGACATTTTGTAAAATGATGATTTTCCCCTTCACGTACACACAAAAAATCAAATGAAGGAAAATTCAGACAACTTTAACATTTTTCAAGAATATAGAGCTGTGTTTCTACTATTTGCTTGAAGAAACTCGAAATTGGTTTTTGATTTCCAAACGTAAAATAAAATTCAGAAAAATAGCATTTTCTTTCTGTTTTATGGGTCAATCCATACAGGTTCGACGGATGGTTGCGCTCGACCATTTTTAATTTTTTTTTAAATTCATATCCCTAAAAGCTGCATATGAAAGATGTTTAATACCTCCTTTAATTTTTCTCTCAACTTTGATTTTCTGGAGGTCATCAAAAGTGATTTTCGTAGTCAAAAATGGGACTTTTAGACCTTTGCATTTTGGCCAAACTCTATTTAAATTACATTTTGACAGTTAATTTAACGCTTTGATGTTAAAGTGCATAAGTTGATAGTCTTACATGTTGAGTTACGTAGCTGTACGTTAATTATTAAAATAATGGCAACAGGTTAAAGTTCAAGACCAAATGTAAAAATTTTACTCATTTCAAAGGGGATAACTCACATAGGGGACGGAAACACAAAATGAAATTTGGCAAAAACTAATCACTGGAACCATGCTAAAAAGAGTATGTAACTGTTGCTGTGTGTGTGTGTACCCTTTATAGAATATAGCCCCTCAAAATTCGGAAAAATGACAAAAATGACATTTTTAGATCCCTATAAACCAAAAGGGGATTGAATTAAAAATAAAATTTCCTGGCTAATTGAATATTCCATTCAAGTACTATACATGTTATACATATTGTTTTTTTTATTTGGTTTGTAAAAAAAGATACAGGTCTTTGAAATTAAGCGATTTCGCTAGTCAATTCACACACTAAAACAGAAATAAAAAGTGTAAAACTTCATGGCACCTGCTTAAATTACGTATATTGTGCCCTAAATAATACATTATACTGAAAAAACATATTGTAATTTTCAAAATAATTATTTTAATTTGATAACTTAGAAATATTTGGACATGAATGATAAGTTTATACTGTGTGTAACCTGTATGGATTGACCCTTATGTGAAACAACGAGAATTCAAAGAACTTGATAAACGACTAAATGATACAAAAGCAAGTAAAATTGACATTTATTTCAATTAAAAAAATGTACATTTCAGTATGTACTTCATAAACATGCTTTTGAGAAAATGAAACACGAAAAAAATGGTTAGTTTTGCTAAACTTACAAAATAAAAAGAAATAACTAATGAAATTTTACCTTAGTTCAAGTTACTCTAGTAACAAAAATACCCTGATACCAATGATTAAAATTTAGTAGCATCTAAAAGACACTTCGATATATTATGTAAAAAAAAAAGAGCAAATTTAGAGCATTCCCTCATTTTCAAAAAACATCTAAAATAGAGGAAAAAATGAAATTTTTGGAAATTTTTAATTTTTTTAAGTACAATTTCGTCATCAAGGAATTCATAAACAGTTACTAAATTAGAGCAGATAGTTACTTATAGATAGTTTTTCAATCTGAATCATTTTTACTGTTATTTTTTCATTAAAAGAGCTAGAAGAGTGATTTAAAATCTGAAGTAAATTGGCAAAATTTCAATCTTTTTTAATATCTCAAAAAAAGATCCGAGTAAATTTTACTCTGCTCTTTCTCAGTAGAGATTTTTTTTATAGAATGCGGAAATATTTATTTTTTAAGTGTACGTTTATAACTTATGGAGTTATTGAGTCACAAACTGGTAGCAATGAACTCTGAAAATTTAGGCTTAGCGTAAGCATCAACTTCTAATTTCAATAACAAAGCAACAAACAGTTTTTAAACTTTCATACTTTGTATTTCCTCATATATATGCATGGTTTACCTAAATAAAAATTTTCATTGAAATCTGTGACATGTCAGCCACAGCTGATTTGCTCATTTCGCATGGAATGACCCCGTAGCGACGGTGGCTCGACCTGAAAGCGCGGTGCAGGCAGTACCCGCACGGGCATCTCCCTGCGGGTACTGCTAGTTTAGTATATTAAAAGGGCTCTCCCTCTTCGTTCTGCTTTTGCGACTAGTAAATTTTACTAGGTTTGATTCAACTACATTTTCCGTGTTTGCATGTCTCTCTAGAAAAAAATTAAGTGTGTTTTTCTGCTGATCCGTAAAGTTCAACTTAATATGAGGTCGGCAACCAAAGTCGGTGTTTTTTTTTTTTAATTTTAATTTTTGATTCAATATTAGTTTTTGTCGTAGAAGTCTTTCCAAATCCAATTTTTATGAGAGCTTTTTTTACGCTGTCTTACGGCTATTTGTTTTAAAGTTCTGTGTTCAACAATAAATATTTTATTTGGTCCACCAAGACACTAAAATACGTTTTTACTAGAGCAGGAGTTTTGATTCGGTCATTGAAAACCTTTAAGGGGTTACTCAAAAATGATGAAACGATCAAAAATTTTTTTATTGCTTATTTCAAAACAAAAAACGATTCTGAACACAGGGGAAAAGTTTCAATGCTTTAGTTCGAATATTTAAAAAGTTATGAGTGGATTTAGGCCATGCTCCCTATGTGTTCTTATGCAAAAGAAAAACTTCAAATTGCTTTTTTTCGATGATGGTTTTTTTGTGTTTTCATGTCATTAGAATCCCTAAGGATTTTTTCTATTAAAGATACAGCTTTAAAGTAATACTTTTTGCAATTGGGATAACATATTTGACAAAACTGTGCATTCGATAAGCATTTTATAAATTACTCTAATGTTTAGAGCATGTTAAACCTTTAAAAACCAAATTAAAAAAAAAACTTTGATTTTTTACATAATTAATCACAGAAAATTTTCGAATAAACTCACAAGCAAATGAATGCACAGATTTTTAGAGATGATTATAGTGATCGTTTTGCAAAAAACGTTTTTTAAATTAGTGCAAAAATAAAGCTTTAGGGATTTAAAAAAGTTGAAATTTTTCTCAATTTTTGAACTTTTAAAAAAAGTAGGCAATATTTTTAAATTTTGAAAATAAATTATTGATTACGAAATAAGTATGCATGTTATGGTTTCAAAGAAATATAAAATTTTTATAAATTGAAAGAAATTGCTTGAAAGGTACTGTGATCCCTTAACTTTATGAAAAAATGTCGCAGTAAAAAACTTTCTTAAATAGGCTAAATGAGGAAAAATTTCTTAAATTTGCTTAGAACTAATTCCGCTGAGCCGCTGAAGCAAAACGACCCATGCATCCAATAAGCCGAGGTTATTCTATTTCCGAATTGACCCTTATGGATGGAATCTCCCATAGACTAATAATAAGAGTAGAGTGAGCTTTCCCAGACTTGCTGATGAAAAAAATGGTTCATGGATACATCATGTGACTGGTGGAAGGCTTGGCGATAACTTTGGCAGCATGGTTGCTAGATGGCAACATTATCTATAGTTTGGCAGGCGACATGTATTTTAAGACTGTTTTCACTGTAATTTTTTTCCAGGTGCAGAGATTGAACTGTTTTTCTTTTAGTTATGCATTATTTTGACATTAGTAATTAGTTTTTGATCACAGTTTTCAGTAACTTTTATTTCATTTGGAACTGCAACGTCAGCGTTGGCGTGAACGTAATGGCGTAAAATGTACTAATCGGTATCTTAAATTGAAAGTGTAAGTAAAAATTTGCCAATTCTTTTTGGCCGCTTGCATCTTTAATTGCTTAGAGAGTTATTGAAATTGAATAAAGAAAATGCGCAGTACTATCTAAACGAAAAACTCACTATATTAACAAAATATTTACAACTTAGAAATACAAATTTACAAATAGGACTCAATAAAATATCATTCTTCCGTGTTCCATCAATTCTGTTTATTTTATTTCTCGCTAGCGTAGATCGTCTGCTACGATCAACGCCCGCTGTTGCTAGGATATCCACTAGTCACATGGTTTGGTTTATGAGCAGCAAAAGGGTTGCCATAGCTCGGTCTACTCTTATTATTAGTCTATGGAATTTCCAGTAAGAATGATTAACAGCTGGGAATAGCCAATCATTTGGTTAAAGAGCCGAGTTTAGTTGTACTTCCCATCCATTCATTAAAATTACCTATTTATGATGTCACAAGGCAATAGGAATCGCACGAGATTAATGAAGATGGGAACACCATTACGAGCTCAGAAAAAACATTGCTTCGCGAGGATCTGCAATCGTTTCGCATTTGTCTCAAATGCTATTAGGATATTGCGTGCGTTCGGCCATTTTGCATTAGCGTTTAAGGCTCTGAGTAACCAAAGAACAATCGATTTTGTTACTGTTTTTGATAGGTAGAGTGTGTTTCTGACATCCTATTTTGCAACGTGATGGAAGGTGATAATTCCATGGAAACATATGACGTATTTGCCTTACAAGCTATAATATGCAAGAAATTCATTAGATTATTAACCCCTTCAGTCGGAATTATGAAATATTTGACCAAAAATGATGATATTTGGTACACAGAGTACTGTGGTGAAGGGTATCTTATAGACAAAATTTTGAGTTTGTTGGAGAAAAATTAAGAGAGTTATGGCACGTCCAATATTCCAAACTTATATTTTTGAAATCAATATTTCATATACAAAAACGATAAAATACCAAACAAACTTCATTATAAAATGTTCTACAAACAATTATAAAACACAATATAAGCGTTTGAAACGATTAATTCAAGATTATATATTTAAAAAAAAAATCAGGAAAAAAAACCTCGCTTTTCAGATGAAAAATCCATGGTTGGAAAAATGAGCCACTCTCTATTTCTCAATCCTTATATGTCAGTGTTGTCAATCCCAAAACAAAAAATTATTTCACAGATTATAATAAGTAGAATGTAAAGAGTCAACTACAAAAAAATCAACTAATTAAATCAATTATTAAATGATTAGCAGCTGTTTAAAGTGGTTGTCCGGTATATCGTACACCAGGTCTGAAGGGGTTAAAAAAATCCAACCACATTATACTGAATGAAAAATTATCATGTAAGCTTTGTGCTACAATATGATTAAAGTGAAAAACAAACGTAAATAAAGCACAAATTTAAACATAATTATGTTAAACATAAAGAACTTGCTCATTCTTCCATCGCTCAGCATTGTTGGACTTCTGGTCACTGTTTTGATTTTTCATCTGCAAAGATTATTTGTAAATGTTCTTCGGTTTATAACCTCGATTTCTGCGAAGCTTACTATAGTTGGAAAAATTCTCAGTTTCTTGTCAATGATTTTTCCAGCACTCAATTTTTCATGATATTTGGAAGCAATTTCTATAATTGCCTTTTCTGTTTCTTCGTTGTCTCTCACTCTTTGTCTCCTGGCTTCTGATTGGTTGTCTCGCCCCTTTGCTTTGAGCCCAGGGTGACGTGCTGTTCGCTGATTGGTTATTCGCTGATTGGTTCGCTGATTGGTCTTGTGTCCTGAATTCCTATTGGTTGGCTCTCTTTGGTATAAATACTTGTGTCCACTTGGTTGTTGTAATTTCTCTAGTGACTTTCGGTTGTGTTGGTGAGCTTTTTGCACTCATTACATTATACTGTTTTTGCACATTAGGCCAGGTTTTGCACATTAATGCCATCCAGAGACTGGAGTTTCGTCCTTGTATGGACTCCTCAGTCTGGACTAGACAATAACCGAGTTGGAGGCAGATGTCATCTCATTCAAGCTGATAGAGCCAGCAAACTGGTAACTAAAGTAAACTTAGTACACCAGCGTGAGTCTGCAGCAATGGTACGTTTCAACTTAACTCATCAATTGAAGTCAAAGCTTACCATCCTTAAGCTGAACCATTCTTAAGTTAACGTCCTTAAGCTGAACCTCCAGGCAATGAGATGACATCCCCCACCAGCTCGGTTATTATCTACTCCAGACTGATGAGTCCGTAATAAGGACGAAACTGCAGTCTTTGGATGGCATAACCGGGCTTTCGGTTATGCCATCCAAAGATGTAGTTTTGCCTAGACCCTAGCTTAAGGGTGATAACATACTGATAAGAGTGATACATTACATTTTTATCAATTTTAATACAATTCATTTTGCTTAAATTGTTACATGTTTGGTCTCTGTTAGCATGGGTGCCCACGAGGTTCCATTGCGTAGACTGCGCCATTTAAATTTTTAGCGGGAGGGTACGTAAGGGATCTTTTCGGGGCTGTTATACTGGGTGGTATTTCGCAGAATTTGAGGGAGGAGGGTGCACCGCTGCTCTTGAAGATGGACACCCCTAGCGTTTGAACATCCGGCAATTTTGCTGCTATGTATAACTGTGCAAACATTAAGATCACTCGAAACCTTAATATCTTTGCTGAAACAATTAGAACAAATTAATCATAGTATTCAAGGCAAAAACAAATTTAAATGACATGAACTTAATAAGAGAAAGTTAGTTTGTATGAGCAGATAAAACGCTATTGTACTCTTATAATGAATGCAAGAACAAAATTTTAATATCAAAAATAAAATAAGGTAACTACAAAAATACATAAAATGAAAAAAAAAAGTAATTAATTTGAGTTTTGACTTCTTGAATTAAAATAATGTTTTTCGCAATAACGAGTGTGTGTGTGTGTGTAGGCGTGTGTATTTCTGTCCAGGCATGAGTGTGTGTATGTATGCGAGTGTGTGTATGTAGGCGTGTGTATTTCTGTCCTGGCATGAGTGTTTATGTGTGTGTATGTATGCGAGTGTGTGTGTTTCATGTCTGTGTGTAAACATGAGTGTATGGGTGTGTGCACTGTTAAAAATTTTCCGGAAAATTTACGGTAAATGTTACACGCATCCATGTTGCCAGTAACTATTACCGTAAAAATCGAATGTTACTGTAAAATTTTACGGTTTCCTCGGTAGGCCACAGCAACCAGTTGGCGCTGGGATCGCTTATTTCTCCGGTATAAATTATCGTAAAAATCAGCGATGCGTCGACGATGCAATTTTACAGTAACAATTACCAGAAAATCTTCCTGAATTTTTAACAGTGTGTGTATAGGTGTGTGTGCTAAATGAGTGTGTGTGTAGGTGTGTGTCTGTATGCGTGTGTTTGTGTCTGTGTGCATGCATGAGTGTGTGTGTGTGTATGTTTGCGAGTGTGTTTGTGTCTGTGTGCAGGCATAAGTGTGGGTATTTGTGTGTGTAGGTACGCTTGTGTGTGTAGGATATGGACGCAACCTGGAAACGGTTTGAGCTAGAGGAGCAGCATCGTGATGCCGGTCGACGGTGGTGCTGCAGAGGGTGGCAGGGGGGAAAAAAATCATAGGAATTCAAAACAGAGTCAAGTGAGAACAATAAGCAATCGTAACTGCTCAAAAAAAAAAAAACAAGTTTAGAGTTAAAATTTCAGTCCCATCTTGTAACATGGATTGACAAAATGTTAAAATTTACTGATGATGAAAATAAAATATGTTGCTTGTATATGCGACTAATAGCCGCATTGAAATAGGGCAGATTTATGGATAAGCATGGTGTTCAAGAAAGGATTTGATATATAAAGAGGCGAGATTGTTTTCAAAACAAATAATTGTTTTTCACAAAATTGAGGGGAAAGGGGTATGAAATTAACACATTTCCATTAAAACGGCTTTCTTGTTCTTGATTCCTTGAAAATCGCGTGCACAGTTTTACACCTTAAGCATGTACGTTATGGCATCGCTACTCCCCAGGGTTCGAAAATATCATGATATTTTCCGAAATATCGAAAATATCCGATATTTTCAATCAGCACAAACTTAAATCTTTAAAATAGTAAATGCATCCCCAAATCACTCTTTAATAATTATTACGATATGTAGACTTAAAATTAAGGTTTTTTTCATCATCTATATTTAATATTTCATTTTACATTTTTATCAATTTTAATGGAGTTAATTTAGCATTAGATGTTTTACTCATTTTTCTTCTATTAGCTACTTTTACACAGTTATATGATTCAGAAATAAAAACTATGCATCTGTCACTGCACAGTCATAAGACATTACTTTTTTTTTTGATGTAATATTTAATCAGGCACTTTTAATATAATTAAAATTGTAACATTACTGATAATTTTACGAATATAAAACAAACTAGTATGTTGTGGCCATCACGAAACTTTCTTCTATATCTTTCTTATAATTCTGATCCATCCCCATGCTTAACGAGGAAGCAATATTCCCAACAAACAAAGTTACACATGCCAAAACTTTGACGACCATCCCAATTCCTGATTTATCTCCAAAGCAAAGAATGAAAACTGAAAATTATTTTAAAACCCTTGCTTAAAATAATTACAAACATTTATTTGTTAACAAAAACAAGATGGCAACAGTTAAAAATTTTAAATAATTGAGCATAGACTAATAATAGGAGTAGACCGAGCTATGGCAACCCTTTTGCTGCTCATAAACCAAACCATGTGACTGGTGGATATCCTAGCAACAGCGGGCGTTGATCGTAGCAGACGATCAACGCGAGTGAGAAGTAAAATAAATAGAATTAATGGAACACGGGAGAATGATCTTTTATGGAGTCCGATTTGTAAATTTGTTATTCTAAGTTGTAAATATTTTGTTAATATAGTGAGTTTTTCGTTTAGATAGTATAGTGCATTTTCTTTATTCAATTTCAATAACTCTCTAAGCAATTAAAGATGCAAGCGCCCCAAAAGAATCGGCAAACGGTAAGATTTTTACCTACAATTTCAATTTAAGATACCGATTAGTACATTTTTGCGTTAACGTAAAACGTTTACGTTATTACGTTTACGCCAACGCTGACGTAGCAGTTCCAAATGAAATAAAAGTTACTGAAAACTGTGATCAAAAACTAATTACTATTGTCAAAATAATGCATAACTAAAAGAAAAACAGTTCAATCTCTGCACCTGGAAAAAAAATTATAAAGAAAACACATTACGTCTTAAAATACATGTCGAGTGCCAAACTATAGATAATGTTGCCATCTAGCAACCATGCTGCCAAAGTTTTCGCCAAGCCTTCCACCAGTCACATGATGTATCCATGAACCAATATTTTCATCAGCAAGTCTGGGAAAGCTCGGTCTACTCTTATTATTAGTCTATGTAATTGAGATAATATTTCCTATCATTTCCATGCAATTTAAATCACGAGATATACGCAGACGACAATCTATTACGATTTATCTTTCTTATTGTTGCAATTGGAAATATATTTTTATTCGCGCAAATAAAAAAAAAATCAGCCCCACATAGAGTGATTGGCACCAAAACTGAACTAACGCTTGTTTACATATGGATTCATATTATTCCAAATTTCATCCAGAACGTAGCATTACTTAATGAGATATGGCACTCACAATGGAAAAAAAAGAACGTTCAATTGCGCCACCCCCTTTTCAGCTGCTGGCGCCAAATTATAATCATTTCTTATACTCTGTAAGGGCAACTTGTCGATAAATTTTTGTTTGATTACGTTCATCACTTCTTGAGATACAGCTGTCACAATTGACGACAAAAAAATTCTATAGTTCAACCCCCGTTTAAGCTATTGACACCAAAATTGAATCAAGACCTGTAACTGTTAGAAGCAACATATGAACCAAATTTTGTTTGATTCCGCTAGTTACTTCCTGGGGAATAGCAGTCACGCAAAATTCAAAAAACATCCCATTGCTCCACCCCCGTGGAGGAATTCGCGCCAAAAACCAATGGGCACAAGTTCACATAGGGGCACATATGTGTTCCAAATTTCGTTCGATTTCCTGCCGTAGTTTTTGCTGTAGAGCGGCCACAAAAAACTGGTCACTCACATACGTGACACACACAGATAGACATTTTCCAAAAATGGTCGAAATGGACCCCAGCACATCTCAAAACGTTCGAATCCGTCATATTTCGAAGTTCGAAAATTTGCACGAATCCAATACTTTCTCCTATGTATTAGATATAGAAGAAAGTAAAAAGAATTACTTTGCTGCCTTAATAACGTATTAATACATCTTAGAAATATAGTATATAACTTTTGGGTTATTTTTAATTATAAATGAACAACATTAGTATGATTAATATAGTTTTTGCTTTGAAAATACCGTAGTTTAATACCGTAGTAAATAAATAACGAAAATATCAAAATATCTTGATATTTTCAAAATAAATATCGGATATATATCCTGATATATATATCATGATAGATATCGACTGATATATATCGGCGAACCCTGCTACTCCCACATTTATATTCAAACTTATTTCGCATAGATGGGTAATATGTGTGTCTTTAGCATAGTTCCTATTTTTGCACTAAAACCGAAACTATTGCATGCAATTTAAACGGTCATTTGTGCTACGTAGAGTAGAAAACCATATTTGTTAATCAGGAAGCGGATCATCCATCCATACGACCAACAAACCGAATCGATCAAGAATTATTCGTTTTCTTCTCTACTTCAGTGGTGCCCACAGGGGGGGGGGGTAATGGCGCAATCAGCGCCATCAAAATGGGGGGGGGGGATTTTTTAATTTTTAAAGTTATTTATTTAAATTTGTTTATTGATTTTATTTTTAACTTAAATTACCTATTTTATTTTATCTTATTTTAATTCTTTTTATATTTTACTTTATTTACTTATTTAGTTTGCATGTGTGTGTTATCGGCGTAGCACAGAACGTTTTTATTCAAACAATATTAATAAGGAATTAAAATAAATAAATAAGTAAAAAACGTTTTTAAAAAATAAATAAAATAAAAAAGACAGCTGAAAAAGAAAAAAAAGAGAAAGAGGGTGGAGAAAAACTGGGAAGGGGGGAGGAATTTACGCCATTGAACTGGGGGGTGGGGGGGGCTGGGCAATCCTGCTCTGACTATGCAATTTTTTTAAACATGAACTTTACGGTGCGGTAATTCCTGTCTGTACTTCTGTTAAAAATTTAATAGAAAACCTGTTAAAGTTAATAAATCAACCTTTAAAAGCACAAGTTTTAATAAGTAACAATATTTTTACCTGCTTTTGAAGAAAAGTTAACTAAAACCTATTGCTACAGCCATTTTTTGAAGTTGAACAATAATCCGGATTTTTTGCGAACCGGATCTGCTTCGGCGAATAATCGGTACTCTAATGTATCTTTCGATTTGTAGTCGCGTTAGTGTAGAATCTTTAGCTTTCAACCTGGGACTTATTATAATCGAAAAAAAAAAAAAAGTGCAGTGCGAAAGAAATATGAGAGTGCATTCAGATACTGAGTGAAAAAAATCGAAACATTCGACACAGAAACCAAGCTGCAATAGTGAATCCCCAGCGGGCCACGGTTCCATCATCTTTTCTGCAAAAGGCTCTAAATCGGTATCATTAGAGGACATAAATGCCTTGTTACCCTTCACACCACGTGTTGATGGGCTCATCCGTCTTTTCTTCTGCTGTCACGTGACTCTAAGAAATTCTGGATGCGGGGTACTGTTTTGCAGTCTTTTATTAGAGAAAAAGAGCTGTTTGTGAAAGGTTTTTTTTTTTTTTTTTTTTTTTTTTTTTTGAGCAATCAAAATTGCTTATTGCTTTCATTTGACTGTTTTTGGCGTCCTATCATTTTATTTTCCCACCGCCACCCTCCGCACCATCACCGTGAACCGGCTCCTCACGATGCACAGCTCCTATAGCGAAAGCCGTCTCCAGGTTGCATCCATGTCCGACACACACGCGCATACATACACAACTACACACACACACACACACACACACACACACACAAACACACATTCATGCCTGCACACAAACACAAACACATATGCCTACACACATACACATACCCCCTACACACACATTGATACACACAGCTACCCACACACTTATGTCAGCACACAGACACAAACACACATGCCTACACACACACACATACCCCCACACACAAACACACATACCCCCACACACAAACACACACGCCTACATACACACACTCGTGATTGCGAAAAATATAATTTGAATTCAAAATGTCAAAATTCAAATTAATTTTTTTTTATGGCTCCGCAGAGCAAAATACAAAATGAAATTTGGGAGCTCATTAACGTTCACGTCTGTAGTAAAAGCGAGATTATAGTCTAAAATATGTTTAACACTGTAGCGCAGGGATTCTCCATATTTTTGGCTCTACGTAGCTCTTCAAACACTCTTATGAGGTTACGCCTCCCCTCCCTTATGCGGTTAAAATAATTAGCAAAATAGGAGACTGAAGCTGATTAAGATAACTAAAGTTATCTTAATAGTTAGTAATTACATAAAAATTTAGATAATTTCACACACGAAGTTCAACAACTCTACACAAAACTTTAATGTTATGAACATATAATTGTTGCAACGTATGAAATCCAAAAAGCAATGAAATAAATGCAAATTTTATAAGGTGATCTAGGAGCCAGGTGATGCTGGCGTGCTCCACCTCCCTCCTTCCTCAGTCACTTTCACCACATTAATGAGAGGACTAACACAATTACTTATCACATATGAGCAGAAAATTGAATGAAGATATTTTGTTTTGCTTTTTATTTTATCTTTTGTGATTTATACATTCATGTCTCCTTGAAACTCTTCTGCGCGCTCCAGACTGAAAATCGCTTCTTTAGGAGGGAAATCTGGAGTAAGGGAAAGGTGGATGATATGGAACATACAGTGCTGGCCAAATTCTTAGGGCAAAACTTTTTTTTTTGTTTTTTGTTCACTATTTGTACTAAAATACTATTTATTTTACTGTTAAAGTACAGTACATACTGTCCACGGGTTATTACATTATTTTATCATAATTTAATGTTTGCAGGTGGCAGCACTGTCTGCTTTGTTTATGTTCCTTGTTCATCTACCTACCAGGAACATAACCTCAATCAGCTTAAACAGTTCACTGGTTCTTTTATTAGTGTGTTCTGTTATATTTAGTTTTAGGTAATTAGTGAGTATGTGTATGTGAGTATATATAATAGTGAGTATAAACAATTTTTTACCTCCTTTTTAAAAAAGTGTTAAGAGATGGTGTAAACCTTGTGAAAAGTATGCCAAAATGACTTAAAATTCTCATCAAAAACAAGGGAATGCAGACTAAATATTAGATAATTATTTCACCGTTCGTTAATGTGTCTATAGTTATGTAATCAATAAAGAATTTGCTTGTAAAACAGTCTTAGTCTAATATTTTGGCCAGCACTGTATTCTTTTATCTGTCGAAATGAGTTGTGAAAAATTATTTCTAGCTTGTCCAGTGGATATTGCAAATCTTGATTCTTGCTGCTACATATACTGGACAAACTGGAAATACGTTTTGACATTTAATTCATATTTAATTAAAGTAATTTCAATAAAAGAAATTCTCTGTACTAATATTATTTTAACTTCATCATCAAAACATTAACAGCAAAGATATGAGACACAAACACAACTTACTTGCAGTAAGTTACCGCCCTATAGCCAGGGCTAAGGTAGAAGTACTTGAAATACACCGCCAGCTCCGTCGTTCCAGCCGAGGACTGCAGTTTCGTGCTTATTAGCACTCATCAGCCCGGCATACGAAAGTGACTGAGCTGGAGATGGAAAACCTCCTAAGGGAGCCAAGAAAGCCAAACAAACTGGTAGCTGAAATATAATTAGCGCAGACTAGACGAGTGACCGAAGCAATGGTACGGTTCAACTCGAAGAATGAAGTAATATTTTTACACAAATCCTTTAGTGGGGGGGATTCCCCCCCCCCGTGGATTTTGTGATATATATGGGATTCCCCCCCCCCGCGGATTTTGTGATATACATTGTACAAATGCAGAATTTTCATTGCAGGTATTTTAATGTTTTTAAAATGACATTTTTGAGTGCATTTCTTTTGCCCCCCCCCACTTCCCCCCCCCAAGTAAATGAAATGACTGGCTTAGTTATACATATCTCAATCCAAAATAATGTTGACGCTTAGGTTTATCGAATAAGAAATAAATTCCGAAGCGCACTTTTATTGGATTTTTTAGAGCTGTGCTAAAGAATATGAAATTTCATAGGTTCATTTTTGCCGAAGGTTATGGAAGACTAAGAAAATTAATAGCGATGCTATATTTGAAGCGTTTTTTCTCTTTTTTTCCGGTTATAAATTTTCATGGCGTACATTGAAAATTATTTCTCTTGTACGCAGGCCGGAATCTACGTACCCGCAGATCTATCAATGCGGGAGGGGGCATACCACTGAGGAGAGCCCGTTGATTTCCGAAATAATTTTCACTTTGGGAAAGAAGAAATCCTGATCAAAAGCAAATAGTTAAAAATAAAAATAACTTCGTTATTTTTACTTCGTCGAGGACTGCAGTTTCGTGCTTATTAGCACTAATCAGCCCGGCATAGGAAGTGACTGAGCTGGAGGTGTAAAACCTCTTAAGGGAGCCAAGAGAGCCAAACAAACTGGTAGCTAAAATATAATTAGCGCAGAGCAGACGAGTGACCGAAGCAATGGTTTGGGCCTTCATTCTTCGAGTTGAACCGTACCATTGCTTCGGTCACTCGTCTAGTCTGCGCTAATTATATTTCAGCTACCAGTTTGTTAGGCTCTCTTGGCTCCCTTAAGATATTTTCCATCTCCAGCTCAGTCACTTTCCTATGCCGGGCATTATGAGTGCTAATACGCACGAAACTGCAGTCCTCGGCTGGAACGACGGAGCTGTCGGTGTATTTCAAGCACAATTTACTAGTTAACAACAATTACAGTGAAACCTGTGTAAGTTGACCACTTGCGGTGCACTACGTTAGTGGTCAACTTAAACAGGTGGTCAACTTATAGAGGTTGAGTTATAATATGATATAGATCTAACTCTGTTCTTGAAAAACTTTTTAACAAAAAAATTGAACCGCCGAAAAAACTGAAAAGCAAAAAATAATAAACCATTTTAATTAAACCTTAATAACTAAGTTCTTAAACTGATGTAAGTATACCTAAGTATATATTTTTGTAATAATTTAGAGTTTTTAATTAACCTTAATAACTCAGTTCTTAAATTAATGTAAGTATACCTAAGTAGTTTTGAGTCGGTGCCAAACAAGCAAATTAATTATTTTTGTAAAGCGTGAGGCGCAGCGGTGGCGTATGGCGACACGCCCCTTCGCCGGAAAATGCCGAGCGTTCACGAAGTTAAACCCGAACGTCGTCGAGTGGTCTCGAAGAAGCACGTGTCGAGTATTTGGCTGCTACTGAGCTTTTGCCTCATATACAACAGTCAAAATGTTTATATCATTGTTCATCATACTGAAGAAGGATTTCTCATCTTGTTAAAAGCTCAAATAAATGGTTTTGTGGGTCATAGTATTATTCAGCGTAAGTATGGCATAACAACTGTAGCCGTTAATTGCATACATGATCCTGAAGATTTTTCTCACTGGTTGTTTGCCTCTCTCGTGCGAGGTCCCAAAGGTTTCAAAGCTCCAACGAGAGGTACTTTTTGTTGTATACGATCTACTAGTATTCATGATTTAATGATGGCGTGTGGAGGGAGCATTTTTTGAAACATTTATGTTTATCGCCGGACATTTCACATTACATTGCTAATTTTATTTGGTTATTTCTTTAAATTTAGGTAATTTAGGGATCTTTGTTTATTTATTGTTTGGCACCGACTCAAAACTACTTAGGTATACTTACATTAATTTAAGAACTGAGTTATTAAGGTTAATTAAAAACTCTAAATTATTACAAAAATATATACTTAGGTATACTTACATCAGTTTAAGAACTTAGTTATTAAGGTTTAATTAAAATGGTTTATTATTTTTTGCTTTTCAGTTTTTTCGGCGGTTCAATTTTTTTGTTAAAAAGTTTTTATTTTATAATTTTTTGTGGCTATAAGCTACTAATGTGGCTATAATCTGTATGCTTCTTTAGATAAGGAATTTTTCCAAATTTACATGGGACCAAATTCTAGGTATACTCTTTCCAATAAAAAAACAACTATCGAAATCAGGCTATTCTGTAAAAGTTATGCGTCGTCTTACACGAAAAAAAGTAAAAAACCTGTGAGTGAACAATAACTCACCCCTGTTTTCCATCCTTTAGGATAGGAATTTTTTTTCCAAATTTATATGGGAACAACTTCTGGGAAAATTCTTTCCAATGAAAAAAGAACTATCAAAATCGGACGAACCTGTGAAAAGTAATGCCTGGTCATACATGAAAAAAAGAACTTATATATACGGGTCGACTTGAGAACCTCCTCCGTTTTTTCGTCGGTTCAAAAACTAATCCTAATTACAAATACCAGAGATTGAGAGGTCTACACTGCCGTGGGCATGTCAAAGGCAGTAACTGCATTTTTTTTTCATTTCTTTTTTTTTTTTTTTTTGCATTTTGTCATCTATTGTACGTTAGCTTTGTTGTACAAACTAACTTATTTGGTTTCCGCTGAAAAAAATATATAACTCCAACATTTTCTTATTGTTAGTACTACTGAATCCAACACACATTTCTTCAAATATCTCGAAAACTCATTTCTGCAGATACTGCCGCTTACCTGCCCACGGCAGTACACACGAGAGACATACAGGTCTGAAGCTCATTCATTGTGAGCTTTTTTTTTGTAATACCCAACTCAGAATCAAAACATCTTGGAGTGAACAACTAATCACCCCCTCTCCCCACCCCCCTTAGGGTCGGAATTTTTCCCTCAAATTTATAGGGGAATTACTTCAGGCTATACCCTTTCTAATAAAAAAAGAATATTCAAAATCGGACTATTCTGTAAAAAGTTATGTGTGGTCATACATTTAAAAAAAATATATATATATATATACGTGTCGACTTGAGAACCTCCTCCGTTTTTTCGTCGGTTAAAAATAGTATGTCACCATCACTAAACTTCGCCCTATTTTTTCATACAAATCCTGAATATAAAAAATGTTTGACGACTGGCACTGAAAACTAACCCTAATCACAAGTACCAGAGATTGAGAGGTCTACACTGCCGTGTGCAGGTAAAGGGCTATAACTGCAATTTTATCTTTTTTTTTGCATTTTGTCATCATTGTTTGTACGTTAGCTTTGTTGTACAAACTAACTTATTTGGTTTCCGCTAAAAAAATATAATTCCAACATTTCCCAGTTGATAGTACTGAATCCAGCGCACAATTCTTCAAATATCTCGAAAACTCATTTCTGCAGATACTGTCGTTTACCTGCTCAAGACAGTACACACGAGAGACATACAAGTCTGCATCTCATTCATCGTGAAGTTTTTTTTTTTTTTTTTTGTTATACCCAATTCAGCATCAAAAAATCTTAGAGTGAACTACTAATCGCCCCCTTTCCCCACCCTTAGGGTAGGATTTTTTCCCTCAAATTTATATAATAACAACTTCAAGCTATACCCTTTCCAATAAAAAAAGAATATTCTAAATCGGACTATTCTGTAAAAAGTTATGTGTGGTCATATATAAAAAAATCTGTGAGTGAACAACAAATCTCCCCCTTTTCCCACCCTTAGGGTAGGAATTTTTTTTCAAAATTTTTATGGGACCACCTTCGGGGTATACCCTTTCCAATAAAAAAAGAATTATCAAAATCAGACTGTTCTGTAAAAAGTTATGCGTGGTCATACATTAAAAAAAAAAAATATATATATACGTGTCGAATTGAGAACCTCCTCCGTTTTTTCGTCGGTTAAAAATAGCGGTTAACTTAGACAGGTGGTCAACTTTACAGGGGCACTATACTTCGGTATTTTAAATTTTACAAACCCACTTGAAAGCTAACCTCAACGCGTCAAACTTTTAAGTTACAGTCTATCTGTTCTGAGTAACAAATATTTAGACAACCACAACTTCCGACAAAAGTTACTTTTTCAAGCGCAAAAGGTATATTCAACATTTTCTTTCTGCTTATACAAGTTATTTATGTGCATGATCTAGATGCTATTAAATAAATTGTATTACAAAAGTTCTAACGCACGATATTAGTTTTCATGCCGTGATAAACAATTTTAGTGCATCGTAGACTATACGAAATAATTCGAATTTATCCGTTGGAACTTCGAAATGAATTCCAACCCTCTAACCCTCTCCGGCCGTAATGACGATCATTTTTGATGCCAACCACAGACCTGCAACTCATGATTCATGTGCTCTTCCGGAAGAAATGGAACCGAATAAAATTCATGAGATTCCTGGCGGTATTTTTTCGAATTGACTTAAAAGGGAACACTCGTCGGGGAAGTTTTTTTCTTTTTCCTTTTTTTTTTTTTTGCTTGTTTGCTTGTTGCCACGTATAATCTAGGAATTCTGGAAAAAAGAAAAGGGGAATCCCCTCGACAGAGAAATCTTTCTACGTGCTCCGGGGAGTGCGTTGAAATTCAGGTCCCTACAGTGGAGGAGCCGACGCATCCGCCATTTTGGAGCAAACTTGATCCAGTGCTTCGTAAAGATAGCATTGCTGCTCATGTTTCCATTTCTTTAGTAGTGTTAAATTAAGTCAAATAGGTGGTTGTTCGGCTGTTAATTGTGTAAACAGCTCCATAAAAGGATTTCAGCTCTTCAGATTTCCAGCAGATGCAGAAAGAAAAAAGAAATGGATAAATAATAGCCCGCGAAGTGACTGGCAGTCTGGAAACGACGCCAACTGTTTCCAAAATTTCGCCAATGCTCACCTTCGCTCTCCGACTCTCTCGTTCCCTGTTTGGCGAATGATTGCCAAAAAAGGTAGCTTTCCCTGTTGTACGCTTGCTCCAAAATGGCGGATGCGTCGGCCTCTCCAGTTATAGGGGTTCTAGTTGAAATGACAACGGAATATAGCAGGAGAAAAGAACTGGATTATGACAATGGAATAAATGTATGTCGAGAGCTTATTTTAGAGGGAGTTGAATCAATTTGAAGGATTTTGCGGTTTATTCTTCGAGATGACAAGAGCATAAAATACATGTCCTGAGCGAACATTTCTAAATAAGAGCATTAATATTTTTTTGCTTACCAGACTGGTTTGAGTGAAGCTTATACTCTCGAATCTTGGTGCGGTGATGGTAATGTATTTCGATATTGAGATTCGTAGCTTTCAAGCTGTGCTCCAGTGGATTTTCATTTAATTTTACATATTTATTTTTTAATTTCTGTGGACAGTGTAGTTTCGAAAACGTCTAGTCTAGTAAAAAGAATTATCAATAGCATGAACATAGCACGGTCTAGATAAATAACAAGTGCATTTTTTTTCCAGAAAGTTTCAATAATATTTTTTTATACTTGTCGATTTTTTCAGAGTGTTAAGCAGTTTAAACCTTTTACATAGAAATTAAAAACAATAAATTTACAGGAAACGATTTGAAAATTAAAAAATTCGACGTTAAAAATGTATTCTTAATGTCCTATTTTGTCAGGTCATGTTTGACTGATTTTTTCCTTCTACAAGTGTGAACATCATCATGATCGAAAACCTATGTACAGCGAAAATATTTTTCTTAACATCCAATCGAGATTCCTAGAATTGGATTATATGTATGAGGATTTTTAGACCAGTTATCCGCGAAGCAGTTGTCCTCACAGCAGATGCATAAAATTATAATCAAATTCTGAAAAAAAAAAGGATATTTATATCTTCATAAAAGGAAATATTTCCTTTTGATCATGACATAAAATTAAATAGAAATATTTTCAGCAAATGAGATCATCAACATTGATTGCGATCAAAGGCACAAAACAAAAAATTCTTCTTGCATGCATAGTTTTGTTTCCAAGAAAATGTATTTCCGAGTTTTACAGCTCTTTTGGTTTTATATTTGAACTAGAGGTATCCGCACGGCTTTGCCCGTAATAGAAAAAATTAAAAGGTCTTGGTTTGCCTGTATATTTACAAATAATGTATGGTGAATTTTCTCGCCAATTGGCTTGTACCCATGTTAAGGTTCCACGTTATGATAATTTCGTATCTCGCCAATTGGCTTGTGCCCATGTTACGGTTCCCCGTTATGACAATTTCGTAATTTACTCGTCCATCTTATGATATTTTTGTTCTTAAAATTGGAATAGAAAAAGAACCACATTGAATTTTCGAAAAATCGCTTCGAGGTGCACACTCCCATGCTTCAAACTAACTTTGTGCCAAATTTCATGAAAATCGGTCCAACGGTCTAGGCGCTATGCGCGTCACAGAGATCCAGACATCCAAACATCCTACAGACATCCTCCGGACAGAGAGACTTTCAGCTTTATTATTAGTAAAGATAAATATAAAGAAGCCTTTCATAAAACCAAGCTCGAGCCGTATATCTACTACTTAATGTCAGGCACACAAGTGCAGCCTCCGTTTTACCGAACGCGGCAACGGTGGAAGTCCGAACGAGCTCGGACAACACACCATATGTGGACAACACATCCATTGACATTTCTATAACTTTGATCCACATCAGGAGCCGAACAACCCATGATAAAAACCTCTCAAGGTATTGACTGGTTATGGAAACTCGAAAGACTTAGGGATATTGAAAGACTTAAAGTGCGCAGTAACCATTAGCAAATACAGAAGATCTTCGACCGACCTCCAATCAAACCTCCGACCTTTTAGAAACGACCTCAGTGTACAACTGTTTGGGTTGCCTCCGACCCCGTGATAAACGTAAGATCACAAAAATAGGGAAGTCTCCAATTAATTTGATTTAAAAATTGCCAATCCATTGATCATTGGCTAACTACGCAACACATTTTATAATAGTTTTCTGAATATTAAGTTAGAATCAATTCGCACTAAACACTTCTCTGATGTAGGCTGAAATCATTCGTTGCTTATAAGTGAGCAAAATGCAATAAAGTTAAGCAATTAAGTTAAAAAATAGATCCCTCTGCTTCTGCACATGGTGAATCCGGAACGAAATAAAATTCACAAAACCAGGGGTGTTTGTGATCCGAAATTTCAGAAAATTCCGAAAACATTGGGTTGCTGTTTCCGAAAATTTTGTGCTGACAACAGATTGTAAAACTTAAAAATTATTCAAAGAAAAAAAAATAAATGTCCCCCCCCCCATGATTGTAATGCTTTTTTATGCATATTTGAAGAGTTTTTACGAGAGGGTGGGGGCTGTCGAGCTTTCTTATAGTCTCCGAAAAATTTCACACTGTCACCAGAAAATTTTACTAGAGTTCACTTGCACCCTTGCACGAAACACGATTCAAACTTGATCTTTGGGACTGTCCATCAATGATCTCATCCTTTTTTATGCATATTCCCCCCGCCCCAGTTTCTGTTTTAGATCATGTTGACGCAGGAATCTTCGAGGGGGAGAGTGAGGGGAAGACCACGTGACTCCATCCCTCCACGGAGGAGCATTTCGCCAGAGCTGCATTAAATCTCGGAGGGATTTGAATAGTCGTCTATTGAGCAATCACGATTGCTTATTGCTTTCATTTGACTGTCCTTGCCGTCTGGTTCCTTTTTCAGCTTGGACCAGGGACACCAGCACCACCGCCCACCGGCCTCTGCAGACGGCGCGGCGCGGCTGCTCCGGTCCTGAGCTATCCGCTTCTCCTGGTGGAGGCGTTCATGTCCTACGCACATGATGCTTATACACACACACACGCTCATACACACAAGCCTTTACACACATACACACACGCCTACGTACATACACACAGGTCTACGCACACACACAAGCCTACACATGCACGCACGCGTGCTTCATATACACACACGCCTGCACGCACACAACTATACACACGTAACCGCCTAGGAGGAGGGGTAGGCTTGGGGGGGGGGGACAGGAACTGTTTCTAGAAACAATAGCCCCCAATGAGTAGGGCCCCGTCGCAACTCGTGATTGCGAAAAACATAATTTGAATTCAAAATTTCAGAATTCAAATTAATTTTTTTTTAATTTTTTCCCTTCTGCCTGAAATGTTTTGGCACCTTTTTCTTTCTGTCACCCGCAGGTGCATAGTTTACTGATTCATGGATAAGTGTTTTTTTTTTTTTTTTTTTCAATTTCTACAGTAAGTTGTCTAGTTATGCTAAAGTTCTTTTTAGAACATGGGAAGAAAACGCAGAAATCCAAAGGACCGAACCTTGTGGTACACGGTGGTGAAATTATTTGATCTCCTCCGCGTATGATAAAACTTGTCGCCATTACTCCTGCTTCAGCGCATACAATAGCGACTGAATAGAATGGCTTGTCTATCTCTCAATGGTCTAAGGTTTCTGTCACACTTCACCTTTCCCTCCCTTTTCCCCTGTCACACGTCACTTTATATACAGGGACCGATTTACACACCTGGGTGCCCCGGGACTGGGTATGATAAAACTTGTCGCCTTTACTCCTGCTTCAACGCATTCAATAGCGACTGAATAGAATGGCTTGTCTATCTCTCAATGGTCTAAGGTTTCTGTCACACTTCACCTTTCCCTCCCTTTTCCCCTGTCACACGTCACTTTATATACAGGGACCGATTTACACACCTGGGTGCCCCGGGACTGGGTATGATAAAACTTGTCGCCTTTACTCCTGCTTCAACGCATACAATAGCGACTGAATAGAATGGCTTGTCTATCTCTCAATGGTCTAAGGTTTCTGTCACACTTCACCTTTCCCTGTCTTTTCCCCTGTCACACGTCACGTTATATACAGGGACCGATTTACACACCTGGGTGCCCCGGGACTGGGTATGATAAAACTTGTCGCCTTTACTCCTGCTTCAACGCATACAATAGCGACTGAATAGAATGGCTTGTCTATCTCTCAATGGTCTAAGGTTTCTGTCACACTTCACCTTGCCCTCCCTTTTCCCCTGTCACACGTCACTTTATATACAGGGACCGATTTACACACCTGGGTGCCCCGGGACTGGGTATGATAAAACTTGTCGCCTTTACTCCTGCTTCAACGCATTCAATAGCGACTGAATAGAATGGCTTGTCTATCTCTCAATGGTCTAAGGTTTCTGTCACACTTCACCTTTCCCTCCCTTTTCCCCTGTCACACGTCACTTTATATACAGGGACCGATTTACACACCTGGGTGCCCCGGGACTGGGTATGATAAAACTTGTCGCCTTTACTCCTGCTTCAACGCATACAATAGCGACTGAATAGAATGGCTTGTCTATCTCTCAATGGTCTAAGGTTTCTGTCACACTTCACCTTGCCCTCCCTTTTCCCCTGTCACACGTCACTTTATATACAGGGACCGATTTACACACCTGGGTGCCCCGGGACTGGGTATGATAAAACTTGTCGCCTTTACTCCTGCTTCAACGCATACAATAGCGACTGAATAGAATGGCTTGTCTATCTCTCAATGGTCTAAGGTTTCTGTCACACTTCACCTTTCCCTCCCTTTTCCCCTGTCACACGTCACTTTATATACAGGGACCGATTTACACACCTGGGTGCCCCGGGACTGGGTATGATAAAACTTGTCGCCATTACTCCTGCTTCAGCGCATACAATAGCGACTGAATAGAATGGCTTGTCTATCTCTCAATGGTCTAAGGTTTCTGTCACACTTCACCTTTCCCTCCCTTTTCCCCTGTCACACGTCACTTTATATACAGGGACCGATTTACACACCTGGGTGCCCCGGGACTGGGTATGATAAAACTTGTCGCCTTTACTCCTGCTTCAACGCATACAATAGCGACTGAATAGAATGGCTTGTCTATCTCTCAATGGTCTAAGGTTTCTGTCACACTTCACCTTTCCCTGTCTTTTCCCCTGTCACACGTCACGTTATATACAGGGACCGATTTACACACCTGGGTGCCCCGGGACTGGGTATGATAAAACTTGTCGCCTTTACTCCTGCTTCAACGCATTCAATAGCGACTGAATAGAATGGCTTGTCTATCTCTCAATGGTCTAAGGCTTCTGTCACACTTCACCTTGCCCTCCCTTTTCCCCTGTCACACGTCACGTTATATACAGGGACCGATTTACACACCTGGGTGCCCCGGGACTGGGTATGATAAAACTTGTCGCCTTTACTCCTGCTTCAACGCATACAATAGCGACTGAATAGAATGGCTTGTCTATCTCTCAATGGTCTAAGGTTTCTGTCACACTTCACCTTGCCCTCCCTTTTCCCCTGTCACACGTCACGTTATATACAGGGACCGATTTACACACCTGGGTGCCCCGGGACTGGGTATGATAAAACTTGTCGCCTTTACTCCTGCTTCAACGCATACAATAGCGACTGAATAGAATGGCTTGTCTATCTCTCAATGGTCTAAGGTTTCTGTCACACTTCACCTTGCCCTCCTATTTCCCCTGTCACACGTCACTTTATATACAGGGACCGATTTACACACCTGGGTGCCCCGGGACAGGGTATGATAAAACTTGTCGCCTTTACTCCTGCTTCAACGCATACAATAGCGACTGAATAGAATGGCTTGTCTATCTCTCAATGGTCTAAGGTTTCTGTCACACTTCACCTTTCCCTCCCTTTTCCCCTGTCACACGTCACTTTATATACAGGGACAGATTTACACACCTGGGTGCCCCGGGACTGGGTATGATAAAACTTGTCGCCTTTACTCCTGCTTCAACGCATACAATAGCGACTGAATAGAATGGCTTGTCTATCTCTCAATGGTCTAAGGTTTCTGTCACACTTCACCTTTCCCTCCCTTTTCCCCTGTCACACGTCACTTTATATACAGGGACCGATTTACACACCTGGGTGCCCCGGGACTGAGTATGATAAAACTTGTCGCCTTTACTCCTGCTTCAACGCATACAATAGCGACTGAATAGAATGGCTTGTCTCTCTCAATGGTCTAAGGTTTCTGTCACACTTCACCTTGCCCTCCCTTTTCCCCTGTCACACGTCACGTTATATACAGGGACCGATTTACACACCTGGGTGCCCCGGGCACTGACAAATATGGTGCCCCCCCCCACACACACACAAAAAAAATGATGGTAAATGTTGGATATTATTTTGATAGAAAGAAAACTTTAAAATACTGATTTCATACGAAAAAAGTTAATAATTAAGATGTTTTGCAAAGAAATCATTTAATATAAATCTAAAATAAATTTATGGTTTTCATATTAAATTTTTTTTTACAGTTGCAGATGGAAAAACTATGATACAAATGGTAAAGGTGTATGGAAAGCATAATGTGCTTTCTGCGCATCAATGATTCTTTATATATTTTCTCCTTTGTTTTCTTGTAGTAAATTCAAGTAAATTCATCTGTAATGTCCTCATAATCAAGTTTTAGGTCTAACTTCCTTCTATTGATAACAGAGCTAATAAAGATAATTTACCATCAGAAATGAGAGTACGCAAAGGACACTTAATTCTCTTCAATAACGAAAATGATAGTTCTACACAACAATTGGCTAATATGCTTTCATTTAATTAAAAAAAAAATTAAATGACAAAATTATTTTGTTCTCTTTAGTTGGAGGTCCCGAACAATGGTTCCTAAATTTAAAAAAATGATGACAGAAATTTGGTGCCCCCTTTCCTTTGGTGCCCCGGGCTCGGACCCCGAATGCCCTGCCGTAAATCAGTCCCTGGTTATATAACACTAGTGGTACCCGCACGGCTTCGCCCGTAATAGCAAACTAAAAGGTCTTTTGGTTCGCATGTATATTTACAAATGATGTGTAGTGAATTTTCTCGCCAATTGGCTTGTGCCCACGTAACGGTTCCACGTTATGATAATTTCGTATCTCGCCAATTGGCTTGTGCCCATGTTACGGTTCCACGTTATGATAATTTCGTAATTTATTCGTCCATCTTATGATATTTTTTTTTCTTAAAATTGGAATAGAAAAAGAACAAAATCGAATTTTCGAAAAATCGCTTCGAGGTGCACACCCCCATGCTACATACTAACTTTGTGCCACATTTCATGAAAATCGGCCGAACGGTCTAGGCGCTATGCGCGTCACAGACATCCTACAGACATCCTACAGATATCCTACAGACATCCAGACATCCTCCGGACAGAGAGACTTTCAGCTTTATTATTAGTAAAGATGAACATATTGTTAAAAAATGCTTTTTTTTGGACAAAATGTGTGATGACGCACTTGTTCTTATCTCCTCCTTTTTTGTCACAGTTTCACTAACCCTGTCTTCAAAGCGGGACTACGTTCGTGGACGACTCATTTAGATGAGTAAGAAGTCACACAATGAGACGATCGTCTGAAAATTCTCTTAATTTATTTAACGTATCCGACTGCCTTAAAATCTACATTTTTGATGAAATATTCGTAAATTGTTTTATGATTCCGTTTCGTAATCTGATTCATTAGCTTTCCAAAACTCTTAGTTTTTACTCTACGTGAATTACATCTGGAGTTATAGAATAGCTATATTGTTACAGAGTTGTATACTAAAATTCAGACTGGAAGTTGCATTTAAATGCGTTTTCTGAAAAATGATATTTTTTAAAGAATGCCGTCTACTGTAACAATGATGTCTCAAAAAGTAATTCAAGTATTGATGTGAAATTTTCTGAGAGAGTTCTCTATATTATGCTTGATGTTTTCCTCTAAAAACTAAGTTGAATTTCAGAATTAAGTAATATCTTAATGTGGATAAGTTTAAACAAAGCATTTGTTTTCAAAAAAATACCAGTATAGAAATTTTGTTCAGCTATATTTCGCAACTATTTTGAAAAATAAGGAATCTTTTAGAGCAAAACACACATAAGTGTCATACAAATGTATTACTAAAAGGATTTATGTGTGATTAGAACCAAGTTTTGTCCATAGCTGTTAGCGTAAGACACGTTTTTTCGCTATTTTTCTTTAAATTTATCCCATTGTTAAAAAAAAAAAAATGAAAGCTTGTTTTTACATGTCTTTCATAGTTTTGAAACATATGTAGTTAAAAAATGACATTTTACAAAATGTTCAAGGTATTTTTCCAAAAAAATGTCGTCGAACGCAGTCGGATACCTTAACAGAATGAAGCAGCAAGTCTTTTAATCCAGTCAATTTTGGTCGAAAAAGGGCCAAACCCGAACATTCAAAAAAAAAAAAAGAATGTGCACCTATACCAAGTTGTTCAGTATCATCAGGAGATCAGGAGATAACGTACCAAAAAGTCCCAAGAGTTTGAGCGTCGGGTTTGGGAGTTACAGGGGGGCAAAGAGGGGGCTCAAAAAACAAATTATTGATTTATTTCAGCTGGTATCTCCAATACTATTCCATTTCATAAAAGGGTAATTGAATAAAAGTTGAAGATTGTACAAAGGTTTAATATTGCAAGTAATATTTTTACACAGATCCTTCAGTGGGGGGATTCCCACCCCCCACAGATTTTGTGATATACATTGTACAAATGCAGAATTTTCATTGCAGGTATTTTAATGTTTTTAAAATGACATTTTTGAGTGCATTTCTTTGGCCCCCCCTTCGCCTCCCCCCCAAGTAAATGAAATGACTGGCTTAGTTATACATATCTCAATCCAAAATAATGTTGACGCTTAGGTTTATCGAATAAGAAATAAATTCCGAAGCGCACTTTTATTGGATTTTTTAGAGCTGTGCTAAAGAATATGAAATTTCATAGGTTCATTTTTGCCGATGGTTATGGAAGACTAAGAAAATTAATAGCGATGCTATATTTGAAGCGTTTTTCTTTTTTTTTTCCGGTTATAAATTTTCATGGCGTACACTGAAAATTATTTCTCTTGTACGCAGGCCCGAATCTACGTACCCGCAGATCTAGCAATGCGGGAGGGGGCATACCACTGAGGAGAGCCCGTTGATTTCCGAAATAATTTTCACTTTGGAAAAGAAGAAATCCTGATCAAAAGCAAATAGTTAAAAATAAAAATAACTTCGTCTGTTGACCAGAAGAAGCAGTTCCTTTTTTTTTTTTTTTTTTTTTTTTGTCAAGTAGTTCGCCTACTCGCTTCCTAATAACTTAATTACAACTCCAAACAAAACATGTTTTTATATGTATCTACTTAATGATATAGTTAGTATCAATTGCGATTACTACAGAACGCGTTCTATTAAGCAATTCTCGAAGACATTTTGCATTTTGTTACAGATGAAACTTGATAATGTGTAGAAAAGCTTCTGACGGAAATAATTTCATCGCTCGCAGCGTTTTTTTTTTTTTTTTTTTTTTTTTTTTATATAAAGGTGAAAACTGAAGCAGTTTTCACTTTCTCAAAACTTTGATGGATTAGGCGGATAATGGGAAGAGACTTTATTTTTCGTTCTGTGTAATTAAGTTATTTCAAAAGCCTCTGTATGCTCCATTTCCTTAAAAAAGTTACTGAGGCATTTGTATCACGTCAATCATAAAACTTATTTTATTTTTGATAAAGCAGGAACATGTAATCAATCAAAGTTTTGGAATAAAAAGTTAGAAAGTAATTTACAAATCATTTATCTCAGGCGGAGATATTATGTATCGTATTTTAGGAAAAAGAGATTTCTTGGAGAAAAAAAACTAAAAATGAAATTTTAGTTTTCGTTTTGATATGTTACTTATTGTTACTTTGCGCTTTGCTGTTAATTAGGGACATAATGAATACCGGTGGAGGAGTTAATTGATATTGGTCAGAACATTTTACTTTGGATAACTACTTCGATATAATAATCACAAGAAATAATTTTGCATTTGGGAGGTAGTGGGCACTATGTCCATTTCTTTCAAAATTGAGATTTATGAACTATCTTACTTAAGTTTTTATTCTTTGTTTAAAGACATAAAGAACTAAGATTCTTTTGAACAAATATTCATTTTATAAGTAACAGTAGAGTACAAATCATCACAAAAGGAAAACTTGTTTCCTGCGACAATTCACAACAATATCAGAAATTGTTTTGCGAGGAAATAAAATCCTTCTGTAGCATAACCTCTCAGCATTTTCTTCAAATACAAAACAAACTTAATTACATTACAAAAGAACGAGAATAAACAAAGATGATTGTTTATTGTAAGTTACTGCCCCTAAGCCAGGGCTAAGGCTACATGCAATTTAACAGGGGTGATTGTGTGCCGGTATTTTACCGAATTTCCGGTATTTTCGGACGTATTTCCGGTATTTTTATGTCCGAAAATACCGGAATTATGTGGGTTTTTTTTGTTATGCTTTTATCTTCCTACCTCCGCATTTTTTTAAAATTATATAATACTCATCAAAAATACCTGCAAGAGCCTAAGATAGACAAATGTCAAGATAATTTGTATAACACCAGCTCAAAAGTAACTTTGTAACCCATTAAAAATTTAACCAAATGTACACACAAGATTTTGATTCAGAACTATTTAATACATTTAATACTAGATTTAATACTATGGCAAAGGTGCTCTTAAGTAATAGGAGCCAAAGATTACCTTCCCCCCCCCGTTCTCGCTTTGAAACTTTCAGGTATTTTTTGATGACCTCACAATCACCCCTGCATGCAATATACCTGACAGCCTGGTTATCCCATCCAGAGACTTTCGTTCTTAATAGAACTCTTCAGTCTGGAATAGTGAATAACCGAGCTGGAGTAAATATCATCTCATTGAAGCTGAGAGTGCCAACAAACTGTTAGATAAAATAAATATCGCTGGTGAGATAAATACATTTTAATTTATCTACATGACAAAAATAATCAACAGAGAATATGAGTAGTGTTCGATTGCAGCGAAAGCGGAAATATTTTGAAAATCCTTTTTAATTACCACATTTATTCAACAACGCAAGATTTAAAACTCTACGATAATATCTGAATGGAAGTAAATCAACATTTTTACCTAGAGTTCTGTGAGTTTTCTTACTTACTATATTGCAAAAGCAAATATTTTACGCAACATATTTGTCAGAATTTACCGATTAGTATGGATTTTCCCAATTCCAAATTCATTATACGCCAGTTCTGATATCTCTTTGGAAATAAAGCCTGTCAAAGACCATTAGAGTTAATCCAATAAAATAGAGGACAACACTTTCGTATCTTTCAAATTAAAGCTTCAAATTAGTTTCGACAATTGAAACCGGATAGGTTGCTAGAAAGACGCGGATTTAATTCAAATGTAAATTACGTTTACTTAACTGAATGGAATTTTGTTTAATTATATAAAATAAAACTGAACCGTTTCTACTAGAAAAGTTGAAAACCTTTTTTGCTGAAAAACCTACTGTTTTTGTCACATGAGAAGCACGCAATTTAATTTTTGGAATATCTTTGGCGTAGATGTATCTACAACTAGATGGATCACATTTGTTATGATTATTTTCTTTATACACACCTTGCATTAAAGGTAAATTCTAGTTTGACTCAAGTGAGATATATTGTGATAGATTTAGCTGCACAGCGGCTGTAAATCACTCTTTCTGTTTGCATTAATATTTTTAATGTGCAAGTATGTTTCCACTATCAAAATCGAGAAAAACGCTAGTTTTTTGAGGTTTTAGTTATTATCTTCGGAGATTGAAATCATAAAAAGGCGAGATTCAACTAAGAACACTGTCAGATAAATAAATACCTTTGTGCTGAACAGTAAAGTTAGACAAACAACGTTAGAAAAAGCACAAATTTGCCAATTACAGCAGACACGTGTTTCGGCGTTACAGGGAACGCCTTTTTCAATGCAAAAAATAATGAGCTTATGGATGAAAAGACATCGTTTGTCGGATGTCTTTTCATCCATAAGCTCATTATTTTTTGCATTGAAAAAGGCGTTCCCTGTAAAGCCGAAACACGTGTCGGCTGTAATTGGCAAATTTGTGCTTTTTCTAACGTTGTTTGTCTAACTTTAAGAGCACTGTCAATCGAGTCTCCTTTCAAAAAAAAAAAAAAATCGAAATCGGTTCATCCGTTTAGGAGCTACCGTGTCACATACACATACCTGTTTCCTTATTGCGTGGGGGCTTATAAAATCAGAAATATTCCCCAAAAGCTTAGAAAAGCGCATTTTTATGTTTTGTATTTTCAACGAACGTTTAACGCCATGGAAATGATGAGAAAAGGGAGCGATTTAGTTTTTTGAAAATGTGAATGTTTAAAAAAAGGATTAGAAAACTTCGTACTAAGATATGGGTAAAATAAGTCGATGTGAATCTCTACATAGTATAAAATGAAGTCTCCAAAAATCGTCTGTTTGTGTGACCGCGCAAAACTCGAGTACCCGTCCGATTTCCCTGAAATTTTCACAGAATCTTTCTTTTAGTACCGGAAAGGTTTGCAGACCGGTTCAAAGAAAAATTCGATGAGAAGTTCTTTTTTTTTTAATTACAGTTTAGGTCCAATTTTCACATGAACTCCCGAATATGGGGTGGAAAATTACTTGCACATATAAATATTACATGTCGTTGGAAAGGGTAAAATTTTTTGCAATCTACGCTGTTTGTTTCAATGCTCTAACTTAATTACGGCGGGAGTTATTTGCGTTTTTAGGTCGAATTTTCTTAGGCTTAGCTGAAATTTAGGCACTACTTTCTTCAATAAATCTATCAATAAAAAGTGAAGGAATTATCGCACAGTTTTTGACACCATTGAAACAAGCAACACTTTTTACTCCAGATCTATCTCGACCGAGAAACTGAGCTTCTATCTCCAAAGGAAAAAAAGTTACAAGCCTTTTTAAATCAAGTTCGAAAAATCTGCATTCAAGTTGTTAACCATATTATTTTCACGATTCTACGGTTACGTTTTTTGAATCCATTGTATATTTCTATCTTTCTTAAATTAAATTTCTTAAACTTATTTTATTTTGTGTTTCCATGGTTAAGCTTTTTTAAATCCATCTTTCTCATTTTAATTTCTTAAAATAAAATTAAAAATAAAAAAAAAACTCCCACTGAGTCGCAACTGTCGAATTAAGAGGGAAAATTGAAAATCCTTTTAAAAGCCTTTATTACAAATCAATGTCAAGTATTTTATTTGCTACTAGTGGTACCCGCACGGCTTTGCCCGTAATAAAAAAATTAAAAGTTATTTTGGTTCGCCTGTATATTTACAAATAATGTATGGTGAATTTTCTCTCCAATTGGCTTGTATCCATGTTACAGTTCCACGTTATGATAATTTCGTATCTCGCCAATTGGCTTGTGTCCATGTTACGGTTCTACTTTATGATAATTTCGTAATTTATTCTCCATCTTATGATATTTTTGTTCTTAAAATTGGAATAGAAAAAGAACCACATCGAATTTTCGAAAAATCGCTTCGAGGTGCGCACCCCCATGCTACATACTAACTTTGTGCCAAATTTCATGAAAATCGGCCGAACGGTCTAGGCGCTATGCGCGTCACAGACATCCTACAGACATCCAGATATCCTCCTGACAGAGAGACTTTCAGCTTTATTATTAGTAAAGATTAAATAGAAACTGGCAACAGATAAAAATTTAAATTATTGCGTTTTATTTCCTTGTCGGGGGCCGTGGTAGCCTGATCGGTAGGGCATTGGACTCGGGGCCGGAGGGGCTCGGTTTCGATCCCCGCTGGTCGAAGACCCACCGTCGTCATTAAAGGGGACTGGGCGACGTTAAATATGCTCGTGGTCTCAATGTCCTCCAAGTGAAACGATACCTCTGGGGGTGCTAGTTCCAGGTAGCTATTAGCTCTTGGACTAGTTCTAAATTCTCATTAACTGTTCGATCCGGTGATGGTGCTGCCATCTATCGGTATATAAAATAATGGAGGCAAGGCACTAGTATGCAGACCTCGAAATAAAATACAGTTGAAGTCAGTTGTGACTCTTGAATAGAAATAGAAATAGAAAATTTCCTTGTCGGCCAACAATGAATTCGGTTATCAATCGCATGAATAAAGGCTTAGCCGTTATTAAAATATGCTTTGAAAAACGTTATAGTTCGAATTCTCTGAAGAATGAAAGTTCCAAACACATTCTATCAGACGCGGAAATTTTTTTTCTTTATTTTGGTATAAAATTTAAAAATTTTTAACTATTTTTTCCCTGCAAAAGTCGCGAATTAATATCTTCGTTGATTAATGTCATCCAAAGATGTAACCTATACCTAAGAACACTCTTGATTACCTCTCCTTTCAAACTATTTTTTTTTCAAAATCGGTCTATCCGTTTAGGCGCTAGAGGGCCACAGACAGACACACAGATACACAGACACGTCAGACTTATAACCTCCTTCCTTTGTGTCTCGGGGGATAATTATTTTCTGTCGTCATTGTTTGGAAATGAAACTGAGCATGACGTTTTTTTTTTCCTTTATTTAAGCCTGATTGTTGAATATAAGTTACTTGACAAAATTTGTTTTCAAGGTAGACCGGGCAAAGCCGGGCAACGCAGCTTGTAAAAGTACAAAGAAAACACATATAAAAAGATGCTGCTTGCTGAGTTTCAAACTCTTTTAAAGCAGTAATTCTGCAAATTTGTACTCTTTTGACGTTGTTTATGTTTTGCAGTAATTCTGCAAATTTGTGCTTTTTTGACGTTGTTTATGTTTTGCAGTAATTCTGCAAATTTGTGCTTTTTTGACGTTGTTTATGTTTTGCAGTAATTCTGCAAATTTGTGCTTTTTTGACGTTGTTTATGTTTTGCAGTAATTCTGCAAATTTGTGCTCTTTTGACGTTGTTTATGTTTTGCAGTAATTCTGCAAATTTGTGCTTTTTTGACGTTGTTTATGTTTTGCAGTAATTCTGCAAATTTGTGCTTTTTTGACGTTGTTTATGTTTTGCAGTAATTCTGCAAATTTGTGCTTTTTTGACGTTGTTTATGTTTTGCAGTAATTCTGCAAATTTGTGCTTTTTTGACGTTGTTTATGTTTTGCAGTAATTTTGCAAATTTGTGCTCTTTTGAAGTTTTTTATGTTTTGCAGTAATTCTGCAAATTTGTGCTTTTTTGACGTTGTTTATGTTTACTTTGCAGTAATTCTGCAAATTTGTGCTTTTTTGACGTTATGTCTATGCACTAATTCTGCAAATTTGTGCTTTTTTGACGTTGTTTAGGTTTACTTTACTGTTCAGCATAAAGGTATTTATTTATTTTATTTATCTTTTTGAAGGCTTTTATTTGTACTTTTATTCACATCGTCTTATTTTGCCCATTATGCTTGAAAGCTTCGTTATATATTTTTAAATACAATTCGTCTAACTTTCAAATTTTAAGAATCAAAAAAGTACAAGTCTCACACTTCTCTGCAATCTTCCATTTAATTCTCGGAGAGTTGTTTTTCTTTCAGCAAGTTAAACACTATTCTACTAGAAAATCGCCCGTCAAGTTATGACCGGTGAAAATTGCTTCTATGTTTGAACGAAGCAATTGCCTGTTTGGTGATATATAGTTGAAATTTTAACCCTAACTCCAGTGGATTAACCCTAAACTCCAGTAGATAGCGTTCATAGTTGACCACTTTTTTCGTTTCTTCTCTAATAATAATACAGCTGAAAGTCTCTCTGCCTGGATGTCTGGACCTCTTTTACGCGCATAGCGCAGAGACCGTTCTGCCGATTTTCTGGAAATTTGGCATAAAGTTAGTTTATAGCATGGGGGTGTGCGCCTCGAAGCAATTTTTCGAAAATTCGATGTGGTTCTTTTTCTATTCCAATTTTAAGAAAAAAACTATCATAAGATGGACGAGTAAATTACGAAATTATCATAACGTGGAACCGTAACATGGGCAAAAGCCAATTGGCGAGATACGAAATTATCATAACGTGGAACCGTAAGATGGGTACATTCCAACTGGCGAGAAAATTCACCATACATTATTTGTAAATATACAGGCGAACCAAAAAACCTTTTGATTTTTCTATTACGGGCAAAGCCGTGCGGGTATCATTAGTGAATAATAAAGCCGAAAGTCCGTCTCTCTGGATGTCTGTTACGCGCATAGTGCCTAGACCGTTCCCGATTTTCGTGAAATTTAGCACAAAATTAGTTCGTAGCATAAAGGTGAGTACCTCGAAGCGATTTTTCAAAAATTCGATTTTGTTCTTTTTCTATTCCAATTTTAAGCCACTATTGGTGGATTTAATTCCTCTGCAGCAATGCCGAGCGAATTACCATAACATGGACGAGAAAATTAACATAGCATATTGGAGAGAAATTCATCATCCAGTGTTTGTAAATATACAGGCGAGCCAAATGACCTTTTAATCGTCTACTACGGGCAAAGCCGTGCGGGTACAGCTAGTCATTTTAATAAAATTTTCAGTTTTGCCAGTAAAACAGTTGAGTTTCCTTGTCAAAATGAAGCATTTCCCTGCATGTCAAATATTGGCAAAAAATATTATCAAATTATAAATAACTTACTGAATTTTTGATGTTTCAACAATGAAATAATGCTGTCACGCATGCTATGGCGCGAGTTTCAATGTTGGTTATGTCAGAGCGTTATTCGATTAGTGATTTTGGGTATTTTAAAGGGTGTCCGAAAATTAACACAAAATTTGAATTTGCCACCATTTTTTCCATAAATTGTTGGCAGCCATGAAAAAAGAACAATTTGACAGTCGAGAGTTTAGGGTTAGTAAAAATGGGGTGTTATTGTACCATACAGCTAGAGAGAGTGAAACATTTCAATGACTGCATAAGGCATTTCCTAGTCGCGTACTCTCTCATTTCGGTCATCAGAATGGGCACCCTAGATCGTGTGATTTAACATTTTTGAATTTCTTCTTATGGGGTTATTTGAATTCAAAGGTCTATGTCAACAAGCCCACAACCACCCGTGCATTACCGTGTTGCGATACCGAGCGCCTAATAACAGTAACTGCTTGACCAGCCTCAACTTTCATTATTTTTGAAACAATTGTTCAATAATGAAAGCGCGTTATTGTATCGTATAACGCTCCATTTTCGATTACCCTAAACTCTCAGCTGTCAAATTGTTCTTTTTTCAGGGTTGCCAACCATTTATTGCGAAAATGGCGGCAAATTCAAATCTTGCGTTAATTTTGGGACACCCTTTATATATGAGGATACTCTCTACTGTTTTAGTGTTTTTAATCCAGCAGAATAAAGTTTTCTTCTCTAAAAAAGGGTGAAAGATTATTTTCCCGTCTTGGAAAAAAAAATATAGCGGTATCCTTGATTCTAATATTAAGCAAAAATGAAAATGAGTAATCGAGTTATTAATTATCTACTGTCGTCCATTAGTATGATGTAGTCCTCTCTCTCTCTCTCTCTCACTCTTTTTTTTTAACGTTTTCTTTTCAATTTTAATCTTAACTTTCTGTGTTTACTTTTATCATTAGTTTTAGCAAACATAACCTTCTCTAAGTATATTGCAAAATACAATCCTAAATTATAATAAGGTAAGAACAAGTTGTTTACCCGTTAGGCTTGTTTGCTAGTGATTCTTCGCAATAGAACAATTAAATTCCGTGGGTGATGATCAATTTGCATGTACGGTCACAAACAGTCCTACTATGAAAACAGCACAAATATTTTAATAACTCACACTCAACTATTTACATCTTTCATAAAATACACCGCCAGTTCAGTCATTCCATCCGAGGACTGCAGTTTTGTGCTTATCAGCACTCATCAGTCTCGAATATGAAGTGACTGAGCTGGAGGTGGAAAAACTCTTAAGGGAGCCAAGATAGCCAAACAAACTGATAGCTAATATAAAATTAGCACTGACCAGACGAGTGACCGAAGCAATGGTTCGGTTCAACTCGAATTTTGAAGGCAAGGCAGGTATGTTCAGTAAAATACCGCCCTACAGCCAAGGCTAAGGCAGAAATACATGAAATACACCTCCAGCTCAGCCATTCCATTCGAGGACTGCAGTTTCGTGCTTATTAGCACCCGTCAGTTTCGGTTACTCGTCTGATCAGTGCTAATTTTATATTAGCTATCAGTTTGTTTGGCTATCCTGGCTCCCTTAAGAGTTTTTCCACCTCCAGCTCAGTCACTCCATATTCGGGACTGATGAGTGCTGATAAGCACGAAACTTCAGTCCTCGGATGGAATGACTGAACTGGCAGTGTATTTTATGAAAGATGTAACCGAAACTGACGGGTGCTAATAAGCACGAAACTGCAGTCCTCGAATGGAATGGCTGAGCTGGAGGTGTATTTTATATATTTCTGCCATAGCCCTGGCTATAGAGAGGTAACTTATTAAAAATACTTACACCTTTATACAAACTTACAAAACTAACGTCACTTTTATATCCAAACACTTCGCTCCGACGCTCACAGTTCGGTTTGTTATTGTTCTTAAAGTTACTTAGACGAGAGTTCGTTTCTCGGAGTCTATTTCGCGCGCCCTCTGCCGTTCGTCGTAATATTAGTCTACCATCTTTTATCTTTACTAATTATAAAGCGGAAAGTCTCTCTGTCTGGATGTCTGTGACGCGCATGGCGCCTAGATCTTTCGGCCGATTTTCATGAAATTTATCACAAAGTTAGATTGTAGCATGGGGGTGTGCACCTCGAAGCGATTTTTCGAAAATTTAATTTTATTCTTTTTCTATTTCAATTTAAAGAACATTTTCCGGAGCAAAATTATCATAAGATGGACGAGTAAATAACGAAATTATCATGACGTGGAATGGAGGGCGAATGAACACAGCCAATGGAAGAGAAATTCGTCACCTATTATTTGTAAATATACAGGCAAACCGAATGACCATATAATTTTTAACTACGGGCAAAACCGTGCGGGTACCACTACTAAAAAATAAAGCGTTAGGATGCTAAATGGAGATTTAAAATTCTACAAAGAATTGAATTCTGGTTAGATATTTGAGAGCTACGGTTCTGACAAAATTAAAATAAACGGGGAAAAAAAATAATATTAAAAACAAAGTAGCAACAAAAACATAATGTCTTGCTTTTAATTACTTTCAAACTGCCACTGCACCATTTGTGAAATCTTTTAGAGTTTTGAAACTTCCTTTTAGTACCCTAAAAACTACCTTTAGAAACTACCTTTGTCAAAAGCTCCTTTTTTTTTATACATACACTCATTACTTAAGATGTAACGCACATATTTTAAGATCATTTGCGAAGATTAAAGGTAAAATTAAAGCAAAATTATTACTTCAAAAAAAATAAATAAATCAATTAATTGAATTAAATAAAGTAGAGTCGGGCAACTAAAATTATCACATATTTATTACCGTCAAAACTTTTCAAGAACTTCAGCTGTTTTGAATATTTAATAGTGAATGACACCGTGCATGACTCCTATCTCATACAAAACGAGCTGATGTGTGCCTCACATGACTTCCTTTTGCTCCAATTTAATGTCATTTCCCCATTATTGGCAATTTTAATGTGAGTCAATAGTTTACTCTCGAAATATCACCAACAGTGGCCAAATTGAAACCAGAATAAAAAAAATTAAAAAAAGTTGCCAAATTTGTCACCAAGTTGGCGACAAAATTTGACAACCAAAAGACTGGCGATATATTGCCAAGTGTCCACCAAATTGTAACACCACTTGAGTTTACATCGAAATTAACAATGATTTCCCCCCAAAAAAGGGCAAAAGACCCCCTTAAAAGCACCCAAATGCAACCAAAAGAGGAGGTGCACAACTACACCCCACTAGGAGTCTACGTACCAAATTTCAAGCTTTTAGGACATACCGTTCTCGAGATATGCGACATACATACGCACATACATACATACGTACATACAGACGTCACGAGAAAACTCGTTGTAACTAACTCGGGAATCGTAAAAATGGATATTTCGCGTGTCTATACATTCTTAGTCATTTATCCACGTGTGGTCAAGTCAAAAAAAAAAAAGAAAAAAACTCAACATTCTTTCGGGGGTGAGTAAAATGGGAATAAGGGTTGATTTTTGAGTGAAAATTTTTTCGCGAATACAATACTTCCTTTTTTGTAAAAAGAAGTAAAAAGGTTTTTCAGTTGAAAATTATTTTTGTAGAAACTACTCAACTTAATGTTATAGTATGAACTTAGTACAAGAAAATGACTGCGGAATTCGATCAAAAATTATGATTATTTACTCAATTATTTAATCTGTTCAAGAAAAACAAATTCATTCTTATAACAAAACTATAACACGTTAGCTTCATTTTAATAGTAATTTCATTTTAAAATCAATTACATGTTGTTAACTAGCTTATTAAATAAACGGTTAACTAAGTTTTCAAACGAAATCAAAATATGAAACAGTATTTCTACAAGATCCATTAAACCTAATTACGAACACAAGTTACAGGAAGTTTATCTAATTATCCATCAGAACCCTTAAGAAAATAGAGAGTTATGCTAAATTTGTTTAAAATTACCCAATGGTGCTGCGCTGTTTGAAATGGTCTTTCCATAAAAACTAAAGTGAAGAACGCTAAGAGAGCGAGAGAGAGAGAGAGAGAGAGAGAGAGTAAAAAAACTGCCATGACAAGTTATGGAAATTATTTTATAAAATGTCAGTCCTGTTGCCACGTAGATATATTTCTTCGTATTATAAAATCGATCAAAATCTGTCATTACGCAATTTTTTTTAATCAATTGTTCAATTAAAAACTAGAACTATTTCTCTTAAGATGGAAAAGTGTAGATAGAATATATATTACTTGCACACTATTACGAAAAAGGTAGAGTAAGTATTTTTCTACTCTCTAGCTTTTTATAAATTATTCATTGAAACATATTACGTTAAGATATTTATAGAAAAAATATCTTTACGTAATATCTTTTAATCAATCATTCGATTAAAAAATACAACTACTCCTCTTATACATTGAAAAGTATAGATAAAATATATTACTTGCACACAGTTAGAAAAAGCTACACTAACATTTTTTGTACATACTCCTGCTTTTTCTTAACTTTTGTTTAAAATTGAGAATTACTGATTGAAAAATGATACGCAAGTGTATTTTTATGTAATATATTTTAATCAATAACTCGATTGAAAACACTCGATTTTAAACTATCCTTTTGCACTATGGAACGTAGTTAAAATATATTACTATATTTGGGGCTAACTAAACCTGGCAGCATTGTGAACGCTACGCAGATCATAATTGCAGCATTGCGACTCTGCCCATAGACTAATAATAAGAGTAGACCGAGCTTTCCCAGACTTGCTGTTGAAAAAATTTGTTCATGGATACATCATGTGACTGGTGGGAGGGAGGCTTGGCGAAAACTTTGGCAGCATGGTTGCTGATGGCAGGATTATCTATTGTTTGGCACTCGACATGTATTTTAAGACGTAATGTATTTTCATTATAATTTTTTTTCAGGTGCAGAGATTGAACTGTTTTTCTTTTAGTTATGCATTATTTTGACATTAGTAATTAGTTTTTGATCACAGTTTTCAGTAACTTTTATTTCATTTGGAACTGCTGCGTCACCGTTGGCGTGAACGTAATGGCGTAAATGTTTTGCGTTAACGCAAAAATATACTAATCGATATCTTAAACTGAAGTTGCAGGTAAAAATCTTACCGTTTGCCGATTCTTTTTGGGCGCTTGCATCTTTAATTGCTTAGAGAGTTATTGAAATTGACTAAAGAAATTGCACAATACTATCTAAACAAAAAACTCACTATTTTAACAAAATATTTACAACTTAGAATAACAAATTTACAAATCGGACTCCATAAAAGATCATTCTTCCGTGTTCCATCAGTTCTATTTATTTTATTTCTCGCGGGCGTTGATCGTCTGCTACGATCAACGCCCGCTGTTGCTAGGATATCCACCAGTCACATGGTTTGGTTTATGAGCAGCAAAAGGGTTGCCATAGCTCGGTCTATTCTTATTATTAGTCTATGACTCTGCCAGGTTTGGTTTGCTCCAAATAAAATATGCAGGTTAGATAAAGCTAGAGTAAATATCTTTTAAACCATTAACATTTTCTCAGCTATTGATTAAAATTCCGAGTTATTGATTAAAACATATTACGTAAAGATATCTATAGAAAAAAAATCTTCAGGTAAAATGTTTTAATCATAACTCGATTAAAACCATAAAACTATCTTCTCATACTGTGAAAAATAGTTAAAATATACTACTATAATTGGTGCAAACCAAACCTGGCAGCATTGTAAAGGCTACGCAGATCATAATTACAGCCATAGACTAATAATAAGAATAGACCGAGCTATGGCAACCCTTTTGCTGCTTATAAACCAAACCATGTGACTGGTGGATATTCTAGCCACAGCGGGCGTTAATCGTAGCAGACGATCAACGCCCGCGAGAAATGAAATAAATAAAATTGATGGAACACGGAAGAATGATCTTTTATGGAGTCCGATTTGTAAATTTGTTATTTTAAGTTGTAAATATTTTGTTGATATAGTAAGTTTTTCGTTTAGATAGTACTGTTCATTTTCTTTAGACAGTTTCAATAACTCTCTAAGCAATTAAAGATGCAAGCGCCCAAAAAGAATCGGCAAACGGTAAGATTTTTACCTGCAATTTCAATTTAAGATACCGATTAGTACATTTTTGCGTTGACGCAAAACGTTTACGCCATTACGTTCACGCCAACGCTGACGTAGCAGTTTCAAATGAAATACAAGTCACTGAAAACAGTGATCAAAAACTAATAACTAATGTCAAAATAATGCACAACTAAAAGAAAAAACAGTTCAGTCTCTGCACTGGGAAAAAATTATAATGAAAACACATTACGTCTTCTAGCAACCATGCTGCCAAAGTTTTCGCCAAGCCTCCCACTAGTCACATGATGTATCCATGAACCAATTTTTTCATCAGCAAGTCTGAGAAAGCTCGGTCTACTCTTATTATTAGTCTATGATTACAGCTTTACGACACTACCAGGTTAGGTTTGCTTTAACTAAAATATACAGTTAAGAAAAAGCTGGAGTGAATATTTTTATATTCATTAACTTTTCTTAATTATTGATTAAAATTCCAAATTGATTCAAACATATTACGTAAAGACATTTATAGAAAAAAGATCCTTACGTAATATATTTGAATCACTAATTCGAATAAAACATAAAACTATCCTCAAATATTCTGAAAGTACAGTTGGAATATATTACTGAAATATAATTAAGAAAAGCGGGAATAAAGCACTCAAACGCTGCGTTCGACAAAGAATAACAGTATGAGAACCATTTTCACTCCGCTGAATTAATAAGCCTTGTTCCAATTAAGAAGATGGCGCTCTAAGAATGAAAAGAAGTGCAGGAAATTTACGATATTTCTTTTGGATGAGCCAAATGGTAACTTAATTAGTAGTAGCTGTCTACGTAAAATAGTGTCGCCATTTTCATTGATATTTTTTTTTCAAATCGTTTGCTCCGAGAGATAAAGAAAATCGTTTTGCAATTTAAATTTTTGTAACTGATGGAATGCACGTTTTTTCGAGGCAGGTTTCGAAGCATAGAATGTAATTGAAACACAATATCGTTTTGTAATTAAGTAATATTTCTTCTTGTCACTAAGTCGTGGGCAATTTTCTGATCGTTTTGATAAATTACATTTAGATAACTTAGATAATAGATAAAGAGATTTTTTACTAGCTTTTAACAACGTGTATTTTCAATTTCACTTTCTTTTATGGAAATTGCACAAGGAGTAACAAAGTAAAATTATTTTTAACAGCAATAATTTATACACATATTGCCAGACATTTTGTTGAAGGCATAGATGAAACAAGACTTGAATTCTAAATTGCAAAAAGAGTTTTACAAAAAATGTCGGAAGATTAATTGATTAAGAATATAAGCCGTCTATGCAATATTTCATTGCGTTATTTTCAATTTCAAGATAAACATAATTGAAAAAATACTCATAGCTGTCACCAAAGAAGCTGTCATAGAGATAAAAAAATGTTCAGTTTTGCTTTTCCTTTTTGAAATAAGCATTGAAAGGTATGCGTCTAATTAAAACCTCGTGACGTAACTTAGTTTGTCTGTAAATGGTAGCAGCGTATAATTTTATTGAAAAAAATAAATAAAAACATTATGAGATTACCTGAAAAAAAAAAAAAAGGAAAAACAAACAAACAAACAGAAGCAAAGAAGAAATGTATTTTCACTTTTGTGCAACAAAGTTGCAGACACGTGTTACGAAATTTGAGAAACATCCAAAAGCTCACAATTTTTTGCTTTGTAAAAGAAGTTCCTTGAAGTTCCGAGACACGTGTCTGCAACTTATTGCATTGTTTGTGCTTTTATTAGACTTGTTTTATAGTTAGGAACATTAGAGTTTCATAAATCCATATTTTAAATCTTTTGTAACGTTTTGGATAAAAAAAAAATTTAATGGATATTTTTCTGAAATCCTTTGTCAGAAAGAAAAATAAATTTTAAATGGTTCCAAAGCGTTGAGATTATTATTCTAACTTTTTGATACGTGCTTAGAGATTACCGAAATGTCGTTTTATATACCTACCCCCACTTGTATTCTGCCTTTTAAGTATGTTTCATCATTTACATTTCATTTTTTATTTACTTTTTTTCTAACAATTTTTTTTTCATTGAAAAATACTTTTAAAAGCGGCTGCATTCATATTTCAATGAACACTAAATTCAGAAGTCTGGTTAGTGTCCTAAGCGTCATGAATTCAGGGTATTTAAAATTGCCTTAAATAACAAATTTCCTTGCATCTCAGCCACTAGAGCAGAATATATGATCAAAACAATCATAATTACTTTTCGCATATTAGTTTATAGATCGAAATTCCTGAAACGAGCTCCATAATAATTTGAAAGCAAAAAACATATATTATTCGATCATAACAAGTCGGTTTTATGTAACTTTTATGTGACGCACACAGAAAAGTAATTACTCGTCAAAATGATAGTAATTCTGCTAGAAAATGAAGACACGTCTTTAATTATCTATTAATTATTTGTCCAAATCATATCTATTTCCAGTTGATATCGCTTCACGTACAACAAATGATATAATTAATTGAAGGTAATTTAGAGTTTTCTAATTTATTTCATTCATGTTTTGTGCAGTTAATTACTAAATTGAGCAAAAAATGCTATTCGCGACGGTGAATGATAAATGAAAATAAATCGATGAATACTGTATTTATTTATTCATTACTTAGGTTTTTTTTTTTTTTGCTCTTTATAAAGTAAATTCAAAAAGCACTATTCTAGATGCGCTTTATTGTATACTAGTGGCACCCACACGGCTTTGCCCGTAGTAGAAAATTAAAAGGTCATTTGGTTCACCTTTATATTTTTTACTAATAATAAAGCTGAAAGTCTCTCTGTCTGGATGTCCGGAGGATGTCTGGATCTCTGTGACGCGCCTAGCGCCTAGACCGTTCGACCGATTTTCATGACATTTGGCACAAAGTTAGTTTGTAGCATGGGGTGTGCACCTCGAAGCGATTTTTCGAAAATTCGATGTGGTTCTTTTTCTATTCCAATTTCAAGAACAAAAATATCATAAGATGGACGAGTAAATTACGGAATTATCATAACGTGGAACCGTAACACGGGTAGAAGTCAATTGGCGAAAAAATTTACCATACATTATTTGTAAATATACAAGCGAACCAAAAGACCTTTTATTTTTTCTATTACGGGCAAAGCCGTGCGGGTACCACTAGTTCTTTATAAAGCACTATATTAATGCTCATTAATGCAAGTTGATCATGTTATTATAATATGTTGCTCACGAATACCATGTTCAATCTCATGGACAATTATTACTCAACACTGCCCAATTCATATTTCATTGCAACACAAAATGGATGACTTAATACAATCAGAAGTAATTTCATGCAATGTGATACTAAGGGAACTCACGATTATACGATATCGTTAAATAAACGGCCGCTAAAACTTAAATTTCCCATTTGAATAATGGCCTATCGTGAATCAGAGTATTGAAAATAGGCTTCATTATCACGAGAAGGATCAATTTTAGAGAGGAATTTACGATCTAGATTAATCTGATGCAGAATCCTCATTGCCGAAGAGGGTAGGAGCATAGAAGAGATTGCTTCACAATTTGATGAAATTGCTTTGGTGTTGCCTTACCTCAAAGGAGTTAAATCGTGTCTTGAGAATACGAATACAAAGCTCTAATATCATTCAGAATAATTATGAGTTTAGCTGTGTAGTATATTAAGTGCAAAAAAAAAACATTACATTACAAAAGAGTATGATTAAATATGAACGCATATTTTTTCAAAGCTTAAAACCGGCAATTTAAACTAGAAAACAGGCAAAGCGAGTCATGAGTACACGATACTGAGATGTGAAGAAAAAATGAGTTGATGTGTGCATCACATGACTCCCTTTTACTCCAATCTAACGTCATTTTCTCATTATTGGCAGTTTTAATGTGATTCAATTGTTTACTCTCTAAATATCACCACCATTGGCTAAATTGAAACCAGGTAAAAAATTAATTTGAATTTTGACATCTTGAATTCAAATCATGTTTTTCGCAATCACGAGTGTGTGTATGTAGGCATGTGTGTTTGTGTGTGTGTGTGGGGGGTATGTGTATGTGTGTGTAGGCATATGTGTTTGTGTCTGTGTGCAGGCAGGAATGTGTGGGTAGTTGTGTGTATGTGTGTGTATGTATGCGTATGTGTATGTCGGCATATGTGTTTGTGTCTGTGTGCAGGCATGAATGTGTGGGTAGTTGTGTGTATGTGTGTGTATGTATGCGTGTGTGTTTGTGTGTGTATGTGTTTGGGTGTGTAGGTGTATATGTGTAAGTGTCTGTATGTGTGTTTGTGTGTGTGTGTGTGTAGTTTTGTATGTATGCGCGTGTGTGTAGGACATGGATGCAACCTGGAGACGGCTTTCGCTATAGGTGCAGCAGCGTGAGGAGCCCGCCTGTCCACGGTGATGGTGCAGAGGGTGGCGGTGGGAAAAATCAAAGGAACGTCAAAAACAGTCATATGAAAGCAATAAGCAATCGTGATTGCTCAAAAAAAAAAAAAAAAATCGCCAAATTTGTCACCAAGTCGGTGACAAAACTTGGCGACCAAAAGACTGGTGAATAAAAGAGTTAAATCGTGTCTTGAGAATACGAAAACAAATCTCTAATATCATTTAGAATAATTATGAGTTTAGCTGTGTAGTATATTAAGTGTATAATTTTTACATTACAAAAGAGTATGATTAAATATGAACGCTTTTTTTTTTAAAGCTTAAAACCGGCAATAGGAATTGCAATACTAGTTGGAGCAAACCTAACCTGGCAGCGTCATATGCCATAATTAGGATCTTCTTAACCTTCACAATGCTTTCTGGTTAGGTTTGCCCTAAAGTATGTCAAATGAATTACACTTTATAAAAAATGTATCATGTAGAAATTATCATTAAAACAATTAAGTACTACGATTAAGGTGAAAAAACAACGTAAATAAAGCACAAATATACGAGAAAATACAGCATATAGCTATTTCAAGGCTACAATGGAGCCTCTTCATCAGTGCAAAAAGCTCACCAACACAACCAGAAGTTGCGAGAGAACTGACAAAAAACCAGGTAGACACCGGTATTTATACCAAAGAGAGCCAACCAATAAGAATACAGGAACATGACAACAAACAACCAATCAGCGAACAGCATGTACGCTCCAGGCTCAAAGCAAGGCAAGAGACATCCAATCAGAAGCCAGGAGACAAAAAGAGTGCGAGACACCAAAGAAACAGGAAAGGCAATTATAGAAATTGCTTCCAAATATCATGAAAAAATGGAGTGCTGGAAAAATCATTGACAAGAGAATGAGAATTTTTCCAAATATGGTAAGCTTCCCAGAAATCGAGGTCATAAACCGAAGAACATTTACAAATAATCTTTGCAGATGAAAAATCAAAACAGTGACCAGAAGTCCAGCAATGCTGAGCGATGGAAGAACGAGCAAGTTCTTTATGTTTAACATAGTTATCGTGCTCTTTCAGACGGTGCTTGAGAGCACGTTTAGTCTGTCCAACGTACCCAAGTCCACACTTGCAGGAGATACTATAAATGCCCCAGTTGCTATGGCAATCAATGGGGTCCTTTAAGTTTGTAAATTTTATCTTATTAACTGGAGAAAAAGCTGTATCGAAACCAAAATTCTTCAAAATCTTTGCAACTTGATGACTAACTTTTGGATAATAAGGCAAAACAATAGTATACGAAGCACTAGGAGCAGAAACCTTTTCAGAATAAGAGGGCTTAATTAACTTATTACAGATTGAATAAATGATGCTAGGAGAATAACCACGATCGAAAGCCACTGCTTTAAGATAAGAAAGCTCAGCAGTTAAAGAATTGGAGGAAGAACAGATGTTCAAAGCACGGAACACAAAAGCCTTGAATGAGGCCAACTTTTGGTTTGGAGGATGAGAAGAACATTTGTGAGGAGGTAGTGTAACAGCAAAAGGCTTACGAAACACCGAAGTCATAAATTCATCATTACTTTTAGTAATAAAGACGTCCAAAAATGAAAGAGAACTATCAGTTTCCATTTCAATAGTGAATTGGATGCAAGGATCGATAGAATTTAAAGTAGAAAGTAAAAATTCATTATCAACATGGTTTTGGTCAAGCAAAACAAAGCAATCGTCAACGTACCGAACATAGAACGGAAACGTTATGGTTTCAAAAAGTTTAGTCTCAAAATAGTGCATATAAATGTCACTTAAAATAGGACTCAAAGGATTACCCATTGCTAAACCTTCAGACATTCGAAAATAAGTACCATTGAACACAAAAGTATTCTGTTCAAGACAAACACGAGTAAGTGAAACGAGTTCCTCAATCTCAAAACTAGAAAAATGATGCTCTTGGAGTCTCAATTTAAGACAATCCAATGCCCCAATAACCGGTACATTAGTGAAAAGTGACTTCACATCAAAAGAAGCCATCGTTAAACCATGAGGCTTAAAATAACGTAACTTCTGAACAAAATGAACAGAATTTCTGACAGTAAAAGAGTTGCTAACCAAAAGAGAAGAGAAGATAGAAACTAAATACTTAGCAAGTTTATATGAAGCAGTACCAATGTTTGAAACAATAGGCCTAAGCGGAATGTCGGGTTTATGGACCTTTGGTAGAGCATAAAATCTGGCACAATGTGCAACAGAAGGAGTTAAAGACCTTTTTGAAGACTCACTGATGATAGGAGAAGATTTCACAACATTTTTAATAAGATTAATCTCTCTAATACTAGGGTCTTTGGGAAGTGTCACATAAGGACCAACCGCAATGAGCTCATTACATTTATCTAAATATGAACTTTTGTCAAGAATAACAATTTGGCCACCTTTATCAGCCTTAGTAACAACTAGATCAGGATCAGAACACAAAACTTTGATGGAAGAACTAGCATGCTTGCTAAAAGTATTTGAAGTCCATTTGGAATTGAAATCCACAGTATTGGCAATGATATGCCTAATAGAGTCCTTTTGAGAAGCAGTGAGAGAACTAAATCTAAAGGCTTTCTCAATTGGAGCAACCAACTTAGGAAAAGAAGGTTTTGAACCAGAAGCAAAATTGTTATTAAGTTTGAGAGCATTAAGCTGATCTGAAGTCAAGTGTTTGGAAGAAAGATTAAGAACAGCATTCTGATTCACCTGATTGTGTCTCGCACTCTTTTTGTCTCCTGGCTTCTGATTGGATGTCTCTTGCCTTGCTTTGAGCCTGGAGCGTACATGCTGTTCGCTGATTGGTTGTTTGTTGTCATGTTCCTGTATTCTTATTGGTTGGCTCTCTTTGGTATAAATACCGGTGTCTACCTGGTTTTTTGTCAGTTCTCTCGCAACTTCTGGTTGTGTTGGTGAGCTTTTTGCACTGATGAAGAGGCTCCATTGTAGCCTTGAAATAGCTATATGCTGTATTTTCTCGTATATTTGTGCTTTATTTACGTTGTTTTTTCACCTTAATCATATTGTAGCACAAAGCTTATATGATAATTTTTCATTTAACTTCGGCTTAAACGGGCCTTTGATCATATTTTTTTGCATTTATTATGTCTGATGTGAATAGGTTTTGTAGTCTTAGGCTGAAGAAGTATAGGTTTTTGGATCATTTGTCCTTTCTTTGTTGTTGTAAACGAAAGAGAATTATTCCCAAGTTTATTTCTTTGAAATGTAATCTTTCTTCATCTCCTAAAATTAACAAAGTGCTTTTCCTCTCCAAGTTAGCTCTGTTAAGAGCTCTTATTCAGGAAACTCGTAGGAAAATTTCTATTATTGAAAATGAGTTGTTTAATTTACATCTCAAGCTTTCTAATTCCATCTCTAACTTTGATTTGATTGACAGTAAAAGTTGGAACAGGGTTCTTCAGTCTACTTCTAAGCATAGGTCTATTCATCGTAAGAAGTTGGAATCTCTTTTCGCAAATTATGCTGATAATGCTTCTGATGTTTTTCTCAGGTGAATCAGAATGCTGTTCTTAATCTTTCTTCCAAACACTTGACTTCAGATCAGCTTAATGCTCTCAAACTTAATAACAATTTTGCTTCTGGTTCAAAACCTTCTTTTCCTAAGTTGGTTGCTCCAATTGAGAAAGCCTTTAGATTTAGTTCTCTCACTGCTTCTCAAAAGGACTCTATTAGGCATATCATTGCCAATACTGTGGATTTCAATTCCAAATGGACTTCAAATACTTTTAGCAAGCATGCTAGTTCTTCCATCAAAGTTTTGTGTTCTGATCCTGATCTAGTTGTTACTAAGGCTGATAAAGGTGGCCAAATTGTTATTCTTGACAAAAGTTCATATTTAGATAAATGTAATGAGCTCATTGCGGTTGGTCCTTATGTGACACTTCCCAAAGACCCTAGTATTAGAGAGATTAATCTTATTAAAAATGTTGTGAAATCTTCTCCTATCATCAGTGAGTCTTCAAAAAGGTCTTTAACTCCTTCTGTTGCACATTGTGCCAGATTTTATGCTCTACCAAAGGTCCATAAACCCGACATTCCGCTTAGGCCTATTGTTTCAAACATTGGTACTGCTTCATATAAACTTGCTAAGTATTTAGTTTCTATCTTCTCTTCTCTTTTGGTTAGCAACTCTTTTACTGTCAGAAATTCTGTTCATTTTGTTCAGAAGTTACGTTATTTTAAGCCTCATGGTTTAACGATGGCTTCTTTTGATGTGAAGTCACTTTTCACTAATGTACCGGTTATTGGGGCATTGGATTGTCTTAAATTGAGACTCCAAGAGCATCATTTTTCTAGTTTTGAGATTGAGGAACTCGTTTCACTTACTCGTGTTTGTCTTGAACAGAATACTTTTGTGTTCAATGGTACTTATTTTCGAATGTCTGAAGGTTTAGCAATGGGTAATCCTTTGAGTCCTATTTTAAGTGACATTTATATGCACTATTTTGAGACTAAACTTTTTGAAACCATAACGTTTCCGTTCTATGTTCGGTACGTTGACGATTGCTTTGTTTTGCTTGACCAAAACCATGTTGATAATGAATTTTTACTTTCTACTTTAAATTCTATCGATCCTTGCATCCAATTCACTATTGAAATGGAAACTGATAGTTCTCTTTCATTTTTGGACGTCTTTATTACTAAAAGTAATGATGAATTTATGACTTCGGTGTTTCGTAAGCCTTTTGCTGTTACACTACCTCCTCACAAATGTTCTTCTCATCCTCCAAACCAAAAGTTGGCCTCATTCAAGGCTTTTGTGTTCCGTGCTTTGAACATCTGTTCTTCCTCCAATTCTTTAACTGCTGAGCTTTCTTATCTTAAAGCAGTGGCTTTCGATCGTGGTTATTCTCCTAGCATCATTTATTCAATCTGTAATAAGTTAATTAAGCCCTCTTATTCTGAAAAGGTTTCTGCTCCTAGTGCTTCGTATACTATTGTTTTGCCTTATTATCCAAAAGTTAGTCATCAAGTTGCAAAGATTTTGAAGAATTTTGGTTTCGATACAGCTTTTTCTCCAGTTAATAAGATAAAATTTACAAACTTAAAGGACCCCATTGATTGCCATAGCAACTGGGGCATTTATAGTATCTCCTGCAAGTGTGGACTTGGGTACGTTGGACAGACTAAACGTGCTCTCAAGCACCGTCTGAAAGAGCACGATAACTATGTTAAACATAAAGAACTTGCTCGTTCTTCCATCGCTCAGCATTGCTGGACTTCTGGTCACTGTTTTGATTTTTCATCTGCAAAGATTATTTGTAAATGTTCTTCGGTTTATGACCTCGATTTCTGGGAAGCTTACCATATTTGGAAAAATTCTCATTCTCTTGTCAATGATTTTTCCAGCACTCCATTTTTTCATGATATTTGGAAGCAATTTCTATAATTGCCTTTCCTGTTTCTTTGGTGTCTCGCACTCTTTTTGTCTCCTGGCTTCTGATTGGATGTCTCTTGCCTTGCTTTGAGCCTGGAGCGTACATGCTGTTCGCTGATTGGTTGTTTGTTGTCATGTTCCTGTATTCTTATTGGTTGGCTCTCTTTGGTATAAATACCGGTGTCTACCTGGTTTTTTGTCAGTTCTCTCGCAACTTCTGGTTGTGTTGGTGAGCTTTTTGCACTGATGAAGAGGCTCCATTGTAGCCTTGAAATAGCTATATGCTGTATTTTCTCGTATATTTGTGCTTTATTTACGTTGTTTTTTCACCTTAATCATATTGTAGCACAAAGCTTATATGATAATTTTTCATTTAATTAAGTACTACGCTTCTATACAGTATAATACTTCGATTATATTGCTTGATCATTTAGCAATTTAAATAGTATGTGTAAGAAATAAATTTGGTTTTAATATGATTTCTTTGATTTAAAAGAGTATAAAGTTTGGTAAATGATGAATTCGTCTATATAATATAAAAATAACTTGAGGCGGTAATACGTGCCCAATCGCAGAGGACATAACAATACGCTCCACCAAACTGCCTACCAGGAGGGACTGCGCACATCCCTGATTTTTAATTGTTACCAAAAACAGAAACGAATACTAGTAGTTTTAAAGATAACATATCAATTTCAGCATGACTTAGGAGGTTTTCCTCATTTCAGGTTGCTAACCCTTTTTTTTTTCAAGTGTGATAGGAAACTGGGGAAACTTCTGGAAAGGATCCAGAACAGAACTGTGCAAAGGTAACAGGAGAACATAGTCACAGACGTCATTAGTGATAAATAACAGTGTTAGAGGATTAATAAAAATTTTAACTTTTAAATATTTTTTGTTGGAGTACTTTAAATTTTAATAAAAAATTGAATAGTTTTCATTGATTTTTCTATTTCTCAATTTTTTTCATTTTAATGCACCTGTTAGCAAGGCTTTGGCTCCAACATTTTTGAAAACTCGCCATGACCACTTTGCCGTAACTCTGCATAAATTATCTTCATTTGAAATTCCAAAAAGTTTAAACAAGGGAAAGCGGAATTCTGTCTATAAACTAACTGAATAGTGTAATACTAATTTCAAAATACAACTTAAGTGTGCGAGTGTTGTCGTGGATTTTAATTTTGAAGAATATTAGTTCTATGCGCAACATCCTGCCGTTGCAAAAGCTCCATTAAAATGTCGAGATTCCGTTAAAAGAACACGTTAGATTACAAAAAAAAACATCAAAGCTTTAGTTGAAATTTGAAATATTCCTCAAATAAATTTTAAAAAGTCATTAAAAAAACTGTTAATTTAATTTAGTAGCAAAATAATCCGCCAAAACTCCATTATTTTTATACATCTCGCCAAGCGACTACGTAACTCTAGCTCAGCCGAAGAGCGTACGAAGCGAGCTGCGGCTATTAAATGATCCGATGCTGTTCTGGCGGTTGGCGAACGATAATGAGCAAAGAGTTCCCCATTAGATCTTTAAAAGCAATAATATGTCATAACATATTGTAGTTCAAAGTAACTAATCATGCCAGAAGTTTTAGTGTATGTGTTCTAAATAATAAATAAGAAAGTCAATTTTAAAGTAGATGTTATTTAAATCAAATGCCACAGTTAAAGTCAAACGCTTTCAAATCGAATGCAGTAAAATATATCAGCAGCAACTATTCTAGTAATACTAGAATTCAGCTCACAGGTTTGCTAGAAAAGGTAACAATAACAAAAAATGGAAGCTAAAAATGTGTTGTGTCACTCTTTAAACTTATAAACTCGACCTTCCCCCCTCTCCCTTTCATACTTTGGCTTTATTTTTTCCACTTTGACTACAGAAAACAGGAGACCAATTTTAAACACAACAGCTGTTACCAACTATTTCATCTCTTTTATAGAACTTGAATTCAATTTCCAGTTAGATAACAATTGGTGAAAAGTTGCTTTATAAAAGTTCTTCAGTTCCATTTCCGATAAGCTAAAAACAAAAGAAATGCTCTAAGCAATTTACTGTTTTATTATCATATTTATGTAAAGTTAATTTAATATATTCTGCAGCTAATTCTAGCTTCAAACCTATATTGTCCTAAGAAAACACATAAATTAATTCCAATTAAATTAAAACAATCTAATTATCATTATTAAAACCAATACAGTTAAAGATGTGAATCCAATACATTTGTTTACGTAAATTTATTTATTTACCGGATAAATAGGGAGAAATTTATGTAAATGAAGTAAACAAAAAAATAAATCGAAATGTTTTTTTTTTGAGCAATCACGATTGCTTATTGCTTTCATTTGACTGTTTTTGGCGTGCTATCATTTTATTTTCCCACCAGCACCCTCCGCACCATTACCATCGACCGGCTCCTCACGATGCTGCTCCTATAGCGAAAGCCGTCTCCAGGTAGCGTCCATGTCGTACACACACTCGCGCATACATACACACACACAAACACATACACACACATACACCATACATACTGACACCTACACATACACAAACACATGCACACACACAAACACATACACACACGCATACATACAGACACCTACATATATACACACACACATACACACAACTACCCACACATTCATGCCTGCACACAGACACAAACACATATGCCTACACACACATACATCCCCCCCCCACACACATTCATACACACAACTACCCACACACTTATGCCAGCACACAGACACAAACACACATGCCTACACGCACATACACATACCCCTACACACAACACACATACCTCCCACACACAAACACATGCCTACATACACACACTCGTGATTGCGAAAAACATAATTTGAATTCAAGATGTCAAAATTCAAATTAATTTTTTTTTAAATTCTTCTTTTAAGATACTTGATTAAGGAAGTGAAACTTTGTGTTTACGTCTGAATTGTAAAGATTCTAGAATGCAGTAAACAACAAATAAAGAAGTGTAATTTTGCTTATGTACAGTATATGTTTTATTTAAACTTCATTTTCTAATACCGCTCTTTAGGGAAGACATGAGGCACATAATAACTACGATTTCCTCATGGTACATATAGTTCAACAGAAGAGATTTTTTCATGTTCTATTTTATCATTATTTGCACATGAAATAAATATTTTTCAGTTTTTTTGATGCGTTACTTCTTTATTTTGATAAAGTTACTTTTACTTTTAAGAAAAAGCTTTGTTAATTGCAAATAAAGAATGGGGATTGCAGTTTTAACCCTGTGCATTACCACATTATGCACGAATTGAAAATGCAGACATACTTTTTTCTTCGAAATGCTTCTTACCAAAATTAAATTAAAACCTGATACTGTTTTCATCATATCAGGTGAAGCAAATTTTGCGATTCTTCAAAAAACTGACATTTTCCAATCACAATTTTTTTAAAAATAAAAATGCTGAAAAAAGTCTAAAAAAGAATATTCTTACTCTTTGTTTGGAACTTATTAAGAGAAAAAAAGAAGGAACTCACTTGAACTACGCTACACCCCTCAAAACATGGGGTCAAATTTTCACACCAGGAAAGTTACAAAATGAAATTTATGAAAGGTTATCAAAAATTTAATTATAGTAATAAAGAAATAAACGTAACCTGAATCAAAAAGTATATTATTGCATGACAAAGCAATATCTATGTAAAACCACCCTTAACGGACACTCCCAAATAACAAATATCTCTTCGAGTTCCATTCCCTTTATATAGGTTTTTGCATATTTTTCACTCTGACTTAGTAATACTTTTCTTGCAACTATTTACATTTTTTGAATTTCAGTCTGTAGAGCATAAATTGGAATTTTTAAAACTCAAGTGAAAGATAAAAACTGAATAAATCTTTACTAATAATGAAGCTGAATGTCTGGATCTCCGGATCTCTGTCTATTATGTTCGTAGCATCTAGACCGTTTGGCCGATTTTCATGAAATTTGGCACAAACTTAGTTCGTAGCACAGCGGTGAGCACCTTGAAGCGATTTTTCGAAAAATCGATTTTGTTCTTTTTTTATTCCAATTTTAAGAACATTTTGCCGAGCAAATTACCATAACGTAGACGAGCAAACTACCATATGCGACCAAGGGTAAGCAAATGAACATAGCAAATTGGACAGAAACTCATCATCCATTATTTGTAAATATATAGGCGAACCAAATGAACTTTTAATATTCTACTACGGGCAAGCCGTGCGGGTACCACTAGTTACCAATATAAGAGAAAAGTTAAGAAACCAATTGCAAATTGTATTTTGAAGTTAAGTTTTAGCAACCACACATAGAACGTCCATGAATGATTAGTTAAAAAAAAAAAAAACTATTTTACGTAATTGCTTTTTTTTTCACGCACAATACATTATAATGGTTGGATAAAATTTAGAAAAATACTATACTACACGCGACAATGGGGTTGTTTCCTTCAGTCAAAAGAAGTACTTTTAGCCACTGAAATTGATAGAATAAGCAAAAAAAAAAAAAAAAAAAGACCAAGAAAATTCTTTTATTTTCCCAACAGTTCTTTTTTAATTAATTTTTTAAAATGTCCGACTTTTGAAACAAGGCGAGGTCTTGAGGACGTCACAAATGATGCTCTTTGGCGCATCTTTTTATCGCGTTTCCACGTTATGATAATCAAGAAGCGAATTCAAATTGCGCTCTACGCTTGCTATCAACCATATCGTTGCCAATACACGTGAGTAAAGATGCGAAATAAATATTTTGCTCTGTGAATAGTAACACAGAATGGCATTTCATCAATTGTGATGTCATCGGCAAGAAAATGTAAACAATGAAAGCGCACCGAGTTAAGTAATTTTTTTAAAACTATTAAGCTTAAACAAATTATTTAAAAAATGGTTAGATCCTATGTTTTTAAGCACTTTCTTTCAAAAAAAAAACACTTTTAAAATTTTGGGAAACGATCCCATTAAAAATTTTTAATTATAATTTTTGTATAACTTTAAAAATATTCAAATTTAAAAACGAACACTGATTTAGCTATGAAAACTAATTGTTAGCACTTTTTGAAAAAGTTGGAACAACTCGTATTCTTAGCCCTTAAATGCACGGTTTTTTTAAAAACTCTTTAAAATAGGTTATTTTCCTTTTAAACTTCTGTTTCAATTCATGAGAAAATACTTTAAGAAATCAGTTTAATTTAGGTTTGGTTTGTGGTGAAAACAACCAATTGGGAAAAATCACCTTAATTGAAAAAGCAACGAATAATTTAACTTCAAATGTCCCAAAAGCATTGATAAAAATTCTAAAAATCTCTTACTATTTAAATAGCAGTAACATTTTATTCGTCGTAGAATAAAAAGAAATAAGCATTTTAAAGTGCACTAAACGAACAATATATATATATATAAGTATATATATAATATATATATAATAAATTATAATATATATATATATATAATATAAATTAGAAATTGAATGCTTGGCATCTTGAATTCAAATTATGTTTTTCGCAATCACGAGCGGTGTGTGTGTTTGTGTAGGCGCATGTGTGTGGGTGCGTGTGTGTGTGTGTGTAGGCGGTGGTGTGTGTATTTAGCCATGTGTGTTTCTGTCTGTGCGCTTGCATGAGTGTGTGTATGTGTATTTATGCGTGTGTGTGTAGGATATGGACGCAACCTGGACACGGTTTTCGCAAGGAGGAGCAGCATCGAGAGGGCGGCCGGTCGACGGTGATGCTGCAGAGGGTGATTTCGGGAAAATAAAATCAGCGCAACGCCAAAAACAGTCAAATGAGTATAATAAGCAATCGTGATTGCTCAAAAAAAAAAAAAAAAAAAAAAAAAAAAACCTGAAACATTTACGAATGCCGAAAAATGAAATATACAGGGTGTCCGAAAAGTCCTAGACACATTTTAAAAATTCATAGAAAACCAACAAGTTGTCGTATGAATTTGCGGTTTGAACCATAATACTTCGCAGGTTCAAGGGTTTTTATGACATCGGAAAAAAAAAAAGAAAGAAAAGAAAAGGGGAAAAAAGAAGACGGGAAAACGATTTAAAAGTTACTTTTAAATCTTTTTGTTGACATGGGAAAACGCAAAAAGGAATGAAAATTACTAAGCGAAGAATTACAAGCATATCATATGCTGACACCCTGGCTGCGAAATGCCTTTTTTCTTCTTCTTCCCCCCCCCCCCCCTTTTCATTTTTTTTTTCGATGTCATAAAAACTCTTGAACCTGTGAAGTATTATGGTGCAAACCGCAAATTCATACGACAATTTGTTGGTTTTCTATGAATTTTTTAAATGTGTCAAGGACTTTTCGGACCCCCTGTATTTTTGTTTTTTTACCAGATTGGTGCATTTAAAAGTTTAAAATTGTTTTAATGTCCTCTTCAGCGAGTATTTTCTCTGTTATCGGCAACTACAGAATTTCAATTTGTTTTTATAGCATTTTAGAAAACTAAAACAGATTTTGTAGACAATCCAAAACAAGGTCAAGAAAAATACCGTATGAAGGAAAACATGCCGTCATTTATCTAGGCCACATTAAGAACAATTTGATTTTATTCTAAAAACATTCGAAGTCTATTCTTATGTGAAGGAACTGGATTTTTTTTTTCTTTTTTTTTAACGAAACATCAGAAGATATGTAAAATGACTATTGTCTGGGTTGAGGGAAAAGCGAATTGGTATTCCTAGCTAGAATCAGTTTATTTTTTGGGTTCATATTTGTGAATGACAAGAGGTCAAAATCGTGACTATTTTAACGCGGGAGGAAAAAAAAATATCGTGATGACCAACACGCAAAGAGTACACGGCTGACCCACAGCGAGCACAATTTGTCAAACTTTGTTTTATATTCTGAAATCAAATGGCGGATGCGAATGCTTTTGTAGCAAGATTTGCAACTTTTTTTTACATATCGGTTATGTATTCGTGCATTTTGAAGATAGGCTTTGTCCGTTGAACAAATATATTTGTTTTGTGTACGCATATTATTTATTATGTATTTATATGTTTCTTGTATTGTGCAATCTAGATTAGTTTGCAACAGCAAGGAAGTTTATGATTAGTTTATGATTCAAAAGGTTAAAAAGTATCACGATTTGCTCATTGTTAGAGGTTCGTTCAAACATTTGATCAAATAAATCGTTTGCATGTATTGCTTTAAAAATAAAGCGCTACGCATTCATTTCACTTGGATATTTAGTCAATTAATCTCTAACTTTCGGCAATGTTTAGTCAATGAAGCAATAAATCTTTGCAGCTATTCTCATTTTTTCTGTGTTAGAAAAAATTAATTTTTAAAATTGTTGATTGTTTGAATTAAAATGTTTAACAATTATCAGACAGAAATCAAACTAATCCTCTAGGTAAACAAACTATCATTACGTGACATTGAAGAGTGCCACGACAATCTTTACTAATAATAAAGCTAAAAGTCTCTCTGTCTGGATGTCAGGATGTCTGGATGTCTGGATCTCTGTGATGCGCATAGCGCCTAGACCGTTCGGCCGATTTTCATGAAATTTGGCACAAAGTTAGTTTGTAGCATGGGGGTGTGCACCTCGAAGCGATTTTTCGGAAATTCGGTGTCGTTCTTTTTATATTCCAATTTTAAGAACAAAACTATCATAAGATGGACGAGTAAATCACGAAATTATCGAAACGTGGAACCGTAACATGGGTACAAGCCAATTGGCGAGAAAATTCACCTTACATTATCTGTAAATATACAGGCGAACCAAAAGATCTTTTAATTTTTCTATTACGGGCAAAGCCGTGCGGGTACCACTATGTAAAATAATCATGCAACTGAATAAATTAAGTCGTTAAAACACCACTATAGTGTAAAATAAAAAGACAGAAAAAAATATATAGTCCTTGAAAATATAAATAGTTTTTGAAAAACATTTTAAGTTCCATTAAAACGTGAAATAAAGAGCAAACATGGCGACGAAGTAAAAGATATTTTTCCACTTTCGCCAAGTCGCCAAACGTCTGTGTGCCGCTATTTTGCATCCTTACCCCCTGATGAAAATGCATGAAGTATTACCAATATTAAGTTTAGTCAGAAGTATTACACTTTTATATATGCATTCATTGTAAGTACATATTTTTCCTTATTTTCATAAATTCAAGCTGCAATAAAAGCGTTCCAGTCAACATCGTATTTCTAAAAGAAGTTCAGAAAAATTACTTTCGGAAAAAGAGTTTCATCTTTCTGGAATATTCGTTTGGGAATTCCTTTTATAAACAAACTTAGACGTGAAGATAATAGAACAATAAAAGTGCCTTTATCTCTCTAGAAGTGAGTAACTCCGAATGGATCTCGGGAATTATTCCAGGAACAGAAAATATTCTCTTGCTGCCAATATAAATAGGCGAGGCAATTGTAAGAGAAAATTAAGGAAAACTATTATTATCCTTATAAACTAAGAAAAATTCTCTGGTATATATTGTGCGTTTTAATAGCAATCGTGTAAAGCCGATTCCATTTAATCACAGGAAAATAAAATGTCACAGGTGTAATGTACGATAAATTTACCAGTGAGAAGGGATAAAATTACATAGGGATTGAAAAAACTGCTAAACGCTATGGTCAAAATTAGGTAGCAAAAAAGAGTGTAATAAAACTTTTATGTATAGCAAGTACGCTTCATAGTAAACTAAACAAGTAGCTCTTTGAGAACTTAACGAGTCTACTTTCACTTTAGTTATCACCGATTTTCCAACAGCAGCCAATAAAACAATTCAAAAGTACAAATGAAAGTATTAGAAATTACTTTCATTAGTAATTTGTAATTACGAATTACTTCATGAAACAAATGAAGTAATTTTACAGGAAAGTAATTAGATTTGAGCAAAACCGATGCAAAAATATGAATCTGAAACTAAATTTCTGCTACATATATTTTTTAAAGCATAAATATTTCAAACTCGAGCATTTTTTTCAATATTTAAGTTTGCCTAATTACGCAAAACAAATTGTACAAACGAATAACGAAAAAAAAGGATAAATTAATTTATATTTTGGCTTTTTCAATTCAAATTATGTTTTTCGCAATCATGAGTTTGTGTGTGTGTGTGTGTGTAGGCGTGTGTGTTTGTGTCTAGGCTTGAGTGTGAGGGTATGTGTGGGTATAGGTATGCGTATATATGTGTGTGTGTTTGTGTCTGTGTGCAAGCATGAGTGAGTGTGCAGGTGTGTGTATGTATGCGTGTGTGTTTGTGTCTGTGTGCAGGCATGAGTGTGTGCGTGTGTGTTTGCGTCGGTGTGCAGCCATGAGTGTGTGCGTGTGTGTGTGTGCAGGTGTGTGTACTTATGCATGTGTGTTTAGAATATGGATGCAACCTGGAGACGGTTTTCGCCAGAGGAGCAGCATCGTGAGGCGGCCGGTCGACGGTGATGTTGCAGAGGGTGCTGGCGGGAAAATAAAATGATAGGACTTCAAAACAGTCAAATGAAAGCAATAAGCAATCGTGATTGCTCAAAAAAATCTAAAAGCAAATTTCCAATTCAAATAAATAACAAAAACAAATCAGCGCAATGACCTATATTTTCACTATGTATCAATAAGAATAAACTAGCTTCCTCATAGCTCGCCTATCAAGCCCAATGTCAACATGAAAAATTCATACAACTTTTTAATCCTTTTTTTCCCTACAAAATGCACTGCAATGGAGCATTTTTTTTTCTAAAAGAAAAAAAAAATTGAATCCGTTGATTAGAAAATCGATAACGTTATTCGCTGCATTGATTCGGACAAAATGAACTGAAAAAAATCCAAAGGAAATATTCCTGGTAACATTAAGCAGTTGATGGCATCAAGTGCGATCACACTAAGTGGATGCTTTTGTATTTTACATTTTTATGTTAAATAAGTAAAACTACTTCGTTTTCAATTAAGTCAACGCATAAAATGTATATATACATATTGCTACATTTACGTCGGTTTCTCAAAGCGATAAAAACAAGCCACTATTTGGTTTTACTTTGTTGTTACTTTGTTAGTTCGATAGGAAAGGCAATCAATCGCATGGCAAAAAAAGCTGTATTATGACATTTTAGACACAGCTTTTTGTAAATGTATCATCTGCTGTGTTTTACATTTAATGTTTCTGTTCATTCGCAACTCCAATAAGCTATAGAGGGAGCTGCAGCCACTGACTAATGGCGGATGAAAAAGGTAAATGAAACAAATACCGTAACTTATAACTTGCTTTGACGCTTAGTGAATGACAGTAATTTTTCATTGTGTTTGTGGGAAGTAATCTTTTCTATTCTTCTGAAATTACATTACACTATTAACTGTCTGCCTGTAATCTACCCCAAAGAAAACACGTGGAACGGACTGTTTTACCTTTGTCTTTAGCATTGTTAATTACCGTAAGGTAGCGTATTCGAGCTCTGGAGTTGCAAATTCGCAACTCCAACAAACTGTAGGGGGCACTGCAGCCAATGTCTAATGGCGGATGAAAAGGGTAAAACAAACGCTTGCCGTAGCGAATAAAATGCAAATAAGTTTAGTAATAATGGTTGGATGTGTGTTTCTTTTGTTTTATTAATATTAAATTATTTTTTTAAGTCTTGTGGATATTCTGGCTCACATAGAAAGAAATGAAAAATCAAGAAGTATTACGAAACGTCAGAAATTAGTGCAAATCACGTAGTTCGCAGTTCCAAATCAGCCATTTCCACGATGTTGGATTCAATATTTATCAATTCTTGATGGACCTACATTTTCACTGTAGCCAAAAGAATGGCAAGAATTTAATGCTAGATAATTTTAATTACATGACATTGCGATTAATTATCAAAAGAGGAAGATGAAAGTTCTTTTTCTTTTCTTGTATGGCTAGCGCTTATTGTTTTATATTTGTAACTGAGTTGTTTCTCAAATTGTCGAATCGGTTAATTTATTTTTTTTTCTGTTTCGTATGTTTCTAATTTCTGAACTAAATGATTTAATTCTGACCATGCTATGCAAATCATCAATAAATTTTTCACAGATACAGTGGCTCCCAAAAGTGTTCGTACACCTACGACTTTCAATGAAATAGGCCCTTATCCATTGGTTAGAATTAATATTTCGGAATAGGTATTTTATTATAAGATCTATGATGTATTCTTAACAAAACTGCATGAAAATTTTTAATAAATCATTAAAACGTAATTTTTTAAAAATAACAAACCAAAAAGTGCCGGAAATTTTATCTCACAAAAGTCTTCGTACACTTTGCAAAAATGTCAAACAATTAGTAAATAATCTAATTTTTTTACTAAGTTATTATTTAGTAGAATATCATGCAGTAACAACAAACAGCTTTTAAACGTATGGGAATAGATTTCATTATTTTTTCTTTCTTTTTTTGGGCAATTTCTGAGTAAGTGTTCAGCCGCCACTACGAGTCTTACTGTTCCTGGTTCGCTTTTTGTTTCAATGTTGTATTTTCATAATCTAGCCACCAGATATCTCCAAATATGTTCCATTAAGTTTAAATCTGGCGATTGCAGAGATATTTCTGAGCTTAAGGACAAATTTTGAGGCACCAAACGCGAACGTGTGCTTCTTATCGTTGTCTTGATAAAAAACAAAGTTGTTTCCGATTACCAAATTTTGGGCTAATAGGTTAAAATTGTTTTTTAAAATATTTAAATGAACAGCATAATTCATTATTTCACCAAAAATTCAAAATTTCCAAGTCCTGATGCTGAGATGCACCCTCACACAAGAACACCTTCACCGTCATGATCAACTGATCTAACTAAGTTATTAAGATTAAATTCTCCTCATTTTTTTCTTCCATTTACAATTATACAACAATTTAATTCAAAATGTTGAATATATTTTCATCTATAAGTAAGACGTCGTTCCAAAACCTTTTGAGCTTATTTATCATTGATTTTACGACGGAAAGCGCAAGCTTACTGTTTTTCGCACGAACAAGAAAATTTCTGCGAGGAGAGATCCCATTTAATCCAGCTAATCAGAAACCTTGGCGAACAATTTTAGGTAAAAATTAAACTTAAAATGTTTCATTCAATTCTGCAGAAACTTTTTCAGTTCTGAAATGTGTATTTTTCATGTTTTTTTTTTTTTTTTTAAACTGTAAACCTCCGATCACGCTTTGTTAACTTTGCCAGTTGACCTTTTCTTACCTTGTTTTTGATCCGATTCTTATCTTTAAAGCATTTTATCAAGCACTTCATTATAGAACGGTATAAATTAACCTATTTAGAGACATTTCAAACCAATTTACAGCTACTGTGAGGGGAAAAAATCAAATTTCGAATCGTGTTTGTTGTTTTCTACGCATACCTGCCATTTTAAAATAATAAGCAGAATATTAGGGAATAAATACACAAAAAATTAAAGGCAAATGACTTTAAAGTATCATTACAATCAAAAAATAATAAAAAACCACATATAATAAATTTAATTATGAATTTATTCGAAAATATTTCAGTGTACGATGACTTTTGTGGCGTATCTTTTCTCTTTCTCTTCGTTTTTTGACGAATTTCAAAAACAAAATCTGGCAATATTTTGAAAAAACTACTGGGTTTTATTCAGAATGACAAAAAAAATGGTGTGAAAAAAAATTGGACTTCATATTCGAATTTAGTTTTGCGTTATTTTGGTTTTAATACAAAATTTCAAGGTGTACGAACAGTTTTGGGAGCCACTGTATATGGTGGTAGTTATTTTTTTATTTCATGTTCCATTATTTCTTAAAATTTCTCGCGAATTCTGTAATCTTTCTACCATTTTATTCCACTCATGACAAAAAGGCTTAACTGAGCAACGAAATCTTGCCAAAGGTTCTTTCCTTGCGCAATCGCAATACTAAAACTATAACATTAAACAATTTTTTGGCGAAACTTTTCAGCCGATAATTTAAGCAATAAAGTAAATTTGGCGCACTATTTTGAAGATTAAAATTATCAGCTTTTGTTTTTTGCTAGTTCAAAATCTGAACGTCCTTTCTCGGCTAAGCATTTTTCATATTTTTATGAAAATATTTGGTATGCTGTCCATTCCAACTAAATGCTGCAGCAAAATAAGGTTAGTTAAATTAGCTATTTTTAAACTAGGCGGAAATGAAAGCCCAAATTCTTCAACTAATGTTATCAAATCCTCACACTTACCCAAATACACACAAAACAATAAAAAAATTTACCTGGTAAAATGTTATCTCCTGTCAAAAAAAAAAAAAAAAGCATCTAACAAACGAGCATATTCGTTGTTAATTTCATGCCAATGCAAAGTTTGTTAATCCAACTTTTGCTCTTTACGACAATCAATCCACTTTTTAAAGGTAAATAATGAAAACTGGCATTTTTTTGACAAGCTCGAGAATACTATTAAGGGACAAAACAATTTCTGTTGCTGAAAGCAATCTAAGACACGTCGAATACGTTAATAAACACTCATAATAAACTGCCTATGTTCACCTCAACAGACAAACGTGGAATGCAATATTTTACCTTCTTCTGTAATTTTATAAATCCCCGCAAGGTAGCGTATTCGAGCGCTGGAGTTGCGAATTACTTTTAGCAATGTATTTAATTCTTCGTATTATTTTATTTATTTATCTTATCGCCTGCAATTTCTATTGTTTTTTTTTTTTTTTTGGAATGGCAACGGAAAAAGTAATGAGAACGGGAGAGTTATCATAAGGGAAAGTGAATGTAGTTTTTTTTCTCGTAATTTGCAAACGGAGAATATATTTTATAATTTTTACTTAATTGGATAATCAAAAGTCTTCTTTCGGATAAAAAGTGAAAAATTTGATTTTATTTTATTGAACTGCAGAGATACATTATTATTTTTTAAATTTTCTAAGAAGAGAAAAAAAAAAAAAAAAACACACACATTTTTTCCGCTGAAGTCTTCGCACCCTATGCAGTATAGGTGTTGTACTGCGTACTTCTGTACAATATTACAATACACAAAACGCGCAAATTACCTTGATTAGAACCCCTATAGCTGGAGAGGGAGACGCATCCGCCATATTGGAGCAAGCGTACAACAGGGAAAGCTACCTTTATTGGCAATCATTCGCCAAACAGGGAACAAGATAGTGGGAGCGAAGGTGAACATTGGCAAAATTTTGGAAACAGTTGGCATCGTTTCCAGGCTGCCAGTCACTTCGCGGGTTATTAATTATCCATTTCTTTTTTCTTTCTGCATCTGCTGGAAATCTGAAGAGTTAAAATTCTTTTTGGAGCTGTTTACACAATTTACAGTCGAACAACCACCCATTTGACTCAATTTAACACATACTAAAGAAATGTAAGCATCAGCAGCAATGCTATCGATACGAAGCATTGGATCAAGTTTTCTCCAAAATGGCGGATGCGTCGGCTCCTCCACTATAGGAGCCTTAACCTTGATGAAGCCGACTGATTTGAAATTATTTTTATCCACATTTTCAATTAAATTCATGTAACAAATGAGTACAGTAATATGATATCGAATTGAAGAGAATAAAGGGTCCAGCTTAAGGCAGCTGAAAGAAGTTCACTCGATCGTGCGAGATCTCCATTGTCTTTGGCACCTGTCAGATTACGTTTACCTTTTTGCAATTAATGTAATCTCTAAGAGGATTTGAGGAAACAATGTTTTGAACTAGAAAACACGTAAGGCGAGTCATGAGTTCGCAATACAGAGATTTGAAAAAAAAAAAAAAAAAAAAAAAAAAAAAAAACGAGCTAATGTGTGCCTCACATGACTTCCTTTGACTCCAATTTTGATGTCATTTTCCCATTACTGGCAATTTTAATGTGATTCAATAGTTTACTCCTCTCTAAATATCACCTCCAGTGGCCAAATTAAAACCAGATTATTAAAAAAGAAAAAAAAAATTAAATTAATTTGAATTTTGACATCTTGAATTCAAATTATGTTTTTCGCAATCACGGGTGTGTGGGGAGGGGGGATATGTGTGTTTGTGTGTATGGGGTATGTGTGTGTAGGCATGTGTGTTTGTGTCTGTGTGCAGGCATGAAAGTGTGGGTAGTTTTGTGTGTGTGTGTGTGTGTGTAGGTTTTTGTGTGTGTATATGTGTAAGTGTCTGTATGTATGTATGTGTGTGTGTGTGTGTGTGTGTGTAGTTGTGTATGTATGCGCGTGTGTGTAGGACATGGATGCAACCTGGAGACGGCTTTCGCTATAGGAGCAGCATCGTGAGGAGCCGGTCCACGGTGATGGTGCGGAGGGTGGCGGTGGGAAAAATCAGCGTAACGCCAAAAACAGTCAAATAAGAACTATAATCAATCGTGATTGCTCAAAAAAAACCGCCAAAAGACTGGCGTTATATCGCCAACTGTCCGCCAAATTATAGCACCACTTGAGTATACATCGAAATTAACAATGATTTCCCCCCAAAAAAGGGGCAAAAGACCCCTTTAGAAACATCAGAATGCAACCAAAAGGGAAGGTGCACTACTAGACCCCACTAGGAGTCTACGTACCAAATTTCAACTTTCTAGGACATACCGTTTTTGAGTTATGCGGCATACATACGCTCATCCGCACATACATACATACGTACATACGGACGTCACGAGAAAAGTCGTCGTAATTAACTCGGGGAATGTCAAAATGGATACTTCGGGTTTTTATACTTTCTTAGGCATTCATCCGCGTGTGGTCGGGTTGAAAAAAAAATCAACATTAATTCGGGGGTGAGCAAAATTTAAATTAAGGCCGAATTTTGAGTGAATTTTTTTTGCGAATACAATACTTCCTTTTCGCTTCAATGGCTGGAAATTAAGTTGTGGATTAAAATTTCTACTAGTTTTAAGCCCAGTTTTCGCAGAAATTCGCAAAGGAGTAAAGACTTGAAGGAAGGTTAAGTATTTTGCAAAAAATAACGTTAAAAATACGAAAAAAACAAAAAAGTGAAATAATGAAATTATTAATAATAAAATTTATTATAGTTAATTATAATTAAATTATTATGAATAAAATTTATTATAGTTATTAATAATTAAATTATAATTAATACCTTTAAATATTGAAAAAAAAATTAAAAAAAGATTATAACATGGGTTATAACATCAGTCTGTTAGTGTCTGCTGCACTAATAACTTTTTTGTTTCGAAGGCCCAAAACAAATCCTAATCTTGCAGGCGAATTCATATAAAAAGTTTTGTCGGATAACACTTAAAAGTGTTATCCGAAGAACATGTTAAAAAACACTAGACAAAAATTTTTCTCTGCTATCAGTGTGTATAAGGCATTTTTAACTCCGTTCTTTCTTCTCTTTGTTTAAAACTTTCGCATGAAAGTAATGTTGATTCTAGAACAAAACAGCCACAGGGATGGAAACATTTTCCAGAGGTCATCGTCTTTTGTGTTTCAGAAAGAGTAATTTTAAGCCCCAAAAACAGTAGTTGTAAAAAGTTACCTTAACAAAAACTCTGGATCTTAAAAACAGACTAAATTTTGTTGTTATAAATTTAGTTAATAAAATTAGTTGCTCACAGAAACATTTTATTGGTTTAGCTTTTAAACAAAAGTAATAGATTACGTTATAGACTAAGAGACTCAAAAATCTTTAAGGCTCTGCCTTAAAGATTATATTCTAGAATAATATTTAACAATTTTTAAAAATTTTTTTCACGTCGAAGCGTAAACAAAACAGTGAACTCAGAAGGATTTTTCTATTTTAAGCGGTGATTCAATAAATTCGAAGCGAATAAATCAACAAAGCACTGTTTAAGATGCATTATACATTTGAACCTCCTTTTCTAAAAGGTATTTTGTTATATGTATTTTAACAAAAGATTTAAATGGAGTACCTTTATAAAATCTTTGTGACTTTCAAAAGAGAGAAAATATTTTGATTTGCTTTACCTACGGTTCAGTGATTAATGGAAATATTCATTAATCAGCTAACTGAATATTTAAAAAACATCAATTAATGTATCCCTGAGCCCCGAACATGCACTTAAGTTTCAAAACACCCTCAGCAAGATTTGTGGGGTAGTATTTTGAACTTTATCTTTTTTTTGAGCAATCACGATTGCCTACTGACTTTATTTGACCGTCCTTGATGTCCGGCTCCTTTTTCAGAATGGACCAGGTGCCTCTGCAGCACCGCCGTCCACCGGCAGACGGAGCTGCTCCTCTTGTCCTAGCCTCCACTAGCAGCACTGTCCACAGGAATCCCATCCTCCTAGGCGGTGGCGTCGTCCACACTGTTAAAAAAAAAATCCTGAAATTTTACAGTTAAAAGTTACTGGCATCCATGTTGCCAGTAACTTTTACCGTAAAATCCTATTTTACTGTAAAATTTTACGGTGGAATAAACGAGAGTTAAAAAATGCAAACTGCAGGTTCGATCTCGGGACCTTCGGCACGATCGGAAGTTGAAAAAAAAACAGCCCTCGTATTTCTACCTTAGACCTGGCTATAGGGCGGTAATTTACTGAATACTGTCTACTTTTGTTGTACTGTCGTGAGCAGGTAAAGGACAGTATCTGCAGATGAATTTTCGAGATATTTGAAGAAACGTACTCTGGATTCTGTACTAGGGCCATTCCATCGTGACGAACGCAACATTCAGAGAATCTGTTTCGTTGCATAACACGAGTTATAAACGTCTAGTAATCGTTTTCTTGTGGTTTTGCGGAATTTTGCGAAAGAATAAAAATGTGTAATATTAATTCAATAAACACAGTATCCTTAAAGGAAAAAATATAGTTCGCTTTATAAAAGCCCACCGTCTTTCATGGCTTGGTCACATTGAGCAAACAGACAATAATTTTAGACTGAAAAAGATCCTGAAGCCTTTGGCAACCAGAGGACGACCTAGAAACAGATGGTTGGATGATGTTCTTGCAAACCTGGAAACAATGAAGATCCGCAGATGGAGGGAGAAGGTCGGTCAGAGGGCGGTCTGGAGCAAAATTGTTGATCAGGCCAAGGCCCATAACGAGCTGTAGTGCCACTTAAACACAGTATAAATCACATAAATTCGTTTTTGAAACTAAATTACTATAGTGTGACGAACGTAACATTTTTTGCAACCTTGAATTTGCAGCATGAAATTCAGCTCTAATTTTCTCTAAAGTTCAGGTAGATATTATTGTAAAAACAAAGCGATGCGTTATTTTCATTCCTTAACTCTATTTTTCATGCAGAATAATGCTCAATTTTCTTATAATGTGACAGAAATAAATATTTCTTCAAAATAATGATGTGTGACGAACGTAACAGTGAAGGACGTAACTCTGAAGTTACGTTCGTCATGGTTACTGAAGTCCATTTTAGACATAGACTCGTCTAGTGTTTTAGACCGTTACGTGCCTAAATATTAATTAATAAAAGTCTGATACTTTGTCTTACTTTTAACACTTCTATCAAAAAATTTTCACCATGGATTAAATAAATGCTTTCTTATTTGCTTTGTGCAAAATTTATTTTTTTCTCCCCTGTTTTGAAGTGAAGCTTTTTATGCGAGAACTTTAAATTTCTGATCGCCAACTTTTTGTGTGATGCAAGTGACGTAGTTGTTTTTTAATTGCTGCCAAAAGTAATGAAAAGTGATAGTTATTTATAAATTTAATTTTAGTTATAAAATTAGCAATTTAATTTCAAGGCAAACTTAAGTAAGCATATATTTGTGGATTTTGGTCACTTAAAACGTTTAAAATAATGCAGGTTTTCGAAGAATTCTTTGATTTAAGTCAAGTTATCAGTTTCAGAGTTTAATATACATTGCTAAGGTTTTGCCTTGAATTTAGTTTGTTAACTTTTATAATCAAAATTAATTTTTTATTACTATTATTTTGTATTGTATTTAGCAACAGTTAAGAGGCGATTTTGAGTAATTTTTAGTTTTCTTAATGTTTGTAATATATTTTCTTCATTAAAATATACAATTATCTTGTGAATATGCCTAAGTCAGGTGCAGAAAGAACAAGAGCTTGGCGTGGGAGAACACGTTCGGGTAAAATGATAGTTTAAAATGTAAAAAAGAAGAAAATATAAAAGTTTTGCTTCTATCGTGAGTCTTTACACTTTTTAAACTTTTTTTTAAAAATCCTTCACAGGCGGAGCTTTTTTTTTAGAAAACTATCAAGAAATGTAATTTTTTTCACGAAAAAAAAATCAATTGTAAGGATTGTTTTTTCAAGAAGGCTTCTTTCAGGAACTTTTTGACTTTCATTTCTGCCACAACATTTCCAATATTAATATTATTATTTAGCAAAATAACATATAAGAGCCTTTTTTTTCCTATGACTATATGAAAGAGCATCTTTTTTGAATCTTTCTGTAAACTTAGCATGTTGAGAAAAGTTAAGGGGTCTAAGGACCTTTAAACTTCAAAATTTTCGATTATCTGGAAAAAATATATGTTATGCACAGTTTAATTCTGAACAATTTGATACCTTATTTATTACTATACGCCAAAAACTCTTCGAGTTATTGTAAAAATGCCTAAACTTTCCCCATAGAGATTTATGTTAACAGTAGCTGTTTAAGCCTCTTTTTCTCAGGTGCCGGTTTCTTCGGTTTACTCGTTTTGCGCGCATGATATCTCAGAAAGTTTCTTATATATGTCCGTAAAACTTTCAATGTATGTTTATCTGGTTTATATTTATGACCTGAACCTAAATTTATTTATTTTTTTTAAATTATTTATTTATTTTTTTGAAATTTGGGTAGTTAATATCGAAAATTTCCAAAATTTTGGGTAAAAAAAATATTTATTTTTAAATATTAACTTTAATTTTTTAGTTGAAATTTAGGTTCAGATCGTTAAAATGTATCAGACAAACATGCATGAAAAGTTTTACGGAAATATCTAACAAACTTTCTGAAATACCATGCGCGCAAAACGAGAAAACCGAAGAAATCGGCACCTGAGAAAAAGAGGCTTAAACAGCTGCTGTTAACATAAATCTCTACGGGGAAAGTTTACGCATTTTTACAATAACTCGAAAAGTTTTTGGCTTATGGTAATAAATAAGGTATCAAATTGTTCAGAATAAAATTATGCATAACATATATTTTTTCCAGAAAATTGAAAATTCTGAAGATTAAAGGTCCTTAGACCCCAGTTGCATTGGTTTACAACTCTTTATAAAGTTAGTTTACTAGCTTCCCGCAATTGATTCTCGTTTTCTGACTTGCCGTAATATTCGCATACGCTCTGCTGCTTTTTTCCTGTCATTTTCCTTTTATTTACCTGCTTTATTTGCTCTACTTTAACTCTTTTTGAGCTGTTGTTTTTTCCATAAAATGCAACCCAAGAAAATTCCACGAATATGTGTTGCAAAATCGAGTTAAATGTTGCGAAAATTACAAAATATTATACAGTGATACATGAAATACGTGAAATACACCGCCAGCTCAGTCAATTCTAGCCGAAGACTGCAGTTTCGTGCTTATTATCACTCATCAGCATTATACAGTGACATTTAAAAAATTATTTCAAAATATACATTTCATTTATTTTGTAGTGAACTAAACGTTTGAAAGATGCAGCGTTTGTTTCAAGCGATTACGTTCGTCACAATCGATTTGTTACGTTCCTCAAGTTGATAAGTAATTGTTTGAATAATGTATTAAAAATTTAACATTTTAAATGCATTCTAGGTAGCTCTTGGGAAGAGGATAAAGCAAAAATTTTCTTTTTGTGGTCCTAGAAATAGTGTGGAAGACAAAATACGACGTTTCGTGACGAACGTAACAGGCCGTTTAACACAGAATTCAAATTAGGCTCAACGAGAAAAAAAAATAAATTAAAGAAATTAAAAGAACTGAAATCTCAAAATAAAAGCAATAACTGAAAAATAAATATTTGCATAAACTGTATGCTTATTTTTTTTTATTATAAATTAATTTTATATTTTGTAAAGGACTCGGACAACTACAAATTCTTCTTCACCAAATGCAAAATTTGGTGCTAAACCTTCAAATTTTAGGGGTAACTAATACATTGGATGCTTTCTTCATAGCTGGTATTTCATGTTATTGTACCAACGAAAAATTCAGAGGCATGTGAAAGCTCAAACACAATTAATTTGAGACGTGATGTAGGTATTATGAATTGCAATAAAACACAAAAATGCCGTACATTATGTTCGTAACGGAATAGTGGTAAACTGCATTAAATTGTGAACATAATGTTCACAGTTTAAAAAAAAAATTACGTTGATGAAGAAGAACGTTGAAGAAAAAAATAAATCAATTCTACTTTCTGCGTATCCATGGTCTGATATGTTTCTAGTACAGATTTTACACGAGCTGATGTCAGCAATTTAATGTTATTTCCCCATTATTGCAATTTTTATGTGATTCAATAGTTAACTCTCTAAATATCACCAACAGTGGCCAAATTGAAACCAGATTTTTAAAAAAATAAAAATCGCCAAATTTGCCACCAAGTTGGCGACAAAACTTGGCGACAAAAAGACTGGCGATATATCGCCAAGTATCCACCAAATTATAAACACCACTTGAGTTTGCATCGAAATTAGCAATGATTTCCCCCCAAAAAGGTGCAAAATACCCCTTTAGAAACACCCGAATGCAAACAAAAGGGTGGGGGTGCATTCGGATGGTGGTGGGTGGGGTTTAGTTGTGCAACTCAAACAACTAGACCCCACGAGTATTCTACGTACCAAATTTCAACTTTCTAGGACATTCCGTTCTTGAGTTATGCGACATACATACGCACATACGTACATACGTACATACGCACATACGTACATACGCACATACGTACATACGTACATACGCACATACTTACATACGTACATACGCACATACAGACGTCACGCGAAAATTTGTTGTAATTAACTCGGGAATCATCAAAATGGATATTTCGGGCGTCTATACGTTCTTGGGTATATATACAAGTGTGGTCGGGTCGGAAAAAAAAAAAAAAAAAAAAAAAAAACTCAACATTCATTCGAGGGGAGCAAAATGGAGATTAAGGTCGTTTTTTTTTGAGTGAAAATTTTTTCGCGAATGCAACACTTCCTTTTTTGTAAAAGGAAGTAAAAACAATTCGATTTAGCAATGTAATTAATGGAAATTCATCATCTTCGATTTAACTTAAAAATGTTTCCCCTTCTGCTTCGTCATTGAAAAAACGTCAATCCCTTCCCTTCGTATCATAGTTTAAATTTTGCTTCAGGGATTTATTTTGTCATTGAAAAATCGATACATCATGAATTAAATCTCCCAGCGTCATTATATAAAGGCATTACTTTTTAGAAATAAAGACATTTCATTTTTCCGTCATGATAAAGAATAGAGTACAAAATAAAAATAATTAAGGGTTTCATAAAATTTAAAATCTTTCTTTTTTTTTAAACATAGACTAAAATACAAGCAAAAGATTACGGCTTTCGTAAAAGATTAAATGCTTCTTTTCTAAGCAAAACCCTTGTGTTTTCTTTAACTTTACTAATTAATACTTCTTTTCTAGTTGATGCCCCTAATGTTTTTCTAAAACTTTACTAATTATATGCCTCGAGTCTGATAAATATAATTATCTTGTACAAAATTCCTTTTGGGTAAAAATTCGTAAACTACTTTGATGTTTGTAAGTATTAATTTTCGTTTCAGTTTTGGGTGACAGTTATCAAGTACTTGAAATTTGTATTCGTTTTCTTATCTTTCTATTCGGTTCATTTGCTGTCATAATAATTTCTCTGTAGCTGTAGTTTACTTTAATTTAATTCGTAGTTCAAGTATAGTACTTAGTAGGGCTTAGTAGGAAAGTACAAAGAAAAGAGGAAAAACATTTAGCTAGCATGAATAATAAGATTTTTTTTTAGAAATGAATTTCGTTAATTTCACGTTTCAACGTTAGTAAATTCTTTTGAACATGCTTTTTAGTATATATGCTAGTTATTATTTCTGACACTATTGAAAATGTTCGAAAAATATGTTCCATGCACATAAAGCTATTTCTAGTGCGCAGGACTTATCTACCAGTGGTGTGCATTTTTAGCAAGAACTGTTAAATTTATACAAAAATTTGTTTTCTTTTCTGAAGCCGTAACTGTTTCGTTTCATATTTTTTAACTTCACGTTCTACTGAAGCATTTTCTTCGACATTTTCGAGAGGAATCTCACCGAGTGTAACATGTGACATGGATGTTTTCAAAGCACCCGTAAATTGTACGAATATTGCGGTTCTATTCTATCTTCACTAAAAAAAAACAAAAAAAAAAAACATTAATTTGAATTTTGACATCTTGAATTCAAACTATGTTTTTCGCAATCACGAGTGTGTGTATGTAGGCCTGTGTGTTTGTGTGTGGGGGGTATGTGTGTTTGTGTGTAGGGGGTATGTGTATGTGTGTATAGGCATGTGTGTTTGTGTCTGTGTGCTGGCATAAGTGCGTGGGTAGTTGTGTATATGAATGTGTGTGTGTGGGGGGGGGGTATGTGTATGTGTGTGTGTAGGCATATGTGTTTGTGTCTGTGTGCAGGAATGAATGTGTGGGTAGTTGTGTGTGTAGGTGTATGTGTGTGTGTGTGTGTGCGTGCGTGTGTAGTTGTGTGTGCATGCGCGTGTGTGTAGGGCATGGATGCAACCTGGAGACGGCTTTCGCTATAGGAGCAGCATCGTGAGGACCCGGTCGACGGTGATGCTGCAGAGGGTGGCGGTTGGAAAATAAAATCAAAGGACATCAAAACAGTCAAGTGAGATCAATAAGCAATCGTGATTGCTCAAAAACTAATAACGGAGTAACACTTTTCTCCGTGCAGCGTTTACATCCTTAAAAAGGGACTTCATTTTAAGTTATTATTTTTGAAATCAGGAGTATGACTTTGTGATTTACGAATACAAATTTCTTCACTTGAAATCGCTTCGGCAGATTTTGTTGATTTCATTTGCAGTTAGACTTGTATTATGATACGATTAAGGCTTTATGAGACGAACTATAAAGTATTGATTTTAAATATTATCAAGGTATTGAGAGTATCTAATATTACCTAAAGCAATAAAGAATGTCTTGCGGTATTCCCAATTATTTCTCCAATTACTACCTATAGTTATAATTACGTGAAAATAAGACACCAAATAGAGACATATATGCTTAAATTAGTTTAATCTCACTAAGCATAACTGGAATGCGATTACAATAACATTTAGTAAAAATAATATTACAATTTTAGTCATCCAGGTGACGTAGTTGTTAAACATAACTTCGAACACTTTTGGTAGCTGGTTCTCGGTCCAAGTACTCGGTCAGTGGATTTTTGAGAGACAGAAAATTACCAGAACCTATGCCGCGTGATTATGCTTCATACTCAAGAACCTTTGATTACCTATTTGGTTGGAGTGCTCTCGGCTAAATTGAATTAAAGTTTCAACTTCGCATTGTAAAATCCAAATGCCCAGCAACTGATTGGGATTCAGAATACTCTGTGTCGTAGACATTGGCCTCTTAATGGTGGTACATGAAGGACTGGAGGCCATATTGGAGGATGGGGGGGGGGATCAGGCTGAAAAATGGAAAAGTGCCGTAACGGTGCCTATTTGAGAGAAAGGGGAAAAATGTTCTTTGTTTAAAAAATATTTATAACAAAGAAAACACGAAAAGAATGCTGAGTTTTCTCAAAATCTGGAATTTTCCCTGTTTATTTCGAAATAATTATTCAATGGATTAGACGGATAGGTTAAAAGCAAATACTTCTTGGGGAAAATGCCGAGGCTTTTCTTTCCACATTTACTTCTTTATTTTAGAGAGAGTACTCAGTTTGGTAAACAATGATGTCGTGATTTGCTTGAAAAGAGTTTTGGAAGTCAGACAGACTGCTGCATCTTCGACCTCGTCTGTCTGACTGCTGTAGGATTGAGAAAAAAATTCAGTTTACAATAGATTTATTCCGGTTTATGTGAGATGTATGATAACAAAGTACAAAAATAAGAAGAAAGGAAAAGAAACCCCAAGATAACTTTTAAAGTTTAAATAGACTTGTCGGAAATTTATTTACATAACTGAGGTTCTGCAAATCAATTTACAAAAAAAAAAAAAAAAAAAAAAAACTTCGAAAAGTGGTTTAATTTCTACGTTCATATGTGAAATATAAAAAGATTGCAAAAAGCTGTTAGCGTTGGAAATATTATTCAATGTCATTTTGTTATAATTTTTAAAACATATGAAGGGCTCGGGGGGGGGGGGGGGGGGAGATGTGAAGCCGCAATGGAGTGTTTTTTTGATCAAAATGTTTGTTTCTCAAAACTAAAATTGAAATAAACATGAAAATGTATGATGTTATTTATGGAAAAAACATATCTGGTTTTCGTATTGCAGGATGTAAAATATATATTATCTTTGAAAAATTCTACAAACACTTTTTGTTATACTTGCTTGCAATTTAAGTTGACTATGACGTCACAACGCGCGGAAGAAAAAACGAGTTAACAGGTGAAACGTCACACTTACTAGCGAATAAGACGACATCGCCACCTGTCTATACGCTGCTATTGGCTGGTGCGTTTGATTCAAATGGATAAATGCTCCGCGCTGCTTCGCTGGTAACTGGTAAAATTGAAAATATTTAATGATTACTGAAATAATGACAAAAAAAAAAAAAAGATTACATATGCGTGGGTTTAACTAACTAATCCAATTTCTAAAGCGAAGAGCGTAATTTCACCCGAATATAGGACAAGGTGCTAGAAACTATTTCCTTGAGTACAGTTCGAAATTGACCTACTGAAAATTCGCATCATGTGTCATATCAGATTCTTGCCCCGACTCCTTCATATCTAATAACAATATTAAGATTTTTCTACACATATTTTTTTTAAATACTTTTTTGAATTCATCTGTTAGGCATCTTAAATGTAATTACATCTCAAGAAACCAAAATACTCCATTTACATTTATTTGCACTTTAGCTTGTCTCGACGCAGATATTTATTTCAAGGCAATAAATGTATCTGCCCTGAGTCACAAATGAGAAATAGGGGTTTAAAGTTTTGCACCTTCGTGTATTTCATTCAGATGCAGCTTTTTTCAGAATTTTTAAAAACATATTTCCTATTCACAAATGACCGTAAAACATTGTATTTAGGTGAAATCTATGACAAAGAACCACCTGGAGACCGTAACTCAATTTTGATAAAAAGTGCAGATACGACTTTTGTGCTTAGCAAGGCAGATATGTAACCATTAATCATTCGACCAATTTTCCTTTTTTTTTCTTGTTTAATACAAGTATTGTAGGAATTTTTTACTTCAATTGTTTTTCTTTAAGTTATCCAAACATGTTCGGAGCAAAATTTCTGAAACTTGTAAGACACTAATATGTTTTATTTTTTCGATTTTAACTTAATAAAGATAAACATTAGAACACTATTTTTGACAACGAAACAAAAAAGTTAACTTTACGCTATTCAAATATGGTACCTTTAGATTAAAAAAAACAAAAACAAAAACCTGGAAATGCAACAAAATTATAAAAAGAAAAAAACATATAGTTCATATCTGTTTGTCAATGAACACTTGATGAAAATCATCAAAGATGCTCTTTCGACTGTCAAACCGAAATAATTCCTTTTTTTAACATTCACTTAAAGTTTAACTTGTGGTGAGCGATATTTAACGTACATGTATTTGGAACAATTTATCTAAAAGGAAACATGTTATGCTGTGACAAACTGATCTGAAATTTATAGGTTTAAAAGATACAAAACCAATTTCTATGATTACTCTTGAATACTATCTTCATCTGGCGAAAACATAAAATATTTGATTAAACCATTCAGCCAAAAAGAAGAATGAAAATACGTGTATGTATTTCAGATGAGACGAAATATATATAAGAAATGACATTACTTAAATAAAATGATACTTGAACAAATATCATTATGTTCATAACTCATCAGTTTGTGTATTATTTATGCGGATTGTTTAAGCATTAGATACTTTGTTTTGAAGTGCTTAGTTTCGTATTTAGTTAAGTTTGGTAAATTATTACTCTTCGACGATATAAATATCGTTTTAAATAACCGAACTAACATGTAATAAATATTTATGGGAATGTTTTCATATTTCTTTGGCTCAAACGTAAAGAAAAAGTTCATCGAATTTTTCCTTCTTGAGTTGTTTTTCATTAGTACTAACAGATTGACTGATTTATTCAATAAATTTCATTCGTATAACTTTTTTCCTGCGGCAGAACAAAACTGTAACCAATTTTATTTTTATTATAAATGATGATTGAAACTTTATATTTAAATATTTACCCATGTTTCTAAAATATCAAAATTAAACTATTACGTAGATTTAACTTTGCCGAAAAGTAAAATATTCTTTTGAATGATTTTAATTCAGTACAGTGATGTTTTTTTTGCTTTAAAAAAGGAAAAAAAAAAACGTTGCAAACGATCTTTTTCTCTCGACGCAAATGATTTATGCACTTCAATTCGCATTTTTATTGCTTTTCTAGTTTCATTTAAAAATAAAACTGCATTTTCATTGATTGAAAAAAAAAAAAAAAAAAAAAATTTGACTTTCAAATTATGTTTTTCGCAATCACGAGTGTGTGTGTATGTAGGCGTGTGTGTTTATGTGTGTAGTGTGTGCAGGTGTGAGTGTGTGGGTTGTTGTGTGCATGAATGTTTGTGTGGGGGGGGGAGTGTGTATGTGTGTAGACACATGTGTTTGTGTTTGTGTGAAGGCATGAGTGTGCGGGTAGTTGTGTGTAGATGTGTGTGTATGTGTAGGTGCCTGTATGTATGCGTGTGTTTGTGTGTGTGTGTGTACGTGCGTGTATGTATGCGCGTGTGTGTAGGACATGGATGCAACCTGGAGACGGTTTTCGCTAGAGGAGCAACATCGTGAGGCCGGCCGGCGGTGGTGCTGGCAGATGATGCTGGTGGGAAAATAAAATCATAGGACATCAAAACAGTCAAAAGAAAGCAATAAGCAATCGTGATTGCTCAAAAAAAAAAATCCTTTTTTTGTTTACGATTCAAAGCGTTTGGAGCAAATTATTAAAAAATTTTCCTTATCTACGTATTTCATCTATTTAATTGTCAGGTTTTGCATTTGGAGAAATTTTCGCCGTGAGTGTGCTTTATATCTTGCTGTACTACGAAAAAGATATAAGGTAAACACACCAGTAGTGGCCAGTGCTTAGTAGTGCTTCGGAAGTGGCCACTTAAAGGTTTACGTTTTAAAAATATTATTCCAGGTTTCCCAATACCTTTTGCACGTTTGATACAATTTTGAATCCATAGGAAGACCTGGAATCCTATTTTTTCAAATATAAACATTGAAGTGGCCACTACTGAAACACAGGTCACTGCTGGTGCGTTTACCTTACTCGAATTTTAAATTTCGCAATTAAAAACATTGGTGTTTTGAAGTATCTGAAAAAATAAATGCTGCAATTTGTGATATTGAATTTGACATCGTTTACGTGATAGGTAATAATTTTTTGTATCAGTAAAATAGATTTACATTGCTTTGAAATAACACAGGAAAGTAAGCTCGTTTAGTTCTAGCCTGACTTCTTACTAGTTTTAAACTCTAAAAAAGGAGGAATTATAAGAATTAACAGTTATCGTTTTCACAGAACTAACAAGATATTTAAGCGGATGCATTGGTAGTTTAAAACAAGTCAAAGCTATATTTTTTGTTTAATTCAGCATATTTATATTCAGTAAATTACCGCCCATTAGCCAGGGCTAAAGCAGAAATACATGAAATACACCGCCAGCTCAGTCTGAATATACCATGACTTGCCTTCAATCTTCGAGTTGAACTGAACCATTGTTTCGGTCACTCGTCTGGTCTGTGCTAAATATATATTTGCTACCAGTTTGTTTGGCACTCTTGGCTTCCTTCTGGGTCACTTTCCTATGCCGGGCTGATAAGTGCTAATAAGCACGAAACTGATGTCCTCGGCTGGAAATGACTGAGCGGTGTATTTCATGTATTTCAGTGTATTTATGTTCTTTTTTAAAAATTGCATCTTTTTCATTGTTTTCTGAATCTTAATTTTTTTTTTTTTTTTTTTTTGTTATATAAACACTGGGACGAAAGTCACCTATCATATTTTCTATCCAATCAGATATTTTTGAAATTCTGCTACACAAACATTGAATTTCTTGGATGAACTGTCGCCTACGCTGACGAAATTTTTCATGCTGAAATTCAATTTAGAATGAACATTGTAAGAAAACGTCCGTAAAAAAAAAAATATGCAGAACAAAAAACCAAGTCCTCAGCAAACACAATGACCGTGTTTCGCTTTCTTCGCTCTCTGAAAAGCTTTTGATACCTATGAAAGTCCAATCGCTGCGAAAGCTGAGGAACCAACTTTACAAGGAAGTATTGAAAGTTTTATTCCCGCTTTTCCTTCAAAGAATATCCATTCCTTTTTGAGAGATGTCTGATATGGTAATTTTTCTGTATTCTTGTCACTGTATTCGTCTTTATTTTTTATCTCAATTCTTGGCTCAGATACCTTTCAAATGCGGGGGAGAGGTCATAAATTTCCTTTTATACAAGTTATACTTTGTAAAAAAGCAGTCGAAAACTTTGTACTATGGAATGAGTAAAAATGACAACAACGTGTATAAACTACCGTTGTAAAAATGACAACAACGTATATACAAATAAAGTAGTATAAAAGAGTTAAAAACTTAGCAAACAGCTGTTTCGGGGCTGTCACATGCAAGTCCCTTCATCAGTGCTAAAAAGAACTAAAAGTCCACACAGTGTAAACCGGACGATAAATGAACAGAAAATGGAAGGCGGCAGAGTAAATAGGCATGGAAACCGGAAACACATACGTCACAGAACAACAACGACATAATTTTCATGTTAAAGAACATGAAAATTATGTCAAGAAGCAAGATTTAAAACGTTCCTCGATTGCACAACACTGTTGGTTTTTCAATCATTTTTTCCATTTTTCTTCTGCCATGGGTGTTCCTCGATTTATGATTTAGATTTTTGGGAATCCTATTACATTTGGAAAAATTCTTCTTCAATAGTTAATGATTTGTCGAGTACTCCCCCTTTCCCCAGTGTTTGGAAATCTTATCTTTATAAAACTTTTTTCTGTTTGTGACGTTTTTCCGCATTATAGGTGTCGTTGTTGACGTATGTGTTTCCGGTTTCCATGCCTATTTACTCTGCCGCCTTCCATTTTCTGTTCATTTATCGTCCGGTTTACATTGTGTGGACTTTTAGTTCTTTTTAGCACTGATGAAGGGGCTTGCATGTGACAGCCTCGAAACAGCTGTTAGCTGAGTTTTTAACTCTTTTATACTACAGTAGAACCTCCTTTAAGGGACACCTCCAAATAAGGGACACCTCTATTTAAGGGACATTTTTTCTGGTCCCAGTCCCTTCGAATGCAGACCTGCATGTATTTACCTCTGAATAAGGGACACTCTATTTAAGGGACAGTTACAGCAAAAACTTTAAAAAATGAATGTGCATGCATACAAAGTATTGAATTTACTGGAATTTAAGAATCTAAAATTCAACTAGTGAAAGTTTGACATTAAGGTGTACTGATAGGATGCATTTTTTCAGAGAATTTCATAATGCATGATGATGATGAATTATAAAATTCTTGCTAAAATTTACGCATGTTTTATCTTCTCCTCAATTTATTCGTGTGAGCTGACGGCCGATGGATGGTCAACGGCGCACGGATAACTATGTGTAGAAAATTTTGAAATATAAACATTGGTTGAAATTTTTATTGTATTGAATTTTAAATTATATGAAATCTAACAAGTTTACGCAATGAATGACTTCAAAATAATTAATGTGAGTTACAAAACTATACCGATGCCAAGTTTTTTATTAAGTTTTAATTGTTAAAACAATCAATTTTGAAATTTGAATGATTTTGAATTTCATTCAGTATACATCAATGATTTTTAGCCTTTTATCTTAATGGTTTATGTTTATTACGAAACTAAACTGATTAAATACATTGAATATATAAACTCGAATACCTCCGAAGAAGGGACACCTCCATTTAAGGGACAAAATTTCCGGTCCCCTCGGTGTCCCTTATCGAGAGGTTCTACTGTACTTCATTTGTACTTTATACACGTTGTTGTCATTTTTACTCAAGTTATACTTTGTTCATGAAGAGCAAACTTTTTGCCGTTTAATATTTCGCATAGAAATCAATGCATGACTAAACTAGTGGTAAGAATTTCAATAAATGTACTGATATGGAGTCGGAATTATTTTTGTTCCATTCAAAAACTAAGTAGCAATAAAGCACAATAAGTATACCAACAGCAACTTCATTCTAATTGTTTCTAACCTTAAATATGTGTCATTGGAAATGACGTGGTGTTGAAAAATGAGCAGTATTTTGAAACAAAGACTTAATGTGCAGAAATCGTTCTAAGCAAAATTTTGTAAATTATGTCCCAAATGTATAGGTCAGTTGCATAATGGAGTTTTATTTCTCGCACAGTTTGGACGCTTTTCAGTGTTTCTTACTTATTCTTTTTTTTAATTTTCCTTTCTTTTGTTTTATTTATTTATTTATTCATTTTTGTACTTATCTAACTATAAGTCAAAATTTAAATCGTGAAAGCTGGAAGGAGAAGCCATATAAAGATAACATTTTAGACAACACAGTACCGCACGATAACCATAACTGTGAAGAATTTGGAGCTGAACAAACCTAACCTGAACAACATACAGAATGGCTTTTGATGTGCAGAATAACTTTAAAGGTTTTTCTAAGCTGGGGTTGCACACGAAATTTTTTTTTTTTTTTTAATTTTGCAATGAGCATTCCTCAACACAAGAAAGAGACAATAATATAGTTAATATAGTATATTAACTATATATAGACAATAATATAGTTAAGCGCCATCCTTCAGGGCCCGAATGATTGCAAGATCTTCTCCGTTTGGTTTGCCCTGAACGACGTACGTGTATAGACAACTTCTTTGGTAGTGCACAGAAATATAGGTGTCTCCGCCGTTTTGAAGACGCTTCTTTTGCAGTTGCTTTTCCTTCCCCCCTGTTTTTCGTTTCCAACCCCTTACCTTTTGAAGGATTTAGAAGGGGCAGATGGTTGTAAGTGTCGGTTAAACTTATATATATATATATATATATATATATATATATATATATATATATATATATATATATATATATATATATATATATATATATATATATATATATATATATATATATATATATATATATATATATTGCGCTATTCGTTTTTTTTTAATGAGCGCTTGGTTCTCAAATCCTGTCCCTTCACGCACATTACAAGCGAGCTTAACTGTATTATTTTTATGTTATTATTCTTTGGTCATACAAAACAGAACTATTATTTAAAAAAAAAAACATTAGGTTATAGGAACTGCTCTTCTGTGTACGCAATTTCTCCGGGGTTAACATACCCTATAAACATTCAAAATTTGAAGCAGCAATTTCATCGTATGCTGGTATGACTGAAATTCCATTAATAAACCTTTAATGGAACTTAATCAAATTTGAACTTCTGTTTTATATGCTAGCACTAAATAAACAAGGGGGGTTAAGTTATTCATCTCTTTAAAAGTAAACATTTGCATTGATGTAACGAAAATGAATTATACGTCTAACGGATCCATTTTATCAGAAAACACGTCATTTAAAATTCACTTGAGCTTCCTCATAAAACTCTTAAACCCATTCCCTCTCTTGATTAGCTATTCTGTCTTAACGACTTCCGCTTTCAATGTAAACGAACTTTCATTCGCAACAAACTTTTGGAGAAGTGATTAAATGCAAAATTTTAGTGAAGCGTTTATAGGATTCATTTGCATTTTAAACCTAACACGTGAAATTGCCAGAACATGGTCAATAGCTTCGTAAATTGATCAATTGCAGTGAAAAGCGTATGAGATAAACTTATAAAGTTAAATCTGATTATTTTGTTTAGTAAATTGGGCTTTGCTTTTTAATAAGCTGGTAATTTTACTGATTCGAATTAATTATCAACATTCATTTTTGTATTTTCAATTCTACGTAAAGTCTCTGGCATTAAGAAAGTAATAAAAGATTGTAAAATTATACACATTTATGCATTATTTTACATATTATTTTATTATTTTTATTATATTATGCATAAATTTTACACATTATGAGGGAGATCAGAACGTTGTCAATAGCAACGTATACTCTTCAAATGCAATAAAAAAGTCTTGAGATAAACTTACAGGAAAGTTAAATCAGTTTACACAGGTTAATAGATTGATTGGGCTTTTCTTTCCTGTCGGTGGACAATTTTTCTGATTTTAACTTTTAATCATCATTTTTGTTTTCAATTCTATCTAAAGCCTGTGTCAATGTATTAAGAAAATAATAAAAGATTACAGAACACGCGTCTAATACATGATGGGAATTATTAGCACACAGTCAACAAATACATAAACTTTTCAACTGCAATAAAATTGTATGAGATTGACTTGTTACAACGCTCATTAATTTTAATAGTTTAACACTACAGTCGACTCCCGCTACAACGCGATCCGACTTACGCGAAATGGATATAGCGCGATTTTTTCCCCGGTAAAGAATTTTAGACCTAACGCGAATTCTCCGTCCGCAACACAAAAATTTTCCGAAGAGAATCGCGGTGTGTAGTATCGCTCAGTTATTGGGCACTAAAAAAAAAATTCGTGAATGGACCTTCATACCTTTTGCATCACTAAGAGTGGAAGTTCCCACACCGTACTAGTCTAAACATCGATAATATACAAATAACTACTCCTTATTTTCCATTTATTTTTTTCATTCTATATGGGGAAGTTGAAGAAATATAGTGACACCTAAGAGCGCTGTTTCATTTAAAGTTTGAAGATAGACTGAAAAAGAGAAAGTTTTTGACATTTAAAGAAAATCTAAAGATTATGTGCTTGAACAATTATAAAATGCGTCAAAGGTAGCACGACAATTAGGTATGGGTGAATTTCCTATATCTGCAATTAAAAAGCAAGAAAAGGAAATCTGTAAAAGTTCACCGAGTAGTTTCTAAGCAAAATGCAAAAAATATGAAAATGGAAGCTGCTCTTGTATTGTGAATTTAAGAAAGCAGGAAGAATGGAAACGTTATGAAAGAACTGGTAAAGCAACTGTATTGCGCATTAAAAATTATATAAGAATAACGGATTGATCACGTAGTATAAATCATCACCATCTGCGCTTTTTTAAGTTAAATAATCATTATTGAATCTATTGTGCAGTTTACAGTACAACTATAGTGCATTTGTTTTTCTTACTACATAATGTATGTACCGTAGTGGTTTCTTTCCCATTGATCATTGATTTTCTGCATCGTAGCAGTTTTTTTATGTTGAATAAAACGTTTTTTTTTTTTTTAATATAAGTAAAAATTTAGTTTTTTATGTGAGAAACAGTGATGTATAGTTAAGAAATGGTTTTCAATAGTTTGAGGTGGTGTTTACAAGTGTCTTTAATTACATGGGTATGTTATAAAAGTTTTTACACATACCCTTTTCTACAACGCGAAATTTCGACTTACGCGAGGGGTTTTGGAACTCATCCCTCGCGTCAGTCGGGACTCGACTGTATACTGCAATTTGGCCTAAAGCATGTCATTGTGCATTACGAAAAGAATTCAAGATTGTAGAGAACACATCTATTACATGATCGGAAATGGTAATTAGAAGATAACGGTTACGTTAACTATTGCAAAACAGTCAAAATTGAAAGAGATAAATCAGTTTATGTATTTTAATAGGCCAGTTAAGCTTTTCTTTTTGATTAACTGCTGGTTTTTCTGATATGAAGTTAATACCAGCATCAATCTTCAATCCTATATAAAGCCTTCATCATTATGCATTTTTAAAAAAGAGTAAAAGATTGTAAAACGTATATCTGATGCATGATAAGAAATTTTCGGAGGTTTTTGCCTAATTGGATTAAATACAATTTGAATATAGGTCAAAAAAGCAAAGAAAAAAATCTTTTGATCTAGATCTTCATTTTGAACGTGAACAAAAAATAAAAAGCATGTAAGAAGGCCCAACACAAATATCACAATGCAAGGTCAAATGTCACAGAAAAATATTGTAACGGATCCGGTGCGACTTCCAACTTTCTTGAAAGGACGACACAGTTCTTGAGCAAAACACAGGAGGTTTAATTACACTTTGAACAGGAAAGATCGTTAACAACTGCTAAATTAATCATCAGCAATTAAGCAAATATCAATCGACACCTAAACTCAACGGTTACACACGTATTTACATCGAAATACGCAAAAATACAGCTCAAAAGGCTTCACAAAACGGAGCAATAAATGCTCTCCAGCGTACCGCTGCACCGATTCACAAGCAAAAACTAACTCGAGACTGACTTTTTATCATGCGACGGCTATTTATAAGCATCGAAAAGTTTCCACAATATTCGAAATGCTTCTCGAAAATCGTAGACCGTTATCTTATTTCTTTCCATTCACAAATGTTATCATTCAGAAATGAGGGGGCCGTGTACTTCAGCCGAATGTATAGGGGCTGTATATTCATTACAATAAACTATTTACAGGTTACGTTGCTACAATAATTTTTGATGAAAGATAATTTAATAAAAGCCAAATTTAGCTAGATTACAACAAATTAATCATAAAAACAATTACTATTTACAGAATTTGTAACAATATTGATAGTCCAAGCAAAATAATAAGTTGCAAGTGACATACAAATAGTTTTAAAATAGTCAATTTAAGTTGAAATCAAGCATTGAAGGTAATTACTGTACTCGGAATAGTTTGTAGTGCTAATACTTTATTTATTACAGTTGAATGCTGCATAGTTGAACTGCTTGAAACCACAATACCTTATCACAAACATAAATTAATTTAAAAATACTGCATTGGTGAATGTCAAATACAAATGAAATTTTTTAAGCTTATAAAGAGAAAAAGGATTAGTTACTAAATGTAAGAGACTGAAAAATTAAGTAATTTTTACTCATATCCCACGTCTGCGAACCTCCTCTGGCTCCAGAGGTTTTCCCTTGATGCTCAAGGACAGTACGAGTTCCTTATTGCACAGCCCCCTTTCCCCCACTAATATTAGACTGCCAAATTCATAGTTTACCTTTTAGTTTTTTTTTTTTTGAGCAATCACGATTGCTTATTGCTTTCATTTGACTGTTTTTGATGTCCTATCATTTTATTTTCCCACCGCCACCCTCTGCACCATCACCGTGGACAGGCGGGCTCTTCACGATGCTGCTCCTATAGCGAAAGTCGTCTCCAGGTTGCGTCCATATACTACACACACACGCATACATACACACACCTAAAAACTCACACACCTACATACACACACACACACACAAACACATACACACATACACCTACACACACATACACCTACACATACAAACACATACACACACAAAGACATACACACACAAACACACACGCATACATACACACAACTATACACACATTCATGCCTGCACACAGACACAAACACATATGCCGACATACACATACGCATACATACACACACATACACACAACTACCCACACATTCCTGCCTGCACACAGACACAAACACATATGCCTACACACACATACACATACCCCCCACACACACACATACCCCCCACACTTATGCCAGCACACAGACACAAACACATATGCCTACACACACATACACATACCCCCCACACACACACATACCCCCCACACTTATGCCAGCACACAGACACAAACACACATACCCCCCACACTTATAACAGCACACAGACACAAACACACATACCCCGTACACACAATCACCCCCCCCCCACACACAAACGCACATGCCTACATACACACACTCGTGATTGCGAAAAACATAATTTGAATTCAAGATGTCAAAATTCAAATTAATTTTTTTTTTTGAACTATTTACATCACTTGCACAGACACTAGGGTTTTACTATGCAGAATTTTCACAGCTACTGCTTTTATTTGACGAGGTAATTCTATTCCAAACTTTCGCAGCATCCTCTGCATTTTTGCACTTTCTTTTCTAGTCACAGCCTTAAACGGCGGACAACCGCTCAAGGGTTAAGGCGTCACTCCGGTAGGCAGGTCATTTTCAATTCCCTCGATAGGATCGCTTGTCGGATCAACCCTCCGTGGCGGGAACGTCTCACTTGGGTCACCTTACCTGACATACTCTGAGTGAGGTGGGGCCACCGCAGAAATGCCTGTGGGAAGGCAACAAGTGGTAATTTGCGCTGTCGCTCTGTTTGCTCAGCTGCAGTTGGATCTGGGACGTAAGAAACTGTTTTCATTAAGACGTTCTGTTCGATGTTAACCTTCTATATGCATTCAAATGCATCAAAAGAAATGAAACTATTCTTTTGATATGAAAATATTCAGAGACATTTTTAATGCCTCTGGCAAACGTATCTCACGCTTAGAAAATTTAAAAAAATGCGCCTAAAAATGTACTTGATAGTGTTTTCATGTTCTAATTTTAAATAAAAAATTAGCATCCAGAAAAGTGAAAAACAAAATATATATAATATAAAAGGTATAAAAATTTATTTGAATTTTGACATCTTGAAATCAAATTATGTTTTTCGCAATCACGAGTGTGTGTGGGGGGGGATATGTGTGTTTGTGTGCATGGGGTATGTGTGTTTGTGTCTGTGTGCAGGCATGAAAGTGTGGGTAGTTTTGTGAGTGTGTGTGTAGGTTTTTGTGTGTGTATATGTGTAAGTGTCTGTATGTATGTGTGTTTGTGTGTGTGTGTGTGTGTAGTTGTGTATGTATGCGCGTGTGTGTAGGACATGGATGCAACCTGGAGACGGCTTTCGCTATAGGAGCAGCAGCGTGAGGAACCCGCCTGTCCACGGTGATGGTGCAGAGGGTGGCGGTGGGAAAAATCAAAGGACCCCAAAAACAGTCAAATGAAAGCAATAAGCAATCGTGATTGCTCAAAAAAAAAAAAAGAATTCTTAAAATATAAGGATCACGACTCCTTAAGACTGACAGAGTGTTCAGTCTTTATGGAGAAGTTCATTGAAGCGTCTTATGGAGCAATCAAGGTGAGAATTCTAGATAATAGGACGGCCAAGCGATTTCCATTCCCGTAATTTCTTCGCGAATGGAAATCAACTCAAAATTTGAAACTAATATTCATATCTTCTTTAGCTGCCACCTCTGCAGTTGATCTTCTGAAAGTTTTTTTTAGTGGAATTGATCACTATTATCGTTTGTTTTCATATATTTAAGTCCTCCAAAATGAATATTGCTCCTCTTAAAAAAGTCAACAAGTATTTTCTCAGCTGGAAAAAATCCTAGCAATGTCTCTGGATGCACAGATGCTCACAATCAACTTACACCTTGCCCCTTTTCCTGACTGGGGTTTAACCCCTTCAGATCTGGTGTCCGGTATACTGGACATACACTTTAAACAGCTGCTAATCATTTAATAATTGATTTAATTAATGGATTTTTTTTTTGTAGTTGACTCTATACATTCTACTTATTATAATCTGTGAAATAATTTTTTATTTTGGGATTGACAACACTGACATAGAGGGATTGAGAGATAGTGAGTGGCTCATTTTTCCATCCATGGATTTTCATCTGAAAAGCGAGGGTTTTTTTTTCTGATTTTTTTGAAAATATATAATTTTTAATTAATCGTTTCAAACGCTTATATTATGTTTTATAATTGTTTGTAAAACCTTTTATAATGAAGTTTGTTTGGTATTTTATCGTTTTTGTATATGAAATATTGATTTCAAAAATATAAGCCCGGAATATTGGACGTGCCATAACTCTTTTAATTTTTCTCCTACAAGCTCAAAATTTTGTCTATCAGATACCCTTTACCATAGTGCACCAAATATCAACATTTTTGGTCCGATATTTCGTAATTCCGACTGAAGGGGTTAACCCTAACTCCAGTGGATTTACCCTAAAATCCAATAGATAGCGTTTATTGTTGACCATCTTACGTTTCTTCCTTATCCTAAAATGATAGTATTACCAGTTACTCCTACAAACTCAAAATTTTGTCTTTTGGATACCCTTTACCATAGTACACTGTGTACCAAAAATCAACATTTTTGGTCCAATATTTCATAATTCCGACTGAAGGGGCTGAAATGTACCTCTGAACTTGAACATCAAAAGATGAAATTAAGAGCACCGAATCCGTTTTCAATTAACAACTTCTCTTCGACAAACTTTCGATCGTTACCCAACTCATTCCAAATGGATGTGTTCCAGCTCTTCCCTCCACCAAATCTCCCGACGATGGCACCGGGTAATGAAAGGTTCAGGATGTATGAGCCCTTCGCTCCGTGACAGATGACTCTATCGTCACAATAAGTGGGTGCACGTGGTCGGACATCGGGGATTGTGTGGATGTCAAGACACCGACGATGTTTGTGGCGGCAAAACTACTGCTCGAGTCGGGCTGAGTGATTGCTTTTCGGGTGACTTGGTTCTCGTAATGTTGTTAGCATCAGAAAGAGAGAGAGAGAAAAAAATAAGCATCTTGGCAGAGTCTTTTGAAATGTGTTTTCATTTCTTTGTAGATATTGCTAATTTACAAAAAGACGAGGGAAAATAATTTTGTATACCTTTAGATTTTATGCGCATGTTTTCTCTCAACACATATGAAATCATTTTTTTAAAAACGAGCTTATGTGTGCATCACATGACTTCCTTTTACTCCAATTTAATGTCATTTCCCCATTATTGGCAATTTTAATGTGATTCAATTGTTACTCTCTAAATATCACCAACAGTGGCAAAATTGAAACCAGATTTTAAAAAAAACTTAACTAATAAATCGCCAAATTTGTCGCCAAGTTGGCGACAAAACTTGGACTGGCGATATATCGCCAAGTGTCCGCCAAACTATAACACCACTTGAGTTTACATTGAAATTAACATTGATTTCCCCCAAAAAGGGACAAAAGATCCTCTTTGGAGCATCCGAATGCAACCAAAAGGGAAGGTGCACAACTAGACCCCATTAGGGGTCTACGTACTAAATTTCAACTTTATAGGACATACCGTTTTTGAGTTATGCGAGATACATACACATACGCACATAAATACGTGCATACGGACGTAACGAGAAAATTCGTTGTAATTAATTCGGGGACGTCAAAATGGATATTTCGGGTCTCTGTACGTTCCTAGACATATATCCAAGTGTGATTGGGTCGAAAAAAAATCAACATTCATTCGGGGGTGAGAAAAATGGAAATTAAGGCTGATTTTTGAGTGAGAAGTTTTTTGCGAAAAAGGAAGTAAAAATGGTTACAAAAAGTAAAGCAAAAACAATGTGCTTACAAACTCAAAAACAAAAAATAATAATAATAATAATAACGCAAAATGAATAGATAAATAAATTAACAAATAAGTCTACAGTAAGAGGTAATGAACAGCAAAGGGATGCAATTGTGAACTTTTAAGGTTTTTTTGAGCAAAGCTCGAGCAAAGTTCAAACATTACTAAAACTTCATTGAAACGTCTTTCTAAGTCCTGCTGTATATCAGTCCCTGCTAGAGCTATTCACAGATGAGTTTTTTTCACCTTTTTGTTCTCTCTATATCTCCAAATTTTGAATTTTACTTCTTACACTCATTTTCTTCTAGTTTCTTCCTACGTGAACATACTGCTATTTCCTGGCTAGTTAAAGCATAGTCATCAGTAAACAATTATAAAAAAAGCCTGTAACTCTCTCCGTGTTCATTGCTGGTTATCTTGTAAAAAAAGCAGCAGCCAAGTTATCAAATATCATCCAACATCTCCTCAGATTTCATTCCAACTTCCATCAAACATCATCCAACATCTCCTTAAATTTCATTCCAACTTCCATCAAATATCATTCAACATCTCCTTAGATTTCATTCCAACTTCCATCAAATATCATTCAACATCTCCTTAGATTTCATTCCTGTAACTTTCTCTGTGGTTATTGCTGATTATCTCGTTAAAAAAGTAGCAGCCAAGTTATCAAATATCACCCAACATCTCCTTAGATTTCATTCCAGCTTTCATCAAATATCATCCAACATCTCCTTAGATTTCATTCCTGTAACTCTCTCCGTGGTTATTGCTGGTTATCTCGTAAAAAAAGTAGCAGCTAAGTTATCAAATATCATCCAACATCTCCATAGATCTCATTCCAACTTACGCTGAAGAAACAGTTCGCTGCAAGTAAGAAAATGAAGCCTGAATCATTGAAAGTCTATGTTTTTTCGTTTAAGGATTCATTTTTTTTTTTCAAAATTTTTTGTGGATTAATCTCACATAGTTAAAAACGTCACATAGTTTCGGAAATATTAAAAAAAAAATCTGATAAAGAGTAAACTGTAATATAGGAACACAATTAATGTTTTCACGTTTTTTTTTCACATTGCCGCAAAGCACCGATGGGGTTCTAGTGACCCCACAGAATAGTATGCAGGTCAAAAATACTGAATAAAAGTATTTTTTTTTGAGCAATCACGATTGCTTATTGTTCTCATTTGACTGTTTTTGGCGTTCCTATGATTTTATTTTCCCACCAGCATCCTCCGCAGCATCACCGTCGACCGACTCATCACGATGCTGCACCTCTAGCTAAAACCGTCTCCAGGTTGCCGTCAATATCCTACACGCACACGCATACATATACGCACCTACACACACACATATATATATATACATACACCTATACACACATACATACACCTACACACATACACAAACATCTACACACTCACATACACACAACTACCCACACACTCATGCCTGCACACAGACACAAACACATATGTCTACACACACATACACATACCCCCCCCCACACACATACACACAACTACCCACACACTCATGTCTGCACACAGACACAAACACATATGTCTGCACACACATACACATACCCCCCCACACACACATACACACAACTACCCACACACTCATGCCTGCACACAGACACAAACCCATATGTCTACACACACATACACATACCCCCCACACACACATACACACAACTACCCACACACTCATGCCTGCACACAGACACAAACACATATGTCTACACACACATACACATACCCCCCCCCCACACACATACACACAACTACCCACACACTCATGCCTGCACACAGACACAAACACACATGTCCACACACACATACACATACCCCCCACACACACATACACACAACTACCCACACACTCATGCCTGCACACTGACACAAACACATATGTCTACACACACATACACATACCCCCCCCCCACACACATACACACAACTACCCACACACTCATGCCTGCTCACAGACACAAACACATATGTCTACACACACATACACATACCCCCCCACACACATACGCACAACTACCCACACACTCATGCCTGCACACAGACACAAACACATATGTCTGCACACAAATACACATACCCCCCCCCACACACACATACACACAACTACCCACACACTCATGCCTGCACACAGACACAAACACATATGTCTGCACACAAATACACATACCCCCCCACACACACACATACACACAACTACCCACACACTCATGCCTGCACACAGACACAAACACATATGTCTACACACACATACACATACCCCCCCACACACACATACACACAACTACCCACACACTCATGCCTGCACACAGACACAAACACATATGTCTACACACACATACACATACCCCCCACACACACATACACACAACTACCCACACACTCATGCCTGCACACAGACACAAACACATATGTCTACACACACATACACATACCCCCCCACACACACATACACACAACTACCCACACACTCATGCCTGCACACAGACACAAACACATATGTCTACACACACATACACATACCCCCCACACACACATACACACAACTACCCACACACTCATGCCTGCACACAGACACAAACACATATGTCTACACACACATACACATACCCCCCCCCACACACACATACACACAACTACCCACACACTCATGCCTGCACACAGACACAAACACATATGTCTACACACATACACATACCCTCCCACACAAACACACATACCCCCCACACAAACACACATACCTCCCAGACACAAACACCACGCCTTCATATACACACACACACACTCGTGATTGCGAAAAACATAATTTTAATTCAAGATGACAAAATTCAATTTTTTTTTTTTTAACAGACTCATATTAATCTCAGCACAAATGAAAAATATTAACCGAAAATAATTTGAATTATTTTAATTTGTACCTCACCCCGAGGCTTATGTAGGTGAAGTACACCATAAGCGGCTGCCCATTTGACACTCGTTTCAATTTCCAACTTCCAGCCTTCATCGTCAGGTGGCACTGCGTCGGCGATCGGAGGGACGGATCGAACATGACATTCACGCTTCATTGACCACCTGATAGCTCATTAAAGGGGAAACAGTGGAAAGCTATTAAAACACGTTTTCCCTTCCGTCGTGGGACGAAAAGGCCGGAGGTGTGAAAGGCGGCTATGCGAAATTAATTCCACTCTTGAACATAGTAAACATTAATTATGGTTGCATTCAAGGGTTATAAATGAGCTCGGAGTGGAAGAATGACTTATTTTTTATTAATATGTTCTGATAGCAATTCTGAAGATAATAATTGAAAATTTCCCAAAGTGAAGCGTTTAGTATTAAAAACAACTCGATCCATTTTATTTAAAAAAACGAGCTGATGTGTGCATCACATGACTTCCTTTTACTCCAATTTAATGTCACTTCCCCAGTATTGGCAATTTCAATGTGATTCAATTGTTTACTCTCTAAACATCACCAACAGTGGCCAAACTGAAACCAAATTTAAAAAAAAAATTTAAAAAAAATGTCAAAATTTGTCGCCAAGTTGGCGACAAAACTTGGCGACCAAAAGACTGGTGATATATCGCCAAGTGTCCAACAAATTATAACACAACTTGAGTTTACATAGAAATGAACAATGATTTCCCCACAAAAAGGGGCAAAAGACCCCTTTAGGAACATCCGAATGTAACCAAAATTGAAGGTGCACAACTAGACCCCACTAGGAGTCCACGTACCAAATTTCAACTTTGTAGGACATCCCGTTTTTTAGTTATGCGATATAAATACACACATACACACATACATACGGACGTCACGAGAAAATTCGTTGTAATTAACTCGGGGGTTGTCAAAATCGATATTTCTGGTGTCTGTACGTTCCTAGGCATATATCCACATGTGGTCGGGTCTAAAAAGAAACTCAACATTCATTCGGGGGTGAGAAAAATGGAAATTAAGGCCGATTTTTGAGTGAATTTTTTTTTCGCGAGTACAATACTTCCTTTTTTGTAAAAGGAAGTAATAACAGGAAGGGTAAAAACATTTCACGTTTTGCCCACTTCATGTCCCCATATGATTCATTTCAGTTTGAAAGACATATTCGGTGTACGACTTCATTCTTGTTTTTTTTTTTAAATGATCAATATTGTCCAATCATTTACAGATATGAAAATTAGTTGGAATGCGCTGATTTTAAAGTGAATCAGAGTGATTTTTACTTTTACTTTTTTAATTTTCCACTCAAACTCAGATTAAATTCATGTGGTTTCTTTGTATACCATGTACTAGCCTGTGCAAACGAAAATATGAGCTGATTAAGATATTTTTACTTCCTTTTACAAAAAAGGAAGTATTGTATTCGCGACAAAATTTTCACTCAAAAATCGGCCTTAATTTGTATTTTGCCCACCCCCAAATGAATGTTGGTTTTATTTTTCGACTCGACCACACGTGGATATATGCCTAGGAACGTACAGACACCCGAAATATCCATTTTGACGATCCCCGAGTTAATTACAACGAGTTTTCTCGTGACGTCTGTATGTACGTATGTATGTGCGTATGTGCGTATGTGTGTATGTATCTCGCATAACTCAAAAACGGTATGTCCTAGAAAGTTTAAATTTGGTACGTTGGCTCCTAGTAGGGTCTAGTTGTGCACCTTCCCTTTTGGTTGCATTCGGATGTTTATAAGGGGGTCTTTTGCCCCTTTTTGGGGGGAAATCATTGTTAACTTCGATGCAAACTCAATTGGTGTTATAATTTGGCGGACACTTGGCGATATATCGCCAGTCTTTTGGTCACCAAGTTTTGTCGCCAACTTGGCGACAAATTTGGCGATTTTTTTTTTTTTTTTTTTGAAAATTTGGTTTTGATTTGGCCACTGTTGGTGATATTTGGAGAGTAAACTATTGAATCACATTAAAATTGCCAATAATGGGAAAACGACATTAAATTGGAGTAAAAGGAAGTTATGTGATGCACACATCAGTTTTTTATACTAATGTCGTTGATGTTACTCGTACAATCAGCCTACAGAAGACGTGGAATCTCGCAAACGGCCAAGTAAAGACGATTCCATCTGAATGAATCTAGCAGGAGAGAAAGGAAAATAGCGATGGGATTTTGATACACGCGTTTTACAATGCCACTATGGCCTTACTAATTTATTTTTGTTTTCAGTGCAGAGAAGCATAGCATCTATTAGGGAAGTTTTTACAGTAACAGTGATTAGGTGAAGGGCTTTGTTATGAAAGATATCCAGAGTAGGTGCCTGATTTGATGCCCTTATCAAAGGTTTTCAGAATTAAGTAATGAATGTTAGAACAAATGTTTTGTACGTGAGGTTGAGGGTTGTAACCTTAAAGCATCCAGAGTAGGTACCTGATTTGTAGGACTCGACCGATGCATCGGCGCCGATGGTTCAACAATTTAGCCATCGGCATCGGCATCGGCGGCCGATGCTAACTTGTAGGAAACATCGGCCCATCGGCCTTAAAAAACATCGCAAAGCCGATGGAATTGGCCGATGTTTTTGAAAAAAAAGCACATTTGGTGTTTTACTTTTTAATACAAAGTAAAGGGAGTTATTGTTTACATATAAAATCGTTTACTTAAATTTCAGTATGAATTTCTATTTTAGTCACCCCTGAAAGAGTTTTTAATACTGCATTCAGGTACCAAACAAATTAATTGCTGCGTTGTTTCTTGCCACTGGATGTACATATGTATCTCTCATAAGTCATAAGTCAAAAATGGTAAGCTGTAGAAGGCTAAATTTTCGCATGTGGCGTGTGCGTACGTTCCAGTTGTGCACTTCCCTTTTTGTTTTCGATCGGATGTTCTAAAAAGCCTATTTACTCATTTATTGTGGCTATTAATTACTTATTTCAATGCAAAACTAATATAGCGTCTCAGACTGACGATCATTTGGTGATATATTGCTAAATTGGAGACTATGGAAACAAATATGAGATGGCGAAACCGGTTTTAATTCATTTTGTTAGATTCCCGTTGAACCGACGGTAATTTTTAATTTTTCGATATTTGTAATATGAATCACAGTAATGCAGTCTTTTCTGTATCGCTTCGGCGGAGCTACAAGTTTGGGGCCCGCCGAAATACATTTTCGGGCCCTATTTCTCTATCACAGAAGTTGTAGAATATTTATCATAAGCATTTTTGTAACTCCTACGGTTACCCTATGGTTATGGGGTCTCTCGCACAATTGCAACATTTGCTATATTTTAAATCCGTCACTGAACGTCAAAACAAACTCGGGTGCAAGTTTCAAAAGTAGTTTTCTGCTCAATGTTTATGATTATTTTGAACTCTATTTTGTACGACTATTTTTTGTATTTCCGAGAACACTTGCGTGCCCCTCCTCCCACTCCCTCCATTTCTGAAATTAAGCACTGGTTGTACTTCTGAGTTTTTTAAAACTAACACCATTCATAAAATTAGAGATTTTTTTTTCAAGCTTTATCTATTGTTTAGAATTTAGAACATTAATGTAAGTAATTGATTAAAGACGTTTTGAATGGTGACATAATTCGGAAATCAAAGGGACTTTTGAATTTTTTCTTCTGAAGTGCTGAAGTAGATTCAGAAACTCTTCCAAGGCGTTGGTGGTAGCGGTTCTGTACTAAAAAAATAAGGCCGAAGTTGGGACCGAAGTTTAATGTTGTGTGTTACTCCAAAATCAAAGGGTGACCCCTCTAACCCACACTCGTCGTTTCAAGCATTTCTTAAATATTTAGCGATTATTTATTTTGGTCAAGAAATGTCATTTTGCGTATTTCTTATACTTGTTTCACGAATATTTGGTAATGAGCCATTTTTTTTGCATCATTAATAGCGATTGATTTTTTTCTCTGTTGTTAAGTAACTATTTTTATGTATTTATATAAAATCAATGAATACGTTATTTTCGTTTTTATCATATTTTTAATAATATGTTATAGAAAAGCTTTAAAGATTTTCTATCATGCAATTTTTTAAATTTCAGAAAATTATTGTTAATTTGAAAAAAATAATTTGAACTTGTTTGTAGTGCTTCGTAAAAGATTAAGCAATTAAATTGTTCAATATTACGTGTGCAAACATCAGATCAAATAGCATATGTATTCAGTTATTAACTTGGTGTAAATATTGTGTTTGTTTATTGTGGCTGCGTTTTAAGAACCTCGCTCTTTTCATGGCTATTTCTTTTTTCCGCAAAATTTCTGTCACTGTTATAGCTTTTATGAAAAATGCAAACTTTTCTGTTCATAAATTTTAAATAAGTATAAAAATATTCCTGTTATGATTTAATATTGTAATTTATCTGTTACCTTTTTTGTTTAATTTGATGACTAAAAAATGTCCACGAGCGTATCTTTCCGCTTTATTTGCGTAATTTGTTGACGGTTTCATAGTTTTATTCTTAATTTTTTTGAATGATTAAACAACATAATTTAATGTTTTTAAACTATGTTTAATGTACCTAAATCCATACATTATTACAATATTACTGAAATCTTAGTTATATGTTCAATTAAAAAAACAAATCAATTGGTTATTAAACAGTCTCTTTGTTTTTCGTCATTTTCTTTCTTTCCTTCTTTTTTTTTTTGGCTGTTGTTCTTTGTCTTCCATCATACAGCAGTCAAAAAAAGAGAAGCATAACTACACCCTATACAGATTGTACGTAGTACGATCCAAAAGTTCGGGGGACAAGCTGCATAAAACTTTACCCAGAATAGTTCACATTACCGAAGCACATCCACCTTCAAAAGGTCACCTTGAAGGACTACGTACTTCTGCCAGTGTTCATATAACTTTTGGAAACACTCGTGGAAGCCATTTTTTCGCTACCTTCTGTGATGCAGCTTTATCTTCTCCAGACTCCAGACGGAAGAAAGCGGCGTCCATGCAAATGGTTTTTTTTTTGCTGGGAACAGGTAAAAGTCACACGGAGCTAAATCCGACGAAACGTTACGTTATTTGTTTGTCATATCAAAGTATTGACCAATCGAACCGTGCATCCTCAACATGAAAGTTGACTTCTTCCCCACGATGAAGTTAAAGCAGCAGCGCAAGAGGCCTTACAGGAGTTTTCGATAAATGTCTTTCCAGGAGTCCTTCTAAAAGCTATATGAAAGTTGGCAGAAGTGCATAGTCGCTCAAGGTTACTATTTTCTAGATAGATGTACTTCGGTAATGTGAACTATTCAGGGTAAGGTTTTATACAACTTGTCCTCGAACTTTCAGATCATACTACGTACGTATGAGTTTTCAACTTACTATTTCATTTCGTTTTTGAGTGACGCAAGTTTACGCACATGAAGACATCACAAGAGAATTTGCAAAAATTAACTAAGGAGGCGTTCAAAATGGATATTTTGGTTATCTATATATTCTTAGGTACATATGCATGTACAGATGTGCCGAAAAAACTTGTGAAGTTTAAATTGGGTGATCGTAAAATAGAAATTTAGGTCGAAATCTGATTTTTTTTTTTTGATTACAATTCCTTATTCGGAGCAAGGAAGTAAACTGAAATGAATCAATGATCCTTTAAATCCCTGACAATGTTATCAATTTATTTATTTATTTATTTATTTATTTATTTATTTTTTTTTGCTATCGGCCAACGGCATCGGCCATCGGCCAACTTTGAACAATCGGCATCGGCCCATCGGCCAAAGAATGCCATCGGTCGAGCCCTAAGAAGGCATCTCTCTCGATATTACTTACTTATTCGTCTAGTAATTGATTTTTATACGGTTAGTTGGCTTATATTGTTATTCTTTTACCTCTAGCTCTCTCTTGGGCAGCACAAGAAATTTCCTCAATTTTCAACAGCATAATTTCTAAAGAACTTAAATGATATATTTATAACACTGAAAAGCTCTCATATTTCTTCAGTTGATAATAAGTTTTTATGATGGTATAATTTAGCGTGAAGGCAATTCTCTCGATATTACTTATTTATTCGTCTAGTAATTGATTTTTATACGGTTAGTAGGCTTATATCGTTATTTTTTTACCTCTAGCTCTGTCTTGGGCAGCACAAAAAAATCTCCTCAATTTCAGCAGAATAGTTTCTAAAGAACTTAAATGATACATTTATGACACTGAAACGCTCTCATATTTCTTTAGTTGATAATATGTTTTTATGGTGGTATAATTTAGCATGCAGGCATCTCTCTCGATATTACTTACTTATTCGTCTAGGAATTAATTTTTATGTGGTTAGATGGTGAAGGCTTATATAGTTACTTTTCTTTACCTCTAGCTCTGCCTTGGGCAGCACAAAAAAATCTCCTCAATTTCAGCAGAATAATTTTTAAAGAACTTAAATGATATATTAATGACACTGAAAAGCTCTCATATTTCTTCAGTTGATAATAAGTTTTTGTGATGGTATTATTTAGCATGAAGGCACATCTCTCGATATTACTTACTTATTCGTCTAGTAATTGATTTTTCTACTGTTAGTTGGCTTATATAGTTACTTTTTTTTTACCTTTATCTCTGTCTTGGGCAGCACAAGAAATCTTCTCAATTTTCGGCAGCATCCTTTCTAAAGAACTTAAAAGATACATTTATGATATTGAAAGCTCTCCTATTTCTTCAATGGCTGGTAAATAGCTTTTCCTGTTCCGAGGTGAGAGGTTAGGTGATCCTGCTGGCTCTTCTATGAATGGAAGGAGGAGCCGTCTTAAAAGAAACGGATTGACAGCTCAAAAGAAATCTTTAAGGATTGATCTCTAGATCTTGACGGTGAAAAAAGGAAGCATTATAGTTTACTTTTAGTTAGTTTGGGCTTTTAATGTTACAAACTGATATGATTTTGAAAAATATGTCTAGTTTCTTTTTATTCTGAAATAAAAAGTAGAAAAAAATATCAGTAAACCATACAAGATATATACTGTCGAGGACGGGAGAAAGGCAGCGTTTGCAGAAATGAGTTTTTGAGGTATTTGAAGAAACGCGTTTGGGATTTAATTTTGACAACAGGGAAATGTTGGAATTAGATGTTTTTTCAGCGGAAACCGAATAAGGAAACTTGTACAATAAAATTAATAGGTGACGAAAATGCAAAAGAAAAAATGAAAAATTTGCAGTTCTGCCTTTTACCTCCCCACGACAGTATAGTAAATAACAGTATAGTGAAATAATAGCATATCAACATGAAATATTATAAAAAAAGGATGCACAACCTTTGTTCTTTAATTTACGTGTTATATCCAAAATTGTAAAGCCACTAATGTGTACATTACTTAACTAATCGTCAGATTATCTGATTTGAGCTGCTTGTGCGCGAAATTAAAGTTTCCATATTTTTGCTTAGGTATTGTGCACATTACCGATTTTGTATCGTTAACGTTCAAAAGTTTGTTTTAAAGTATTTTATTCTAAGTATTATAAACTATCAATTGATTTTAATAATATCCATTGGTTTTTGATTGGTGTAGAAACTTGATTCTTTAGATGTCGGAAAATAACAAAACTATGTTAATTTAATCGCACAGAATCGTTACTGTTGTTCTAGCTGAAGTCCTTTTTTTTCATTTGCTTTAACGAGAGCCTAGTAGGCATTAAGCATATCATCTACGTAATTTGTAGATTACTAAGTAATTTCGGAATACATAACTCTACCCTCTATGTACAATTCTCTATGCTTTTCTTGTTTGCAACCGATTTGGAGGTGGGCTCGTCCAAGGCCGAGCGTTTGGAATCTTGAGCTGAATTATAAATCCAGTTAAGTAGGGGGCACTGTTGATATCTTTGTACACAAAATAGACAACGAATCTTCATTGCGGTACCTGCACATTGTTTCCCAAAGGATAACTTTAAAAAAAAACATAGTGCTAACATTTCGTAACAAAAAAAGAAAAAAAAAGAAAAATTATTTTGAACTTTGACATCTTGAATTCATGTTACGTTTTTCGCAATCACGAGTTTGTGTGTGTGTGCGTACGCATGTGTGTTTGTGTGTGGGGTGTATGTGTATGTGTGTGGGGGTATGTGTATGTGTGTGTAGGCATGTGTGTTTGTGTGGGGGGGGGTATGTTTATGTGTGGGTAGTTGTGTGTGTGTATGTGTTTGTGTTTGTATATGTGTAGGTGTCAGTATGTGGTTGTGTGTGTAGGTGTATGTGTGTATATGTAAGTGTAGGCAAGTAAGTGACGTAACCTGGAGACGGTTTTCGCTAGAGAAGCAGCATCGTGAGGAGGCCGGCCGACGGTGGTGCTGCAGAGGGAGGCGGGGGGAAAATAAAATCATAGGAATTGGAAAACTGTCAAGTGAGAACAATAAGCAATCGTGATTGCTCAAAAAAGAAGCCAAAAAAATATGTTTTAAATCTATTAATGTCAGAATTTATTGAAACCAATAAGAATTAAGTTGCTATAATGAGTATTTCAGTCATCATAGCAACTTAAGTCTTATTGGTTTGCTTTGAGTGCGATTCTCGGCAAAACTTCATTAACCGAAAAATGTCAATGGATTGACGTTATAGTCAGACCCCTCATTTCAAAAAATTCCATCAGGGAGTGGAGAAAGGTATATAGTCAATGTAAAATATACCAAAAACAGCAAAACCCACACCCACTTACTTGTTAATGCATCAATTTCTCAAAGCCATGAGTGGCCCCCTTGACCCCTCTAAATGAAGGACTTAATTATAATGACTCTAAAATGGCATTATTTCTGAAGCGACTGGGCCAAGATCATGGCGATAGAGGCGAAGGAAGAAATACCTTCTCCACGATTCAAACTAGACTCTTTGTTGATCATATTTTTTATGTTTACTTATGCTTCATTCGCATGCGAAATTCTTAAAACACATTTCAAGAAATCAATTTAAATCGCCGTTTTGTGTTCATGCGAACTATATTAAATCAGTGCCTCTTGTGTTTTCGAAGCTGTTCTTTCGAATGAAATTCGAACGACAAGTGAAAGAAGAAAATAATGGTGTTTTCTGTATTTCTCGGTCATCCATCATTTGTAGAAATGCAGAAGTCTTTTCTTTTGGGATCTGAAAGGGGAAGATGATCAATAAAAGGGTGTCTTTGATTGGAAAGGAACAATCTCGAGCCACTTGTCATATGCGCTATTCGTCAACAAGTAACAATCAGATCTGAAAATGGGAAATGTTATCAATGTTGAAAATAGATGCGCTCGAATCATACATAAAATCATTTTCACTTCTAGAATTTTCCACAGCCTACAGGTGTATTCTGCCGTGGGCAGGTATCTACAGAAATGAGTTTCGGAGATATTTAAAGAAACGCGTTTAGGATTCGGAGAAAGGGAGAGAAGGACGAGAGAAATTATTACCAAGTCGAGCCCATAGACTAATAATAAGAATAGACCGAGCTATGGCAACCCTTTTGCTGCTCATAAACCAAACCATGTGACTGGTGGATATCCTAGCAACAGCGGGCGTTGATCGTAGCAGACAATCAACGCCCGCGAGAAATAAAATAAATAGAATTGATGGAACACGGAAGAATGATCTTTTATGGAGTCCGTTTTGCAAATTTGTTACTCTAAGTTGTAAACATTTTGTTTATATAGTGAGTTTTTCGTTTAGATAGTACTGTGCATTTTCTTTATTCAACTTCAATAACTCTCTAAGCAATTAAAGATGCAAGCGCTCAAAAAGAATCGGCAAACGTTAAGATTTTTACCTACATTTTTGCGTTAACGCAAAACGTTTACGCCAACGCTGACGTAGCAGTTCCGAATGAAATAAAAGTTACTGAAAACCGTGATAAAAAACTAATTACTAATTTCAAAATAATGCATAACTAAAAGAAAAACAATTCAATCTCTGCACCTTGAAAAAAATTATAATGAAAACACATTACGTCTTAAAATACATGTCGAGTGCCAAACTATAGATAATGTTGCCATCTAGCAACCATGCTGCCAAAGTTTTCACCAAGCCGCCCACCAGTCACATGATGTATCTATGAACAAATTTTTTCTTCAGCACGCTCGGTCTGGAAAGCTCGGTCTACTCTTATTATTAGTCTAGGGTCGAGCCCGCTGATCAAAGATTATCTTGGGGGAGTAAAATGGTGTTGCTGCCCAAGATGAAGGTGGCTTCAAAACAAGCCCGCGGATCGGCGAGTTGCGTTCCGAAGACAGTGGTGTCAATTGACCGGTCATCGGTTTCAAAAGGAAAGATTATGCATAGTGCACATTTATTGAGAAATAAATACTTCGGGACTTTTTCTGCCGAATTACTGCTATGTACAAAAATGCTGAAAAAAAATATCGAATTTTGTTAATTTCACGAAAATGTACTGCTTATTCGCGAACTAAATCTTTAAAGGAATGTAGTTAATCGTAAAGACATTTATAAAGAGTGTTGAAAGGAAGCATTTGAATGGTATCAGAACAAGAATTTTAAACATTTTTTTTTCGTAAAAATTTCTGGAAATTGACTAGTTTTTGCCTTTTTTTTCAAACTTTGCAGCTCGTTTCCCTGTAGCTAAACCTTAATATTTTTCAAAAATAGTATTAGAAATGAATTTCTAGGGGGCAAATACAGTGCATCCTAATTGCGCAAGTCAATATTCAAAAAAAAAAAAAAAAATTATTACGTACCCTATTTGGTAACTGGCCTTTGTGGGTAATGGTGGCCCCACACACGAAAAGAAGATGTACTTAGACATAGAATATTATCACTTATTTTTTTAACGGCCTAATAAGTGGCAACTCTGACTTCACTTAATCATTTATGGTAATAATGGCTGACTTTTCGTTTGTTGGGCATGCGGTACTCCCAAAACGCCAAAATAAACCAGTTCATGGTAATTCTGGTAAGTCAAAGTTAATTTCAAACTTAGTTTCAATGGCACTTTTCTCAAAACCTCCTGCATAAAAACTTGCACAGAACTTGGAAGATCATTCAAAAAGAACAAAATTCGAAGCAAATGAATAAATATTTCCAAGATTTGCACTCTCCATGATTTGCACTTCAATACTTGATTTTTTTTAAAACAAACCCCAGAAACCTTATTCCGAACCAATCAAAATAACTGAAAACACCGGAAATTATAACAATGCTACTTGCGCTAAACAGACGATGGGGAAAACATAGAATAACAATAACTCACTTCACCAAGAAATGGCAAATTGAAAAGGACTCACAAAGCTAATTTATTGCTTCTTAGCAAATGGAATTTGGATAGAAAGCTCGATAAAATTTTATGGATCTATGTTCGGCTAGCGTCTTTCTTCTAAAATTAGATCAAGATTAATCTTGTCGAAAGGTTTGAACTTCGACAACGTCATTTATGTGTTTGTTTCTCGAGTTAACAAGGCGAAGTGTGTTTCTTTTCAATTTAGATTATACTTAAGTCGTGAAAAAAAAAAAAGATAGATATGAACTTTCTTTAGTTTCCCTTCCTGAAGTTTTATTATAGGTTAAGTTCGATAATCTTTAGGAGGGAGATCTTTTTGTTTTGATGGTGAAGTTTACCACTAAGTCTGCTAAATGGCTTTCAGTCATTTCTTACACTTATTTACATGTTTTAATATGCCCGTCAATTGGGCCATCAAGGTGGGGAGGTCAATTGCCCCCCCCCCTTCCCCGATTTTAGAAACATAATTAAATTACGCATTTTTAATGTATTTTGTTGTTTTTCCCAATAAAATGAATTGAACGCATACCCTCTCTCGCCCCCCCCCCATTTAAATTTTGAAATGATAAGCCTGTGCTTAACGTTTTCTCTAGTGCTTCTTGCAAAAATTTCCAGTAGTATTTCTCAAGGAGGAATACCTACGATAAAAATTGAGTGAAATAAAAGAGTAACCATCATTTCTGTTGAACGAAATGCAGTTGAACTTCGTTAAAAACTTCGCTATAAAC